>NC_053166.1:84095771-84695771 GCF_016835505.1 Polypterus senegalus | reverse complement strand
AAGCCATTCTAGACTACAGTTCATGAATTATTCAGCATTCATTATTTTGATACATACTGAGCACTTCAGTAATACCCCATGTGCCTATTGAGGTTTATTAAAACATATTATGAATATTCATCTTGTATGTCCAACATAGTGCAAATGGGGTGCATTGATAAAAAATACTATTAATCTTGTCTAATGAGAAAACAAGGAACAAGGCTGGGCAACTACTGTACATAGGCACTCAAGCGTATATAGTAATATAATGTGGATTTACTTGACTTTTTCATATCTCAGTCTGTATGCTGCCACTACACAGTTATGGTAACATATCATTAAACAAATGATCACTGTAAGTTTTTTCTGCTGTAATTAAGCACATAAAATAAAATGCATGTATATTTATTTGTGTATGCAATATTTTTGCATGAACATAATATTTACACTGTGGTGGACAGCTGGGACCCTTGCCAAGCCAGGATGTCTGAAAAGTGGAAGGGCTGGGAGAGAAACAATATCTCCCCGGAACACGAGAGGGCAGTTGCCCTGGTTGGTGTTAGGGCCAGGGGAGCAGAGCTTAGAAGCTCAACCCTGTGGGGGTCCGTGACCAACACCAAGAGGCATCTGGACAATCCCAGAACCCTGGACTGCAGCACTTCCGCCACACCAGACAGTGCTGTTGGAAGATTGTCAGGGAGCACCTGGAGCACATCTGGATGCAACATAAAAGGGGCTGCCTCACTCCATTTGAGGAGCCAGAGGCGGGAGGCAGAGGACAGTGCTTGCGGAAGAGGTCTGAAGGTGGCAGAAGAGAAAGGAGAACAAAAGAAAGAAAAGGACTGTGAGCATTTGATTGGTGATTTGTGCACATTGTGTGTTGTGCAAAAAGATTTTCGAGCAATAAATGTGTGCTTTGGGACTTGTGAGTCTGAGTCTGTCTGTCTCGGGGCTGATCTTCCACAACACAAAGTATCACTTGTATAGGGTGGTCCAGATCTAATTATGCAATTTTCATTACGCTATAACTTATTAAGTTTATTACATAGAGAATCACCCAAAAAATTCCGGACCATCGAGAAGTGTGTGAACTGACGACATGAAGAATTGTCTTCGCACCGAACTGGAATCGTCCCTGCATAAATCAAAGTCATCCAGATGATCTGGATCTGCATAATTAGATCTGGACCATCCTGTACAATATCAGCTTTAGCTAAATCACACAAGTCTTGAATATCAGTGTGTTATAACTACCGTATATACTTGCGTATAAGTCAGGTCTTGAAACCTGAAAAATTGATCATAAAATTAGACCCTGACTTATATGCCTATTCAAAAATGCAACACTTAATTCTTTTTTACATCTTCTTGCTTCCTCCAATCTCGCATCAGTTTCTCAGACACATCAAATTGTGTTGCAGCAGTGCAGTTACCAATTTTTTTCGACACTTTAATGACTTTTATTTCAAAACCAGTTTCATATTTTCTTCTGATCGAACGCTCCATCGTAGATAAGGGATGCTCTTATGATAAAGGTGTATGAGGGTGTGAGATACAAAAAACACAAAACAGTGCAAACATCACTTGCAATAGTTCAGGTATTACCATGTGGTCATGTAGGCACAATACATAGAAAAAAGGCAGTGTGCTTCATGGTTACTCTCTCAGGTGGGCATTAGCATATCATATTCTCTTGGACCAATAGTATAAGTTTTAAAATTATACAATAAAATCAAGCCCTGACTTATCCGCGGGAGAACTTAAACGCGAGTATATACGGTAACTAGTAGAGCAAAAAGCCCTTTTATTAAACAAGCTTAATGGTACAAAGGTAAGTAATAATAATAATAATAATTCTTTGCATTTATGTAGTGCTGTTCTCATTACTCAAAGCGCTCAGCAATTGCAGGTTTAGGGCCTTGCTCAAGGTCCCGACAGAACAGAGTCCCTTTTGGCATTTATGGGATCTGTTTCAATTGCCTCCTGCATTTATTAACCTCTTTTCACTTGGTATGCCAACCCTTACATCACACTTTCTTTGTGCTTCTTACTGCCTTTCTTCATTGGACATTCCAACCCTGTTTTAGACAGTGTGATGCCCAGACAAAGTAAAATATGGCGCACAGTTTACTGTCTTACGGCAGTTTCTTGCCTTACACCCAGCAAGGGCAGCAGTGGACAGATGTATTTTCACTTTATATATAGAGAGATGTTTCTGTTCAAGCCTGCATTAATAAAGACCCAGACTGAACATTTCTATATCAAATCTTGTATTGCCAAACTGAGTTTTTACTCCATCTTTTAATCCATCAATTGCTGGATTATTCTTTTGTATTCCTTCACTAAGAAAGGCCAAAAACTACCATAGTAGCATAAATGACCATAAATGGGAGAATTATCTAATTTTAGAGCTAAATCCATCAAAGATCACCAACAAAACATTAAATGTTTAATCAGTAAAACAGTAAATGTTTAATTGAATCCAAAGAAACAGCATTTTCAAACTGTAAGGCAAAAAACGTTTTAAAAGCCAGAAGCAAAAAAATGAGTTTTATTATCTATATATACAGTGCAACTTTTTTTCCCCCGGAAAACAGTGTCCAACACTCGATGTGCTTTTGTTACTCAACACATTGCAGCTCTTTGGTACTATTTATATTGTCTATAGCAGTGGTTCTTAGGCATGTTTTGCCTTTTGCATGTCTTTGCAACCTATAAATGCTGCAGAGCATCATCCAGGGGATCCTTCCCCCTTGTATAATTGCCACCAATCATTGTCCATATGGGGTCCTCTTGGAGAATCACTGCCGATCATTGTCCCAGTTGGGATCACCCTTGGGGAATTGCCATGAAATGTCTCCAAGGGAATTATTTTCTTATTGCAAGCAGTGGCCCATTGCAAGGTGTCCACAAAAACTTCTCGTTCAGTATTGTTGTAATTCATGACCAAGTTCAGACATCTTGTAACCCAAAATGGGTTGCAACCCATACTGTAGTTTATGAAACACTGGTGTATAATATTAGATAGATAGATAGATAGTAGATAACATTATGACTTGTAATTAAATTAATCAAAAAATATACATGTGGAGATCTATACGAACAGCATAATACTCTGCAAATCATTTACCCTACCATACAGCAATTAACTTAACAATCATGAGTGTCCACAGCAAAATTAAGGAAAAAATGAGGTCTATTATCTACAATATTGGTATTTCACTGTAAGTTTTGTTTTCTCTATTATAGCTCCACCAGGCCTGTAACATATCCTATTATGTAAGATTTCGTGTTTTCCCCATGTTCTGTTCTTGTAAGTTCACACTTTTCTATAACATTTAAAAAGTGCTTAAATCACAGTTCATATCTGAATTGGTGGGTTATCTGCTCAAGTTGTGGATCCTGTGTTTTTCCAAATGTAGATGGAATTGATACTGGTTATTTGATTGTTAGTTTTCAAGTAAAAAATACATATTGCTATTCAGTACAGTTTCAGAATGTAAGTTTCAGAATGAAGGCACTTGATTACAGATGAGATGTTAACAGCAGCTCAGGAGCATTTTTAAACTGTGACCCTCCAACCATTTTCAAAATGCTTTCCTTCTATACATGTGAGAAACAATTTTAATGCATTGAACAATATTAACTAACAACACACAATCAACACATTGTCCAAGAGGATAAAGGAACTATTTAAATCAATCAAATATACAAATAAATTCCATATATATATATATATATATATATATATATATATATATATATATACTGTATATATATATATATATATATATATATCAGGGTTGTGTTTTTGGCATTCATCTTTGAAACGTACACACCCCTTCCTCATCTCAACAAAAGAAATATAATTCTTTAAATCCCTAATTATCGGGTTGTCTGCTTTTTCTTCCTTTTATTCAAGACAGACATTTCTGCTAAACATTGTCTCATTCATTTCCATGCTAGGCATCCTATTGAATAAATCTTCTTGAATGAAGAAGTTTCACTGGTATGAAAAACAAATTATATATTACAAGAATTATTACTAATTCACCTTGCATAGCTGAATTAGTTTTGGAAAATGAGTGAATAAAAATGTGTAGATAACAGATTGATTCACTTCTAATGTGTAGTAAGTAATACATCTGAAAGTATTTGTGAGGACATTAGAAGATTCATTATCTCCTGACATCTAAATGGAACATAATTTTATCTACATCTTTTAGAATTATGAGCCTTTAGAACTACAGTATATTGTCTCAGTTATATGATTCTGGCAGATTGAGCTAAAGAGAGGGGCCAGACAAAGAACAGTTGGTAATAACCCTCATGTCTCAATTAAATTAATGAAAGTGTTGCCCAGAATAAGAATATGGGGGCCCATTCATTGAGCCAGTCCTGGGAACAGCTTTTGCTAATGAACACCTGATGGCTGGATGACCCACATAACTCAGTCAAGATCAGTCCATGAAGCTGTCATGGGAGATTGTCACTGAAAAGGTGAAGAATTAGGGTTAGGTGCAATGCTTATCAGGCATAAGACTAGCATTGGCCAGTTCCAATGTTGCTAAACTTTGGCAGTAAGCACTGGATCTTGAGGATTGATATGTAACCTCTTCGGCTGAGAAGTAGCCACATCTCATGCAAGGGGTTGAAAGTACTAGTTAGTTATACTTGGACACACCTTTATACACACCATTAGCTCTGAAATCAGACTTTTCATCAAAGATGGTCTTCTCTAGATCTGACTAATGGGAAAGACATGTAGTTGGTGTAGGAATATTATTAAGTTCCAAGCTGTATACTCTTGAATCGGAGTCTATTTCAGTAGAGGAGATGGCAGCCTTCATGCAATTTAAAAAAAAGGCAGGGAAATGCTGACCATCATTTGAATGTATGGACCAAATAACTATTCACAATATGCCTTCTTTTTAGGGACTTAGAACTCTTTGATTTTGAGGGTACCATCTACCAACTCAGTAGTCCTATTTGAGTGTATTTAGTGCTCCACTTAGGAGAAGTGGCTTGTCTGGTGTGAATCTAAGTGGTAAAATAATGTTTCATTTCTGTAGTAGCCATGGGTTTTAATTAAGACACCATTTCTGAAGAGACAAATGTATAGGTATATCTGGTACCAGAGCACCTTGGTCCAAAGGTCAGTGATTGACCTCTAAGTTGTGACATCTGACTCTGGTGAATAGTCTGTCCATTGGACAGACCTGGAAAATGTAAATGGTTAGTGAGGGGTTTTCTGGGAAAGACAGGCTCTGTTCATAATGAGTTCAGCTGTCACTAGTGGAAGAACTTTACACAGCATATCATATATCAAGAGGTCACGCATATGATCTAAATGCACTGTTTTGAAGAAGTAGTTGAAGTAGCTGTAAGGAGCAATAACCAGCAGTATGATGGTGCATGTCAGGGAATAAGCGAACCTGTCAAGATGACGAAAGAGGACTTCTATTCAATGTTAGCAGGAGGGCCTCAAACTTCTGATTAGTAGGTGCTGGCAGTTCAAAAAGGCAGCAGCTATAGTAGTGGCCAAAGCAAAAGCCAGTGAGGACAGAGAGTGTGATGTATTTAGGCTGAGAACCAGCACCTCCTCACCTGAGGTCATGCATGTCATGATTTTTTTTTTGCTTCATATAAGAAATGGGCAACTGTCCTGAGTGTTTGAATTCAAATGCATCATGACCTTCTTCACTAGTGAGGGAAAAGATCATTGTGAGATTGACCAACTAATTAATAACACCACAGCACTTTTGTGGGCACTGGTAGTGCAGAAGAATCTAAGTCCCTGTATGAAACTTCCATCCATCCACTATCCAAACCGCTATATCCTAACTACAGGGTCAGGGGGTCTGCTGGAGCCAATCCCAGCCAGCACAGGGCGCAAGGCAGAAAACAAACCCCAGGCAGGGTGCCAGCCCACCACAGTGTAGGAAACTTTAAACTTATAATTTAGTTTACTTCCACTTTCTCATCTATGGTCATGAGCTCTGGAAAATGAAGGAAAGAATGAGATTACAAGCAAATGGTTGAAATTGAAAAAAAAGGTGCACAGCATGGGAGGAAATAAATTGATCTTGTTACCAATAAGTTGTACTTGTATTACTTTAACATTACCGATCATTTCAAGATATTGCACTATTAAATAATATAGGTCAGAACACTTTAGCTTTGCCAAGTTAATCAAATTTAGCTGCTGTGTCTGCAATAATTCTATATGAAAGAGTAACCACAGGTTACTGTCAAGTGCTACAAAGGCACATCCTATGGATTATGTTTTCCTTCCTTCTACAGTATGTGAACAACATAATGACCTTAAACAACTTTTCTTCTCTTCCATTTACAGTGCAGAGGGCAGGCAGTTCTGTCCTATTAATAAGATGGACACTGTTTTTTTGTCTTTTTTCCATTAGCTGTGAATGATTTGGTTGATGCTGCTCTTCTACTTTGATTTCTTTGGCTTAGCTAAAAATAAGCATAATTTCAATTTCACCGACGCTTAACAAAGTCATTTCACTTGGCTTGGTTACAACATCTTATTTGGAAAGAAAATCGTTAAATTGTAGATGATAAGAGAATTGAAACATCAAGTATTCAGAGTATATTACATAGTAGTCAGTATAATATGTTTGCTCCATTATTTTAGGTGTATACACAGTGAAAAGAAAAATATGTTTAAGTGGACAGGTTGCTGAAATGTGATCAGCAAGTGACATCAAACAATTTTGCCTGGTTCAGGACATTATTATAGAACACTATTTGTGTAGCATTTGAGATAATCATTGTGATACTTCCCCAACTGCTCTGTGCTGACAAAGTAAAACTTTTTGTCCATGTATGTATTCTTAGCTAAGTTAATCTTTCATAGACATGAAATGACTTCGAAGTAGGGTTTAAACCTTAGATTCTTAATCCAGTTCTTCACACTTTTTTGGTTTGTCTGTATGCTTAACTCTAGGATATTCTGAAAACTCTGAAAATGCCCCAGGCTTGTTTTCTTAAATGTGTATATGGCCATCACAAGGTCTATTGATGGTCTGAACTGGGGAATAAGGGAAAAAAATCTAATTTTACAGTTTAAGGATGGTGGGGCACAGTCCTGTACCGAGACTTAATCTCAGAAACAAGTGGTATGTTTCTCGCATATAAATACTCATGGAATAATCATACTAACACCTTTTTATGTTTGAGAGGCATACTGTAGCCCTTCATGCCTTCTGAAAGAGTCTTTACTGAAGCCCGCAACTCGTGAGTAGTTTATTAGATTTTCTGTTAAGTCCTTCACAGTCTCACTAAAGTAATCGTATCCCATGGTAGCCTCCTTTTAATGCCCACAAGGAATATGGACATTGCCTTTAAATTTTAAGTTATGATCTTCAGGAATGGAGAGGAAGGTTAACATCCCTTGGCTCAGGGACTTTTGCTACTAACATCACCCTCTTGACTCACAGGCACAGGATAAACCAATAATGGAACTTAACTGATCCATAAGTGCTAGGACTATCTGATTAACTGATAATGTTGTAATATTGTTTTGTGATTGACAGGTAAGAACTGTCAGAAAAATTTTACTTGCAGCCTGTAGTTTTTTCTTCAACAAATACAAATTATTAAAATTGTGGTTCATTGACGATCCAATGTGATTTGTAACAAACGTATAGAAGATTTTTTTTTGTTCTTTATTTAGCCTTATACAATTTCTAGTAGTAGGGAATTGTTAGTTTTTGCATACCCCTTGGGGTCAGAGCACAGGGTCAGCCTTTGTACAGCCCCTGGAGCAATTGAAGGTTAAGGGTATTTCTCAAGGGCCCAGTAGAATAGGATCTCTTTTGGAAATGACAGGGATTCAAACCGGCAACCTTCTGGATACCAGCACAGATCCTTAGTCTCAGATCCACAAACTCCGCTCCAAGATGTTATGTTTTTTAAATGTTTATTAACAGATTTCCAAACAAAAAATAGTGAATAAAAGCATCTAAACATGGTATAAATCTTACAGTATACTAAGTACTATTAAAAGCAATCTGAATCATTATGTAACATAGTAGTACCCAATACAATGCAAAAATGACATTCAGCAGTTACAACTGTAATGAGCAGGAAGCATTCAAAGTATTCATGACAAGTGCCACTCATATGTAAAATCTCTTCCTAAATCTAGTTATTCTATCTTTTGTGTTGTGATATTGTCTGCCAGATGATATGTCTTAACACAGACTATGTCTGTGGGGTTTAGAATCTTTCAAATAGTTGCAGGCATTATGGTTTGGTGTAGATCTGTTCAATTGATAAAAGGTCAACTCATGCCAGTTTTCTCACAATTTTGTGGCTTACTCTTTATTCACACAGTCAACTTAAAACAGTTTGGTTTCATTAATACAATTAATAAATTAGAAGTCCAAATAAGGCCAGCATGACACTACATGACTTTGGAGAAGTTGCATTGATTGGCAGCAGTTGTTAGAATCTGTTACCTTGAGGATATCAAATTACACAACTAGGGGTCATAGGAGATGGTGAATTACATGACATTCACATGATTACTCAGCATAGTTTCAAATTTCCTTCTGTGCCATGAACTAATTGCAAGGTTGATCAACTTTGGCAGCCAATCAAAATGCAACATCCATTTTTTTTTTGTTTACTCTGTAGTGCTACAACAAAGATGAGATGTGGTATGGATATCTGTGCTGGGTCAGAAATTCTACAATGTTCTCCTTTTTGTGTGGACCTGAACACCTGTTTTCCTTCATTTCTTGGATCTGACATTGCTCTTCTCTGTTATTAGTTTTTCTTGTAGATTTGATTGGATTGTTTCTGGGTATTGTATGCGTTGTACTTCTGGAAAAGCACTAGTTGTCAGCTCTCGCACATTATACATCTTGTGGTTACAGGCATCTACCACAACTGTCTGTGACTCACTAAGATAAAAATTACCAGAAAATTGATTAGTGTGACAAGAGTTTATAGAATGTTAATACAAAAATATCACACTCAGAATAAGCCTTTGACGCATATTTTTAGGAAATCACTGCGCACTGGGGAGATTCCAAAGAACTGGAAGGACTGGAAAATGGCAAATATTATCCCTTTATATAAAAAGGTGACCGGGCAGATCCAAGCAACTATAGGCCAGTAAGCTTAATATGCATCACAGGAAAATTGATGGAAAGAATTATTAAAGGTACGATTGAGCAGTACATGGCAAGTAAATGGGTTTTTCTGAACAGTCAACATGGGTTCAGAAGTGTGAGGTCATATTTTTCTAACATGCTGGAATTCTATAAGGAAGCAACAAAAGGATATACTCGAAGTGGAACATATGATATTATTTATCTGGACTTATGATAAGGCATTGTGAGTGGTTGAGAATCAAACTAAAAGAAGTGGGAGTTCAGGATGAGGTTTTTCAATGGGTGCAGAATTGGCTCAGACACAGAAAGCAGAGGGTGATGGTGTGAGGAACCTCGTCAGAACTGGCTAATGTTAAAGGTGGTGCTTCACAGGGGTCAGTGCTAGGGCTGCTGCTATTTTTAATATATGTACTATAAATGATTTATATAAGAATATAAGTAACAAGATGGTTAAGTATGCAAATGATGCCAAGATAGGTGGATTGGCACATAATTTGGAATCCATTAAATCATTACAGAAGGACTTGGATAGCATACAGGTTTGGACAGATTTGTGGCAGATGAAATTTAATGTCAGAAAATGTAAAGCATCACACATAGGAAGTAAAACTGTTAGATTGAATACACAATGGGAGTTTTAGATTATATAGCACAATGTGTAGAGTACAAGCCCAAAAAGGTTATGCTCAAGCTTTATAATGCACCGGTGAGGCCTCATCTGGAGTACTGTGTGCAGTTTTAGTCTCCAGTCTGCAAAAAGGACATAGCAGTTAGAAAAGGTCCAGGGAAGAGCAACTAGGATGATTCCAGGGCTACAAAGGATGAATTGTGAAGGAAGATTAAAAGAATTGATCCTTTTCAGTTTAAACAAAAGAAGATTAAAAGGTGACTTGATTGAAGTATTTAAAATAATGGTGGAAATTTGTCCAGTGGATCGAAACTGTTATTTAAAAAGAGTTCATCAAGAACACAGAGACACAGTTGGAAACCTGTTAAAGGTAAATTTCGCATTAACATTACAAAGGTTTTCTTTACACAGAGAATCATAAACACATGGAATAAGCTACCAAGTAGTGCGGTGGACAGTAAGATTTTAGAGACTTTCAAAACTATACTTAATGTTTCTTTAGAAGAATTAAGTGGATAGGACTGGCAAGCTTTGTTGGGCTGAATGCCCTGTTCTTGTGTAGATTGTTCTAATGTTCTAATAGAGAACAAGTCATTTATTCTTATTATAAAATGAAATGCTAATACATAGGCTTAATTTCAGTTAATACCTCAGTTTATTGATGTAACCACATTGTACAGTTCAGTGTTGTGCTCACTATTTGTGTAACATTTGCCTGCTCTTTTCATATTTGCAGTGGTTTTTCTGGGTTTTCTTCACAACTTCTTATAGATGTCCATTTTACATTAATTGATTCTAAATTGACCCATGGGTTGGGTTTGTGTGTGTGAGTGTGCTCAAATATTGATTGGCAGGGTAGGTTTCTGCTATACACATTCTGCTATACACTCAATCCTACCAAATCATGTACCCCTGTGACTTAGTTTTAATTAATGTATTTATTAATTGATAATAATGTTTATACTTGAACTATGTTCCTTTCTCTCTCAGAATTATCTTTATACAGTATATAATCTTTTTTTAACACAAAAATAAAATATAAATGTTTATTAACATAATCTTATACAAAATACTGTGTAGTTTCAGAGGCTGTGTGAAATAAAGAAAGTAAATTACTTATATTTCTATTTTGGCCAATTAATTAAAATCTACATTTTTGTGTTAAGCTAAGGTTATTTAATTTAAACCTATTAAAATAAATCAAGGACATTTTAAGTTACTGCCTATTGACCTCAAAAACTGCCAATTAACAGGTGGGAAATCACATCTGAGATGAATCGTAGCACTATGGAAGACCAGCTTTAATATTCCTTTCCTTACTTTAAAATTTATATTCTGTTCTGAAACGTGAATACACTATTGAGATGCTAAGTGACACCAAAAAAAAAAACTAAAAAAAAAAAATGAAAGGAATAATTTAACAGAAACTTCAAGCATCATAGGCTGTAGTAGTCACTTTGATTCTTGGGGGGCTTATAGTGGGTATTTTATAAGTTACTTTGTAGTGTTGTGTAGTGTGGCACCGTAATCCCAGAAGATTCTAAACCAACCCCTATATTAGATGCCAATCCGTTACCAAGACTATTTAGAGTGGCATTAAACTTAAAATGCATGTCTTTAATATAAGAGAGCAACCTGAAGAACTACAGAAAACCAACACAGATTTGGTGGGAAATATGCAAACTGAATAAACATAGTGACAATGCCAGGAGTTTCACTCAAAGTATTGAAATTGTGATGCAGAAAAGTTGACCCTTATGTTATCCATCCATCCATTATCCAACCCGCTATATCCTAACTACAGGGTCACGGGGGTCTGCTGGAGCCAATCCCAGCCAACACAGGGCGCAAGGCAGGAAACAAACCCTGGGCAGGGTGCCAGCCCACCGCAGGGCACACACACACGCACCAAGCACACACTAAGGACAATTTAGGATCACCAATGCACCTAACCGGCATGCCTTTGGACTGTGGGAGGAAACCGGAGTACCCGGAGGAAACCCACACAGACACGGGCAGAACATGCAAACTCCACGCAGAGAAGACCCGGGAAGCAAACCTGGGTCTCCTAATTGCGAGGCAGCAGTGCTACCACTGTGCCACCATGCTGCCCCCCTTTATGTTATTTTGCCACTAATACCCAAAAAATGTGTCTTTTGAATATGATTAGGAATTTTAATATTTTCAGATGTAATATCTTGCTTTTCCCCACTTCTTCATCATGTTAGATTAATTGGCAATAGTGTATGTGTGTGTGTGTAAGTGCAGGGCAAGCTCTAGCCTTAACTCTGATGTTTTCCACAATATGCTAAAACCCCCTTATCAGCATGATCTGTAAGAGCAGGGCATTGAAAATGAAAAAATAGATAGATATAATATTTTCATATTCAAAAGGTCATGGGGACCACAGCTTCTCCCATCAAGAATGGTAACAAGGGAGTAAACAGCCTTGGACATTATGCCAGCCCATCTCAGGCACCGCTCACACTCATGTAGATTGGAAATCACCAATCAACTTATCCAGCATGTTTTTGGGGCATGTGGGAGAAAAACTAAAAGATGCAGTGAAAAAGCCACATAGACAAGGAGAGATCATGTATACTTCACACATGGTCCAGGATCCAAACTCAAGACACTGAATTCTTAAGGCAGCTTCACTACTCATTGTACCAATGTGCTGCCCTTTGGATAGATTTTAATTTATATACGTATATGCATCACATTGAGATTTGTGTATTATACAGAAAAAACAGTTTAAAAAAGCTCAGAGATAGAAGACAATTGAAGTGATCAAAAATTATGAAGGTGTTAAAGGAAAAATTGACCTACTATTTAATATCATATTTTTAAACTTTAACTTCACCCAAAATAATATTGTATTAGCGCTATAAATATTTAATATACAGTAAGCATGCTATTTATCTTCAAAATGTGCCATTAAAAAACATTCAGACATTTATTTGGGAACTGAAATAGTATGCTACCACCTTCTGGATTCACAAGAATAAACAGTAACAAAACATTTCCAGTAGTCAGTGTGTGTTCTGACTATTTTGCATTATTACTGCAAGTGCCAGAGTGTCTTCTGTTTCCTTATTAAAATAAGTTACTACATTTTTTATATACTTGTTAAAGGGCTAAAAAGAGATCTTTAAATTAACAAATATATTGTGAAGAGCCATGGATTTGAGGACCTGCAGTATGCAACACAAAAAGAGGTGACTGCGCATGACTGTAACAATTAATATCAGATATTGTTATTAAAATAGAATAAAACTGGATGTAAAGCTCTTGATTTTTTAGGGTTATTAAGTAAGAAGGGAAGCTCCTGGCTGCCTGAGAGTCTTCAAACTGAATGGCCATGGTCAATGTTTACAGAAACATGGTCAAGATCATGATGCACTAGATTTCTGTTTTTGACATGAAGCACCATTAAATATGTGCCACAGGTTAAAGAGAATATGTTAATAACAGGTGGTAAAGAAGCTCCACTTCTCTGGGAAATTGTTTTGTAAAGATAATAAAGCATACGTTCAAATAATTGTTAGCAGCTAAGCTTCTCTGTCTTGTCGAAAATGAGTCCAAGAGCACTGACAGGCCTCCGAGGGTCGCCAGCAACCTTTTAATTTGGGTTATGTATTGAAATTATGGCCACATTAATGTCAGGCAGGCATTTTCTGTGTTAACTCGGGGGCGCTTTCATCAGGAGTGCAGCTCTGATTGGCCCAGATTGCCATTGTGCAAGTGTTAGGGTGCGTTCAGCTGTGTGACAATTAGCTCATTACCTAAAGAATCACTGTCGTTTTATCCAGAAGCTTCTAATGAGTCACGCATTGTGTATGTGTCTGTGTGTGTGTGTGTGTGCGTGTAGTACTTAAGTAATTGATAACTGATTATTTAGACTGACAAAAATGTAACCTTGCAAGGTTATATTTCAAGAAAATGTGAAACCTAAATGCTGGAATATGTCACCCCCTTGGGCAAAACAGAAGCAGAGTGTAATAATTATGCAGCTAGAGGCTGACTTCCAAACCCTGAGATAAACACTGCAGAGGCTTCGGAGTGAAATGATAGGATGACCTCTCATCTCTCTCTCGCTCTCTCTCTGTGCATCAGTGCCTCTGTACAGAAGAGTCTGGCTGCCTGGCCACAGTATGTTCATGTGACTTGTTTTTTATCTAAGATATTTTGTTCATCATTGCCAAGTTTGTTGATATCAACATGTGTGCCTAATAACCTTAGTCTAGTCCCTAGCTATATTCAGTTCCAGTTCATCCTAGTTGCTCACGATTAATGTGAAAATTAAAATTGTCATTAATATTTGTATGCATTTGACAACCTCATAATCCAGGTTTCACAACCTAGTCAAAAAATGTATTTTTTTTTGTCTTTCTGCAATTAACCTGTCTAGAATAAGTCATTATCAGTTCACACACATTTTTTGAGAACATAATGATGGATTTGGTTTAAGAAACCAATTTTTAAAATAAATGTGTTAATTAAAGAAAATGATAAAACAAGATGAGCAATAATGCAGGGTATCATCACCGCAAGGAGCGTAACACCTTGGCTCAGTTCAAAGCTGAGATGTTACCCGTGTCAACCTTGCATGTTTCCCAGGGTTTCTTTGGATTTTCCAATTTCCTCTCTAAGGCATGTTATTAGGTTGCTTGTTTAACTTAGTGAGCATGGGTATAGACACAATTCTGACCTATGGAAAGACTGGCATCCTGTTCAGAGCTGGTTCTTGGCCTACATGTATTAATGCCTGCATAGACTCATCCTCCTTGTAACCTTGACCTGGAAAAATAGGTGTAGAAAATAGATGAATGATTAAAGGAACAATCAGATGTATTAAATTCTGAAAATGTAATTGTGTTACTGCATCTTTGACAAGAAGAGTAAAATGTGTTCACTATAATGTGTGTTACAAGCTTTTTCTAAATATGCCGAATCCCCAAAACAGAGTGGCATATTTAGATAATAATTTTACACTGCTCATTTAAAAGTAATATAAACCAGATTTCAAACTAAGATTGAAAACTCAAGAAGGCATGGCATGGGCAGTAGACAGACATTACAGATAACAACAGAAATTCACAGACCAGGATGTGTTGGGATTAGACAGAAGCATAGCGTGTGGAGAATCCAGGATGCAGGCCCAACCTGTTCTCTGTAATCCTACAGGCAGCTGGCCCACAATTCTAGCTCAGCTCCTAACCAGTCGTTTTTATCAGCCGCTTAGTACACAAGTGATTTAAAGAGGAATGATGAAATATTCAAAATCAAGTAAAATAAAGGATAGGGAGCCATCTCTTGGTTAGAATGGTTAGAATGAGCAGACTTGTCTGGGAAGTGCTCCCATGCAAGTGGCACTGCTTCACAAAATGTGAGATTATTGTCATGGAGTTGTATTAGAGAAAGTGTTTTCACATTTTGTTCCTAAAATCTTATGTTCCTGCCATTAGTATGTCAACTGTTATTTGCAGGAGATGTGCCCAAGGAGGCAGATAGTTGACAAAATAATGGAATTCAGGATAGAAATTGGCAGGTGCAGAACTCCTGTGGTAAGGAACAGATCTCTTTGCTTTCTTTAGTGTCTTTCACAGAATCTATAGAATTTGGTTTCTGTAGTGCCTGCCGCAGAAGGTTCTTCATTGGAGGAGGTTTGAGAGCATGTGCTGAGAGTAGATAAAATTGCAATTTTGAAATTAAATGGGAAAACACACAAGCACAATAATAATTGATATACTGTAGTAATACATTTTCACAAACAAGAATCCAGCCTCTAAACAACACTCTAAAAGTAACTTGGAAAGCTAAAGATTTATGTTCTGTTTACCATATAAAATCTTCAAAGTCTACACTGGAACCGCTTGTCTTCTTGTCACTGGCTGGGCAAACTGTGTCTTATAACTTCCTTTGGTCATCACGCAGTACATGCTTATCCATGAGAGACACAATGAAATCTGTTTGCTGGATATCTTGTGGCTATTTGTATGGTCACTCTTGCCATCTTTGCTTTGCAGAATAAGAACTTTGGATTATTTCTGGAGAAATATGACATTTTACATGTAGCCAATCTTGACTAAACAGCACAAAAAGGAAGTCTAGGGAAGCATTCTTCAGCTGTCCTACTCTATCTTTCCTTTCACAACTTTGCAGCAGAAGATGAGGCCCACTGCATACTTTATGACCTGTTGAACCAGACTCCATGAGGAATACTTATAACCATTAGTGGTTTCTGTCACTCTTCAACTGCTATCTCCATGTGCTGGCAAATGCCAGTTTTAAACAGGCCTATGGGATGTTTCAGATAAAGGAAGCAAACTACAGCTGGCAAGTCTTACCTTTTTATGATGTAAATAATGTATTTACTAAATACCCCTCTTGGGAGTCTATATAGTTACAACATGAAAACAACTGAAAAAGTATAAAGTATAATGGGATAAAAGGAAAAGTAGGCTCTTAATTGGTAGTGGACAATGCATGCAATGTATTTTTGCATTCATGGACGCATTTTTTAAACTTTAATTATCCAGCTACAGTATATGGTTGTATGGTGCTGGAGTGTGTCCTTGTATTACTGGCTATACGCCATTTTTAAAGGTTGCCAGTCTATTGCAGGGAACACTCATGACATCAGTTAAACCCAGCATGTACATCATTGAGAACCAGAGCACATGGAGAAAGAGGTCATGTAAACATGGACAGAGCATGCAAACCCTACACAGAAAGGAGCTGGACTGGGCACAGCAATACTAAACACTACAACATTGTTTCATTCAGTTAGTATATGTCAGTCCGAATCATTTATGAAAATTAAAAACACATTTTTTAATTCTAGATGAATGGTAACTGTGTTTACAGCATGAACTGATGTGAACCTTTGTAAAAGATTTGTAATTTTAATAGACAACATTCTCAGAGTTATTTAATCCATTTTAGAGACATGGAGTGCTAGAGCCTATCCTGGCAGCTTTGGACCCAAGGCAGAAATCAGCTCTGGGCAGGGCACAAAGCTATCATATAATTAATTTGTTAGTATCTCCATTCAACCTAATCTACAAATCTTTGGAGATGTGGGAGCAAATCTAGAGTACCTGGAAAAATAACCCATGCATGAAAACACATGGAACAACATCCATTTTTAGACCAACTTAACCAAGTGCAGTGATGCTGGAACTGGACGGTACCACAGCAGTATGAGATGCAAAGCAGGAACTATCACAGATGTCAGTGATCAGAATAATCTGCATGATTAAATAAGAAATTGAGAAGTGGGATGAGTTATGAAAACCAGAGTATTTTTAGTTTAATAGTATATGCCCTTGTACAAGATCCACAGACAGTTTACAGAGTTGAACCTGAAACTTGCAATATTAGGCAGCAGTATTAACCATTAAACTGCCATGTTGCTTCATTAGTGCATTTCAGCTTGACTTATTCATGCACGTGTAAAGTGTGTGACTATAAAAATGAAGAGAAATGCTTTTGGAGCATTTACAGTACTTAGTGTAACCAGTGACATATGATTGTCTGAAACACACAGAATTTTTTTCAGTTTCCTGAGGAATGGTAACTTTGTTTACAGCACCAACTGGTGGTGAGAATTTGTACTAGCTTTGTTATTTTGATACATACAATACATTAATTAACTTCAAAACCAGGGGCTTCTTTCTTCCAAGCAGAGCTTTCCTCTTGTCTTCAGAAAAAAAATATAGTTTTTACATTTCTTCAGTCTGTTTTCATTGTTTAAATTCACCGAACGCATTCAAGACAAATAAGGTTATGCCTTCTTAATTTTACCCTGCAATGCTTTGTTAAGCCTAAATCTGAACACGCTGCAAAAATACGCAGAAATATTAAGAGCTGACCGCTGTGTCTTTTTTTTCGCAGTGCACCATAATTTCTAATTTGAAAAAGACAGCACACCTGCCTGTGCAGCTGTGATGTTAAAAGCAGTGGCCCAATTATAGCGTAACACCTAGCCTTACCGTTTCCATGGCTTCGCAATGCATCCATCCCCTGAGACCATCAGTGTAGGAACTAGCATCTTGTCAACCATCACCCCGGTAATAACACTCCCCCGAGCTTCAGCTGTGTGCGTCAAACCTTAACAAGAACCTGGGGTGAAATCTCTCTCCTGTGTGAGCTGTACCATTGATTTGTGCCTAATATGTTTTTCTGTTGTCTATTACTTTCACTCCCATTAAGATGGCATTTAACTGGTAATTATGTACAATTATCAAAACAGAATCTGCTTATTAATTTACTTTGCCATCACCCACCAAATACATGACACAGTTATTTTGCGTTTAAACCTAAATCTACATTCCCTCATGACAGGGAGTGGAAGGCTTAAATTAAAAGTGGCTCAAAAGTGGTTCATTCTTTCCTTCGTTTTTTTTTTTTTTTGTTCAAGGCCTTTAGCTAAAACATGTAGGAACTGCAATCAGTGCAGTCTCTCCATGGAGCTGCTAGCAAAAGCGCAAAACAGGCTTTGTGTCTCTAAAGCACTTCCCAAGCCTCCATTTAAATTTGCTATTTTGTGAAACAGATCCTCAGTTTTCTAAAAGGAAGGGGATATGAAGTGCTTTAGATCTGAACTATGAAAAGTGACTAAAACTGGACTTTATGAAAGAAAGCTATTTAATTCTTAATATTTTTCATTTTTTACACTGCTAACTCTACATGCTGCCCAAAGCAACCTTCAGCCCAGCTTCATCCAGCCCTATCATTCAGTCTCCCATGAGTTTTGGCATATCTTCATAAAGCAGAGTATTCCAAAAATGACTTGATGTGAACGGCAAGAACCTGAATCTATTTGAATGTATTTTTTGGAACAGCTTGCTTATCCCTTCAATAGAAGCCTATGTGGTGGTAAATAGGTGTATGTCTCTGGATCTTTGTTTTTTTTTTTTCCGATACCATGTCAATTAGAATGGCCAGATGTCTGACTCAATGTTGCTCAACTCCAACGTCCTCCATCTGGAGCAATGTCCGGACAGATGCACATTTGTCCTCCTTTTCACCATCAGTACCATTACTTTGCATATTATTGGCTCATGCACCTGCTGAATAAAATATCATGCATTTCATTTGTTTAAGAGTGTCAGACTAAGTTTCCTAAATTATTGTAAAAATCATAACTACATTACTAGTAGCCAAACTGATATTGCATTTGGTCTTGTCAGTCATTACTGTACACACAGTCCTCCTAATGTTAAGGAACTTTTTAAACTAAGCATTGGATCATATAGAGCAGGGGTCCCCAACTCTGGTCCTGGAGGGCCCCAGTGACTGCAGGTTTTCATTCTAACCCTTTTCTTAATTAGTGCACAGTTTTTGCTGCTAATTAACTTCTTCTGTATTCATTTTAATTGACTTTTTTTTTAAGATTTATTCCTCTGAATTGCTTCATTTCTTTCCTTAAATGGCGCCCAAGTAGAAATGAAATGTGAAGTGAGTGAGCCAACAGAAGACCATTTAAGCCAGAGCCTCAAACTCCAAGCAATTTCACTCCAACCAGTTGTTTAAATAGGCTCTGATTCGTGTTGTTAATTAAACCCGCTCTTTAATTCCATGGCTTGTTGCTGCTCTCATTGTGCAATAGCATACATTTCCGAAATTGTTGATTTTCTCTTTTCTAAGAGCACTGTAAAAATGTATTGGTGACCTGAGCAGATCAACATCCCTGAGACATTCACCTTTGTTTATTTTCAGATATTGTATGATCCACACAGTTTGCTGGTCATGTTTTGGTTCATTTTATATCTCATTATTGTTTGGCTGCTAATTAAGGAAAAAGAAACAATTAAGGAGTCTGAGTCTTTACAAGCAAGTCAAATAAAATTAATTCAATAGAAGTTAATTAGCAGGAAAAACAGGTCACTAATTAAGAAAAGGGTTAGAATGAAAACCTGCAGACACTGGGGACCTCCAGGACTGAAGTCGGGGACCCCTGGCTTAGAGTATAAGGGTAAAGCATCTGTCTTCTAAAAGAATATGCCTTTGGTACACATTGAGACCTAAAGGCTGGAAAATTGAATGCAAAACAGCCAGGTCACTGGTTCAATGCTCACCTCTGACTCAATATATCACCCATGGACAATCTCTTCAACTTCCTCTGGTCATGTAGCAGTATTCTTCTTTCTAATACTATTGTTATGCTGATGTAAAATGCCTTTACTTGGTTTCAAAGGCAAACTGACTAATGAGGGATAGTCCTCATCTAAAGTCACTACTTATGATGTCCAAAATTTGTACTATGTATAATTCTAGAGCTTTGAATTTGAAGTGTCCTCTATTAAATCTGTCAGATTTTACCAATGCACTGTGTGCTGATGTGTGACACAGTACACATTTTTAACTTATTGCCCAGTCCTCACATTTCGATATAGAATTATGACTGTTAATCAGTTTCTATACTTGAGTAATCCAATTTTATGTTTATGGGACACAAAAGCCTACCCAAGCTTAATAATTACATACCCATCACCAATTAACCTAATATGCAGAGATGAGAAGTGGCACATAAATCCATACAGACATACTGTAGAAGAAAATGGAAATCCACACAGACATTGACAGAATCACAGCCTCCTGGAATTGTGACTCAGCATCAGTAACCACTGAACTACCATGCCATCTTTACATGTGTATGATATTCTTGAACTGTTTGCTCCCAATGTAATTTTCGAAAGATTTTAAAGCAACCATAGGATCTTCACCTTAGATTAGCATGGATTCATGTGTGCTTAAAGGATTTTTATAACTGTACTATCAGGAGCCAAACAGTGGTTGGTTCTTGTCATAAGCACTAACCAAGGTCTGTTAGAAGACATGATCATTAACTTAGAAATGAACATTCTGTGCAATGTTATCTGGAAGGTCTCTGAATCTGAATGTGAGGTACTGTACTTGGCCATGACCAAGATAAGAGTAGCTATGAGTAGGCTAAAGGAGAAACGTTCCCCTGCCAGTTCTTGTTTAAATCTCTTTGTTGGGAGGTGAAAGCAGCAATTTTGAAAACTACAAATTCCAGTATAAATGATTAGTTTCTCAGTTAAAACATTGACAGGTGACTGGAAATGCTACTGGTTATGGAAACTGTTGTTTTTTTTAATTTGGTTAACTCCTTGAAGTTGATTAGAAGGAGAGAATGTTAACTTTGGTTTGGCAAAAGTGAGTCTAATATTTCTAAAGTTAAAAAATGATGGTGTGATTCAGCTTTTTACCCTCCTTGGGGAAACCCAGAAGTTTGAAGGTACCCTTCAGAGAATTTTTTCAGGGGAACCAATGCATATTCTGTGCCGTCTACTGAACAGTGAAGCAACTGTTTATCCTTTATATTTGAAAGGTTACAGGAGTATACCAATTCTGTGTGCATCTGCTTTGATAATCTGAATAATGTTTATAGCCTAGCACCCTGGTGATCGAGTATAGGGTTATTGGCAACTGTTGAGAGCACTTGGTCCATCAATTGTCAAGGTAAAGTTGAATCTTTTAAAGGTAGGTATTAAATCACAGTTAAGCTGACATAGGAGAACCAGACAGCTAAGTCCCCTGATGAAGCTTTTACATTACAGGCTAATTCATATTCTCATCCTTATATGGTTGCGAACTTCATGTAGTGACCAAAAGAATAAAAACACAATTAGATGAACCTGAAGTGATATTGTTCTCAATGACAGGCTAAGGAGTTTGCAAGTCTGGGAGGAGTGTAAAGCAGAACCACTATGGCTCGAGACAGAAAAAAAACTATTAAAGTGAAACGGCATTAACATGTTGGTTAGATTATATCTCACACCAGAAACATGGAGGTTTTCAAGGGGACTCAATAGACTGCTGTTCAGAGGTTTAGAGAAGAAAAGTTTAGCTGGCCTTATTTATTTCATGGTTGTTACTCCCACTAGAATAAACAGTCCATCAAATTACATTTGATCTTAGATGTTCTGATACTCTTCATCTTGCTACTCCAAAGTCATGTGCCACACCCATGAATGTGCTCACCTATTGAACAATGTGACAAAGTCCACTGATAATTTTAGCATAATTGTAACATTAAACTTATAGCCAACATATACACATACATTATCCATGGACATTTTACAAGTGCCATTCCTGTTCTTCAATGCCACACTTCATTTCAACCTCTTTGCTCTATGATATATCTATCAGTAAACTACAGTAGAATGCAAGTCATTAGTTGATTTATCTAGTGCTGACATTTTATTTTGACAAGCACCTTCTGTATCAGAGATTCAAACTTTGATCCTGGAGGACAGGTTCACATTCTAACCACTTCCTTAATTAGTTGCCAATTACTGCTGCTAATGGAATGCAGATCTTTTGCCTTAATTTTTATTTGCTTGCTTTATAAGTTCAGAAACCTTGTTTTTTTACCCTTAACAGCAGTTAAAGGATAATGAGATGCAAAGTGAACCAACAGGTGACCAGCTACCTGATCCTCTTCGTATTTGTGTACCAATTATACAATATCTAGTGCTAAATGCAATACATTTTGGTAGTACACTCAGAAAAAAATGAAATTTAACAGTATTAGAAATCTTTTGTGTTCCAGAATGAGAGTGCTAAAAAGTCATAAAACTAAATAATGGGTTGTAGTAACCACAGGAATTGGCTTCTAATTAAGTAATTGGTTACAGTAAAAATGGTGACCTCCAGGAACTGAATTTGAGACTGCTGAGTTGGCTGGTCATTGGATACCTCTCTTTGCACCTTTCTATTGTTTTGCTTATGCCTATGGAAAAAAAGAAAGAATTAAGGGTTTGAAATCTTAAAAAGCAAGTCAATTAAAATTAAGGAATCAAACAATCCATGTGTTCTGTTACCAACAGCGATTGGTTACTAATTAAGAAAGTGGCCATAATGAAAACCTGCACCCACTGTGGCCCTGCAGGATCTGAGTTTGATATTATTATTCTACACCTTTGAGAAGAGCTACATTATGTTCTTGGATTTAAAATAACAATCACTAACATCTCTTGCCAAAGCTGAAACCTGACTGTACATATCAGTTTAACATGGCATTACTTGTGCCCACTTAGGTTATAGGTTCTGGCTGATGCTTCTAAAATCCTCAGCCTAAACCTTTGTAGTACACTGTCTACCACATTACAGTATATTAAAATTGCGAGTGGCACAAGAAATGAGTTAAACCAAACGGAATCTTTCTCTTTTCTTTTTAATCTTCTAATTACCTTTTCATAAAAGTGTAATTAACCTTATGATAATGATTTGGATGCCACTTTCCTATTTTTTCCATCACTAACCTATTGACATGCAGTATTTTTTAATTCGGAAGTTTATGAGATCATTTTAAATGATGTGTATAGAGTTTTCAGGGAGGTCTGTAAGACTCATCTAGAGTCTAGCAAGTGTTACAAAAATTAAAAAAAACTCTGAAAATAAAGCTGAAACAGATGTGACTATTTTTTTTGTAGATTTCCACCTGTTGGGTCTTAACCTTTTAGTGAGGGAGTGAAAACAGAGACAGGGATGTAACCAAAACCAGATGGTGAGCTATCGAAGGCCACACCTGGAGGTATCTGAAGCAGAGTTTTATTTATGTTCCTACTGTAACTGTAATTGATGTAGAAACTAGGCTGCAGAAAACATCCACTGAATCCTGCAGTGTGCAATGTGGTCAATTCTGTCTCCATTTTAACTAAATGCAATAACGTTGTAGCAGTGTTCTCTAATGCCTTATTCTGTGTTTTGTTGCAGCATTCAAGAGCTCCTTTGGACATTAGGATATTATCAATTGGGTTTCGAAGTAGCTTTGTAAGGGAGTAAGATGGTAAACTAGAATTTGAGTTTACTTCATTTTCGCAGAATCATTACTTCCTTGATTAGTTTCAAGGGTTAACTTAACAGTGCTAAAATGGAGAGATAACATGATTTGAATTACTGAGGGCTGGAAATCGTGAAAGTTTATTAATCACACTAGATTTTTTTCTACTATTTTTCAACCATTTCTACCTCACAATGGTACAGGGTTAGAGTGTATGTTAGTTAGAAGTGGACATGTAAATCATACTGGTGGCTGTGCACCCAACCACCAGTATGGTCTGCTTAATATAGAGACTTTATATTTGTGGTTTACAGTGCATCCGGAAAGTATTCACAGCGCATCACTTTTTCCATATTTTGTTATGTTACAGCCTTATTCCAAAATGGATTAAATTCATTTTTTTCCTCAGAATTCTACACACAACACCCCATAATGACAATGTGAAAAAAGTTTAATTGAGGTTTTTGCAAATTTATTAAAAATAAAAAAACTGAGAAATCACATGTATATAAGTATTCACAGCCTTTGCTCAATACTTTGTCGGTGCACCTTTGGCAGCAATTACAGCCTCAAGTCTTTTTGAATATGATGCCACAAGCTTGGCACACCTATCCTTGGCCAGTTTCACCCATTCCTCTTTGCAGCACCTCTCAACTCCATCAGGTTGGATGGGAAGCGTCAGTGCACAGCCATTTTAAGATCTCTCCAGAGATATTCAATCAGATTGAAGTCTGGGCTCTGGCTGGGCCACTCAAGGACATTCACAGAGTTGTTCTGAAGCCACTTCTTTGATATGTTGGCTGTGTGCTTAGGGTCGTTGTCCTGTTGAAAGATGAACCGTCGCCCCAGTCTGAGGTCAAGAGCGCTCTGGAGCAGGTTTTCATCCTGGATGTCTCTGTACATTGCTGCAGTCATCTTTCCCTTTATCCTGACTAGTCTCCCAGTTCCTGCCGCTGAAAAACATCCCCACAGCATGATGCTGCCACTACCATGCTTCACTGTAGGTATGGTATTGGCCTGGTGACGAGCAGTGCCTGGTTTCCTCCAAACGTGATGCCTGGCATTCACACCAAAGAGTTCAATCATTGTCTCATCAGACCAGAGAATTTTGTTTCTCTTGGTCTGAGAGTCCTTCAGGTGCCTTTTGGCTAACTCCAGGCGGGCTGCTATGTGCCTTTTACTAAGGAGTAGCTTCCGTCTGGCCACTCTACCATACAGTCCTGATTGGTGGATTGCTGCAGAGATTGTTCTTCTGGAAGGTTCTCCTCTCTCCACAGAGGACCTCTGGAGCTGTGACAGAGTGACCATCAGATTTTTGGTCACCTCCCTGACTAAGGCCCTTCTCTCCCGATTGCTCAGTTTAGATGGCCGGCCAGCTCTAGGAAGAGTCCTGATGGTTTCGAACTTCTTCCACTTATGGATGATGGAGGCCACTATGCTCATTGGGACCTTCAAAGCAGCAGAAAATTTTCTTTAACATTCCCCAGATTTGTGCCTCGAGACAATCCTGTCTCGGAGGTCTACAGACAATTCCTTTGACTTCATGCTTGGTTTGTGCTCTGACATGAACTGTCAACTGTGGGACCTTATATAGACAGGTGTGTGCCTTTCCAAATCATGTCCAATCAACTGAATTTACCACAGGTGGACTCCAGTTAAGCTGCAGAAACATCTCAAGGATGATCAGGGGAAACAGGATACACCTGAGCTCAATTTTGTGCTTCATGGCAAAGGCTATGAATACTTATGTACATGCGCTTTCTCAATTTTTTTATTTTTAATAAATTGCAAAAATCTCAAGTAGACTTTCTTCACATTGTCATTATGGGGTGTTGTGTGTAGAATTCTCAGAAAAAAAAATGAATTTAATCCATTTTGGAATAAGGCTGTAACATAACAAAATGTGGAAAAAGTGATGCGCTGACCTTGTGTAGCATCTTAATCCTTTTAGGGTAAACAATATCTGTAAACAATTGCAACATGGATCTGTACATACAAAGTGATTTGGGAAGGTATAAGGGTAAATCAAAAAGTAATGGCAAATTTAAATTATGCCGTAACTGCAACAGATAGGAGTTGATGCAATATAACGTGTTTGCAATGGCTTATGGGTAATTCAAACATGTACAACGCAGCACTCTGCCATTAGTTTAGTTGAAGCCAAGGTCAAATGAATATGCACACTCTGCTGTGGAATTGCACAATGGTTGAACAACATATCATAGTGAGATTTCTTTGTGTGGAGGGAGTGAAACTTGTTGAAATTTACCAAAAGATATTGGCTCAGTATGGAAATTAGAACAGGATGACTCAACGAAAAGTTTATGAATGGGTAGAAAGGGTTAAAACTGGAAGAACAAGTGTAACTGACAGAGCTGATCATCAGCACTGTTTATACAGAGAATAATTCCTTCATCAGAAAAGACTGATGGATTACGTTTTCTGATATTGCTGCACATTTGAGTATCGGTTATGGATCTGCACATGCCGTTGTGCATGATGGCCTAGAGTACCGTAAAGTTTGTGTAAGATGAGTATCCAAATATCTTACTGATCTACACAAGTCCACCTCCTTAGGTGACTTGCAGCAGGTTTCAATCATCTGCTCAACTACCAGGCTTTGTTTAACAATGTTGCAATCCTGCATTGGAGTGTACATGTTCATTTGACTTTGGCTTCAACTCCTACAGCAGAGCACTACATTGTGCATGTTCAAACTATCCATAAGCCATTGTTAAAGTGTTGTATTGCATCAGCTTCTATCTGTTGCAGTTATCACATCATTTTCAAATTGCCTTTAGTTTTTGTTTTACCCTCGTACTATATAAAATAAAGGTTCTTAGTTTTTTTCTTTCTGTTATCTGCTATAATCTGTTCCTACTTTTTAATATTATTCTATTAATATTAATTTCACATATAAAGTTTTTATTCATTTAGTTTTTCACTTATCTATTACAAAAACATTGCTAACAGGCACCTATCCCAGCACCTTTGGACTGAGGATTGTAACTTTGCCATAATGGATAGCCAGTTCATTCACTCAATCTTGGCTAACTTGAAGTCACCTATTACCTTAACACAGATATTTTGGAGATAACTAAGGAAACTACACACAGGCAGTAACTGGACCAGAAATTAAACTTATTCCTTCAGTCACATGGCAACACCATGTAACCATATTCTTTTTTTAAACTCTTTTTGTTGAAAATAGATAGATAACCCTTCCCTGTTATAGCTTTTTAATGTCATATAGGAAACAAGAACTGAAGCTTTCGTTCCATATATCACTCAATATATCCTATAATACCTTTTTCAAAAGGTGCTGAGCAGCTTCTTTCTCTCTAAGTGTGTGCAACTGTTTCTTCATACTTCTCTTGCCTGTGTATTTCGTTTTTGGTACTCAACACAAAAGAGTCAGCAAGCCATAAATGTCTGATTTCTGTTCTCTAATTGACAATCTCAAAAAATTCTTTGGTCATAGCCATTATGTGCATTTCCTCTCTCTGTAGTTAAAGTAAGGCAATCATCAGTCTAAAAAATAGACCTTCAAACCAGGTGTTTAGGGTTTAAGTGCACCTGGCCTGTGACCCAGTCCTTCCTGATCTTTTGGGCTATAACTATGATTGAATGAACACTATTTAGTTTTTTGAAATGTTCATCATTCTTGAAAACATTGGCTGAAATTATTAATTGAATTGATCGTGAAAGGTGCCCATTCTACTTTAGATATTTAATTTGTGAACTTTAAGTAGCATTTTAGAGTCAACCCTGAATCCAAACAATAACCCAGGAGACCAAAGTATAACATAAAATTACATTTATTAACAAATGAAGGATTCATTTGAACAGGTAAAATGGTTATAATACAGTATATTACATAAGTATTAAAGTAGCGAAAAAGTTTTCAGGCCTAACTAAACAACTTAATTACCCCATAGGGTGGTTGATTACTATCCACTGCTAACCATTTCTTCTGCTCACCCTCACCACAGATCACTCTCTCTTTTCTGGCCTACCTTTCTTCCTCCAAGTGAGCTCTTGTCCACCAGTTACTCCCATCTCTAAGATCAAAAGGAATCTGTCTGGAAGTGACTTTAAATATTGTGCCTAGATTACTTCTGGGCACCTCTTCTGAAGTATTTCAAGGCGGTACTTGGTGGTACCCTTGAGAAACTTCTCCAAACAGTATCCAGTTTTTCAGCAAGTTCTCCATACTATCAAGTTGTACTGAAAGAGCCAGACTGGCTGTTGTCCCTGTACTCTTGTTAGGCTTTACTACCCTACCACTTATTTCTAATGTTGCCACCAGTTATACCTTTACACACATTAAGTACTGTGCTTTTTCTTTCAGTTCAACATGTTCTCTAAAAACTCAGTTACATTTGCTCTTTCAAGTGCCCTCTTAAGAAAGGCTGAACCCAGTATGCTCTGCTTTCACTCTCATCTTTCTTAATGTTCTCATAAGTTATGCTCTGTGTTTATGTTTCCAAAGTACATTGAGGATTTACTAAGTAAAGAAGGTGCTAATGATCATCACATACAGTGCAATTACATAATTTTATTTAAAACATACAATAATCTTCATACATCAGGCTGGGAGCTCTTGATTGATTCATTAATATTTTTCTACTCTTATTTCACAAGAGGATATCAGGTTAGGATCTAAATTAAGACGATCAGCAATGCAAAGTCAGAACCATCTCTAGTTGGAACATCATTACAATACCTCTCACTTATTCCAGGTCAATCAACCTAGTTTATATGCGTATAGAATATGGGAGGGAAGTTCCTTAGCTGTACCTTTATTAAACAATGCCTTCTAATTATACAGGTTGTCCCACCTTTTCAAAAAAATCATGGATGGATGCTAAGTCTACAGGCCCCTGAAAGTGACAAGGCATCGCGCCCTTCACAATCCTAACCCCCAGCCTGAACCAGCCTACAGAGATTAAAAAAAGTTCATTATTAAGCTAAATGCCAATATTTATTTTTTTTAATGGGATACCAAACACAAAGTAATAATGCCATTATATTAGCTGGGTAGATAGAACTCACTTAATATTTTACACAAGAATAATTTGAATTGGGATAGCAGTCTTTAAGTGGAGAACTGGAAAATAGGAAAAGCCCAATAGTCTATGCACCTATTGCGTTCAATTATAAAATACTCTTTCGATCGGACTGAGACTGTTTTCGCTATTGCCAAATGAATGGTGCTGTGCTATATTTTGTGGACACTGATGAGCTGTGCCCTAAACATTCAGCACTGTAACCCGCATTGAGATGTACCTGACTGATTGATTTCAGTAGACCTACAAGCAGCAATGTTATAACCATTAACTTTTCTGTGTTTAATATTGTAATTGAAATAAATAATTGGCTAATACCAATCATTAGGCTTAAATACAGTAAATAACACAACTACAGAAGAAACAAATAAATAGTAAATAATAAAATAGTCGTACTTTACAGAGGTTTCTGTCATGTCTTGTTTCTTCCCTACTCAAAAACTAAGCCTCCTTTCAAGGGGCCAAAAATCATTACAATTCTCTATGGTTTCAGCTTCAGAAACACAATTTAATTTTCATTGTACCTCCTAATCTTTAGGCCCCCTAACCTGTGCCAAACAGAACTGCCAAAAAGAAACCTTTATTATAAAACCTACAACAATTCCCATTTAGTTATCTTCAAAATACTCCTCTTGACATGGATTATTCGTGCATTGAGGCGCTGAGGCACCTACAGGAAAGCATCAGAAAAAAACATCCAGAGAAGTGGCAGACCCAAAACAGGATTTTGTGCAGTGACAATGCACATGTGCACACCACATTGTCAGTCAAAGAGTTGTTGACCAACAATCAATGGGGTTGTTGCTTTGGACTACCCATATTTGTCAGATCTCACTCCTTGCGACTTCATTTTGGTCCTGAAATTCAAACAGAAGGACAGAACAGAACACTGATGGATCTAGACATGGTAACAAAAGATGAGTGCAAGAAAGGTTCCCAGGAAGAACCTCTGGGAAGAAGCTCTGGGACAGGTGTATTGCATCTCTAGGAGAGTATTTTGAAGCTGACTGCCTTACTTTTCCAGCAATCATAAAAATTACAGTCACTCGATTGAACAGAGCCTGGTTTTAAAAAGCCAATTATTTTAAGTCTTTTATAAGGTACTTTTTTTTTTTGGTGATTTTGTTCCCCTATTCATATGTTGTGCATTTCATGAATAAACTTTCAAAAATGTTGATGCTCTTCTGATTATCTAAGAACTGCCCATCTAAGAAACCACAGTGCTACTCATCTAAGACATGTTGAAATTGAAGTGCTCAATGTAGACCTCATGTTTTTTATTTGATAGGTGTGTTGTCCATTTGGTCTACCATAATGATACACACCCAATTCCTTTCCCTTTTCTTCTTTGTATAGAGTCACCTGCTTTTGTCACTTCTTCTCAGCGTTACTCATCGAACTGTACACACTTATGATCAAATGTTTTGCTGGGAAAATGTGCTGATGATTACTACTGCATTGGCTTGTTTAGCGACTTTAGCCAAATCACGTCTGGGCATTGGTTTCCTGATTTGCATTTATCATTATTTTCACTCATCCATTGTTCACCACTTGACGTTATCAGTCATTAGCTTTAGAGTTATAAACCTTGTTCAAATGGTCCAGGTGGGTGCAAGAAATTTACTACCATGCTGCTGTTGCCGGAGTATAACACTGGACAACAGAATAGGCAAACAAGACCAATGTTCTTCTTTTGTTTATTAAACACTTGGTATTTTTATTATCATTTTGATTTTTTTCACTCTTCTTCTACGTTTTCCTTTTTTTACATTTTTCTTCCTAACCCTAGCAACCAGACAGTCACACAGATACACAGACACACTCACACAGACCAGACACTTGTCATTTTATTAAGGTGGAAGTGACCAGCTCTATACAAAAATGTATTATGGTTTGGGCCATAAGCCTTATGCTTCCCTTTGATGTCCCGTCAAGACATGTTAAGAATCAGAAAATTTCATAAAAGCTTAAAAATCATTCTCCTTCAATAATAGGTGGCTATGGTTGAATGGAAGTGAAACCTGCATTCAAGGAGGAAATGTTGGGACACATACTGTAATTCTTTTAACAGAAAATAAAATAAAAGCATGATGATACTACAAAACTGAAAATACAGACAGTTGCCTTTGTCTAATGTTGTCATTGCTTGGCTGAGCAGGTCATGTCTTTTTGTGGAGCTCTATCTTTCAGGTTAGCTCAACTTAAAGTGTGAGGCTTTATAGGAAATGTCCCAGAAGGGGTGGGGTCAGTTGAGTCAGAGGGCATTTTCTCTGAGCCATGGAGGCAGAAACAAGTGACAAAGTTAGTGACAGTGCCCCCTCTCGCTTTAGGGTGGTACTACATACTTCAACAGAGCCCACTGACACGCATCCATGACACTGTGTATGGGGCTTCCCCAAACCTATCACTATTTTGAAACTCCTCCCCAACCTTCACATTATGGACATGGAACTCCATTGTGACTTGGACGTCATAGCACAATTTGAAACTGGTGCATGTAATTCTGACCTCATCTGTCCAATGGGCAGCCAGTTGTGTGGAAAAGATTATGTCATCTTTTGTTATACGGTTTTTAAATACCTTACCGCCAAGACGCTCTAGTTGTATTATTTATATTTTCAACTGTAGAAATATTTAACCACAAACCTGAAAAAGAAACTGCTTTCTTTCTGGTTTGCAACAGTGAAACACATACAAATATTTTTGAACGAACAAAAACCCATGTGAATTAAGGCACCTGCCTACAGGCTTTGCTCTCGTTTCTTTCTACTCAATAGGCTCTAGGCGAAAGCCTGCACACCTCGTTTATCCTGCTTTGCCCCTACCCTTGCAACTTGCTTGATCCCCACAAGCGCACATGCCTCCTCCCCCACCTCCATCTCTCTCGCTCTCTCTCCACCTACACACTCGCTCAGCGTCCAGCTGCACCACGCTGTCAGCGGCTGTGAAGACTGCGCTGAAGTAATTCTTAATGACACACGCTGGGTCGTCTGCAGTGCTGTCACCATGGATGCACTAAAACTACAGTGGCAGCTCGTAATGCAGGAGCTCCGGATTCTTATTAGTGTCGTTAGTTGGATGTGGGGCTCCAGCTATAAATTGGGAGGTTTGGGAAAGAAAAAAAAAAAGAAAAAAATACATAGACAATTTGTCCGTGGATACGGGAAAAACAAAATCAATCATCCCATACTCCACGGTATCTATCTATCTATCTATCTATCTATCTATCTATCTATCTATCTATCTATCTACCAAATGCCATGCAGACAAAAGTATATTAATCAATGTATCAGAGAGGGAAGATCAGTATGAAGATGAGTAATATTTTCGCTGCAGATTCCAACAGAAACCCTTTTCTCTTCACACAATCTGCCTACCACTTTTCTTAGAAGCAGTTTTGAAACTGCTTTTTGCACCACAGAAAGTATCTTGACTGGTGGTTAACACATCCACACAAGACAGAAAGGCCATCCAGAAAATGGTGTCATCTGGACAGAAAAAAATAAAATAAAATCATGGGATATGATTTTGTTAATTATAGAGATTCATGCAGTCATAATAAAGCCTGTGCTGTAGTATGAGAATCCAACTACCAGTCCTCTACAGTTGGGCAGATGGTACTGCAGAATGAAAGCCCAGACCAGCAGATTTAAGGCCAGTTATTGCTTCCAAGTTGTACATGTTGTGAATGGTTGCGTCATCCTGATTGCCTATCATGAAAAATCATACTTTTTGCACTATGTATTATATATTTTATATATTGTCATATATAGTATTGCCTTTCTACACTATTCATCTATCCAAGCCTAATTAATTAATTAATCGATCAATCAAGCAATCAATCAATTAATTAATTAATTATATCCAATCCAGAGTGTTTTTTTTTTTTTACTTTTTTACACTTTGATTTTACTATTACTAAAAACACACAAGCACATAAGAATTAAAACATACTGGCTAGATATGGCAAATAAACTTGTTTTGTCTCAAAACACTTGTCAGCTAATGGGGAAGTAGTGACAACATGGGCTCTAGAAGAATCCTTCAAAAACATTCCAAATTACTTCAACAAGGGCTCAGCAAATGCAGCTGGCAGAACCTCCAAACTTTGATTTAAGTGAATGCTATTTTAGAAACATCTTAATGGTGTTTGCTGCTGGTTTGTGCTGATTTTGCACATTGTTTTTCCTTTAGGAACTGGTTCTGTCATGTTTCAGAGCGAAAGCTAGTAGTACTGTGAAACTATAAACCGGCTTCACAGTTGCATTTGTTTAGCGAAGTGCTGCCAATTCAAAACCATGAATACTGTGGGCAGATGCACTGTTTAAATAAGGTCATGTCACTCAAAGTGTAATGTCTGTACCCCAAATATATAACTGTTTTCAGAACAGCCTTGCATCGTGTATTAAGGTCTGGCTGTAAACCACAAGATGGCCAATTCAGCCACTGCTTTTGATTCCCTTTGTGACTACTGAATGTGCTAGTGTTTTAAGCAACGAGACGTGTAAGTCACTTTGGATGAAAACATGCCTGGTGTACATGGAAATATACAAAGAGTCTTATTGAATTTCTCATCAATCATATAGTATTGAACATAATAAAGTTAGAAATGTCTTCTCAAAGAGAGTTACCAGCTTTCTTCTAGTGGTGCCACAATAAACTCCAAGTTCTACTGTGACCCTGAAACACTTTGGAAAGAGGTACTTTGGATAGTATTTTTTCTGCATTCTTTAAACAGAAATCATATGTTATTTAAAAAACTTTATATTGTACTCTGATAATATACATAACACACCCCATTTACAGTAGCTGGATAGAGGTTCACAATACTTTTGTTTGAATATGAAAATGAGAAACCAATTCACTGGTTCACAAATCTTTTTGTTCTCACACTTTGTGGTCAGAGTAAATATACATTTCAGTAACAAAATAACGTATGTTTAATGTACTCTATATACATTTCATTTGATTTTTTTTAAATAAGCTGTGATGTCATGCAGTGGTTAGAGTTGTTACTGCATATCTCCAAGGACCAAACTTCACTTCCTGACTGAGCCACTGCAGGTGTGAAGTGTGCACATGTTAGTGAGCATATTCCCGGGGCAAACATGTCACTTTTCACATTTTAAACAAGGTACATCCCATTTAGTAAGTGAATGTATGTGTTTGCTTATTGTTACCCATGCTAAACTCATATCCCATTTAAAGCCAGTTCTTGCACTGTACCTTATGTGGCTCCACATAAACATGTACTAAATAATGCAAATGATATGGAATTCTTTTATATATTAAGTTTGGTGGTTTCAGTGTATAAAAAAATAAGGCAATAATTGAGAAAAACTGAAAAAGAACTGAAAAAATCAGTGATGAAACTGAACTTTTATTATCACTTTTGTAACTGACATTACCAAAATAAATATTCTATAAGACTGAGTATTTCTGAGGTCTACAGCTTTGTGTGGTGGGAATGTTTTTCACATGCTGCTTGTTGGCAAGTGTCCTCCATTTGGAATCATTGTGTACTGAATTTAGGGCTGCAATGGAGTCTGTAGAATATAAAACATGAAATTTATTTAGGTTTATAAGTTTATAAAGTCATTTTTGTCACATGTATAGAGTATAGCAAAATTCTTACTTGCATATGCTAATCAACTTGCAACACACTGGCACTGTCCAGCACCATGATTAAGCAGTAACTACCTTACCTTGAAACATCTGAATTCCTTATCTGAAAAACCTCAAAATGCAGATAATAATAAGAAAATAAGTAAACAAAAAGCCATTCAAAACTTAAATCCCCTTTTCAAGATTTTTAACAAAACCAGTTTTTACATACATACTGTATATACATTTTCCAATATACTTTTTGAATTAAATAAACAAAAAAAATAAAAGTGCAAAGTAGTTTCACTGAAGCCATACATATAAAATATTTTGCTTAAAACTAGGTGGTGTCATACACATGTGCTTGGGATTTATGGGCTCAAATACCTTTATGATCCCGCCAGACCAGCTGACAAACCCTTAACCTTAAAACGACAGAAGAGAACTAACATCACTTCCTCTTCCTATCCTCAAGATCCCACCTACACCTGATGTAATTTCCAGTTCTCAGAATTCCACCATCCCATTACGTCATTTCCCGTTTACCAACTATACTGTATATGGCAACCATCTTTCTTTTTTCTTCTGTTCTGTTTTGAGCTTACATCTGTAAAGACCTACCTACCAAACCATTTTCAAGTATATGGGTTAGATCCCCAAACATTTCACTTTCTTTAACTTGTGTATTCTTTTACAGTGGGAAGAATTAAACGGCTCGCTTAGTGTCACATTTCAAACAAATCCAACGCCTCATGAAGGCGATGGTCAAAGTAGGGGCAGTGATTTTTGAACCCGGTCTTACAGACAGCAAGTTTCTGTTAATGATAAACCATCTACAGTTGAAAAGTATCCTTAAAAACAATCAAACTATAAGACATATAAATGGGTGTCATGTGAGCAGACAGCACATTGTACATTTTAAAAATAAACATAACCTGATGCAGGGGAAAAACCTTTCTGTATTATCAGATTATAATTGGCATTCTAAGATTTCAATGGAAGAATGGTACATGTGAATAACATGACGTTGCAGGTGCTTTGTGTGCTCTCTGTTGTTCAGTGTTATGACGATAGTAAAGAAAGTAAGCTTGAAAGAACTGGCAGCTATATTCATAAAAGAAATGAACTGCAAAATATGCACTTGAAGTAAACAGTGTGTCACACACCATCAAAAGGACTGCTGTTATGAGAGCTGATAAAAGAAGAGCCGCACGAGATGCACATTTCAGTACTCAAAACTAGGGCTGTCTTCATAACATCATAGGCCCCTAGGAAAAGTAGTGTGCTGAGGCCCCTATTTTGATAGCAAAACAGAAACATGCATAGGCATCAGAAATATCGTGGGCCCCTTTGCTCCTGGGGCCCCCAGCTAGTGTCCATTTTAACCATAAATTAAGACGGCCCTGCTCAAAACACCCGATTCAACAAAGCTGTCTTACAACACCAGAAGATGCCCAAATTAGATGGCAAAACATCCACCTTCTGACTGCACAATTAAACAAATAACTGAAGAAATTTAACACTACTTGGCTAATTGCAAATGCAAATGTGCCTTGACAAAATAACTACATCGTTTTAACACATTGTAAATTCATAGACCACAATGCTTATCTAAACTCTGTTTGCTGTTGTTATGTCCTATAATGATGTAATAGTTAAAATGACAGAAAAAAAATCATAGTACACAGAGGAACTTCTCAAACATGTGGAGCCTGGTAGCTGTGGTGGTCCAAATGTGTGTGTCTGTCTCTCTGTCTTCACGATTGCAGCACTCATTACGATGTGCAAATTAATTATTATGAGAAATTTATGGGTCCAAAAGTAGTGCCCAGTGGCCACGGCTGGAGTAATCATATGGACATGGCCACCAAAAAACCTAAACACGAAACAAGGGACGTACATTTCACAAGAATGTTGATGGCTGCATGAGAACATCTGTATTAACCAGTGGCGTCACACAAAAAAAAAGTTAAAAAAAAAGCCTCTAGAAAAAATTATAATAATAAGTTCCCATGTGGGTGTTGAACTGCCAGCCACCCAGGCTCTGCATTATCTTTGGTAGTGCCAAATGGGCATCAACAAAGGACAGGCATAAACTATGCAACTTTACGAATGTCACTTTCAAACAAGCTGTGTGTAATTGCATGTTGAGAGCATCAGATGAATCTTTACAGTGCCCAAAGGTTTTGATATTGTGAAGAATACTGTGATATTTCGATGTCTCTCTGTTTTTATAGTAGGCCAAGTTCACTTGACTAGGTTTTTTCTTACAACGAGTGGATTACTTCTGTTAATCTGTAAAAATCTGTAATTTTGGCAGGAATTTGTACCTGACCACTAGTTTTCCTTTGAATTTCTTCTTTGAAGACCATGTCATGATTTTTTCAAAAGAAATATCAAATACTTTTGGTTTTCTTGCCAAAACTCAACCAGTCACTCTTCCTTTTGTGTGTCTACAAATGCTTCACAACTTTCCATTTTATGATGAGGCAGTTATAAATTTAGGCATTAATGTCAATCCAGCATCAGCAATTTTAAATCAAATTTGAATAATACTTAAAACAATTTTTAATACCGCCACTGTTACTTTCTCCTGTAAAAATATGGAGACTTACAACGATGCTTGTGAACCAAAGTCCCTCCCAAGGTGCTAGGGTTCCTCCAACATTAGAGTTTGCACAATCTCTGCAAGTTTGTTTGTGTTTTTGTCCAAGTATGCTGCACCTTTACATCTAAATAATAGGCATACTGGTCAATTCTGGAAGTATGCCCGAGTGTGCTGTACAATAAACCTGAGGTTATTGCATTGTGCCTGATGACACCAGCATAGCTCAAGTCACCTGTAACCCTTAATGGGATTAAGCGGATTTGGTATTGTACTGATGTTTGCAGTAGAATAATGATGAATTATTTGTAACATATTTATTAACTTCTTTTTTATTAATTCTATTTTATTTTACGTACTGCATCTATTACTCATTTATTACTGTGTAACAAGACCTTAACAAACACTTCTTTGGGTCTTCATAACACTTACACATCATCAGCGTGTATTCATCTCTGCAGTGTGACCTACTAATAAAACTTCACTTTGTATAGGTGGCTTAACTTAGATAACATTTCTCTTGATATTATACTTAGTATAAAACCTGTGATTCCCCCATATTGACAAGTCATTTTACCATCATGCCAATATGATACATTGGACAGGGATGAATAACCTGTCTACTGGTATTTTATGTGTTCTGAAGACCAAAAGAAACCTTTGTTAAGGTCTGTTACATTAGAGAAAATGAGTAATAAATGCATTTTTACAGCACCTGAACTAAAGTGTTACCAGATTATAAATAGTTTCTTTCTCCAAAGTGCTCATTATCTGTTTGAAACCTAACAGTTAACTCTTTATTGTCCATAACTATCCATCCATCCATCCATTATCCAACCCGCTATATCCTAACTACAGGGTCACGGGAGTCTGCTAGAGCCAATCCCAGCCAACACAGGGTGCAAGGCAGGAAACAAACCCCGGGCGGGGCGCCAGCCCACCGAAGGGCACACACACACACACACACACACACTCATAATCATTTATTCAAACTGCTAAGATTTATTCAAAAGTCTAGATTTTTAAAGGCATTTGTCATTTTAATGCAAATGCTACAAGACACAACCTTACCTTGAATAACACAGTAGTAATAAAAGATCAGTCAGATACTTCTCTGAAAAATGTGGCATGTTTCAAACTGGCATGTGTGAAGGGTTGCCCAGCTAATAAGAAGTTGCCAGGGACATGAATGCCACTGAGTTGGCAAATAGCATTTATAGTAAACCCTGGTGTGAATGGGTGGGGGTTGGGTGTGTGCGCGTGTGTGTGAAAATGTGCTTTTTTAATTGCCAGAGTGTCCCAGATACATATGCTATGAGGATACCAGAGGGGAGGCAGTGTTAAAAGGTTGAGAGTGTCTTCAACATCTCTAGCCGGTGGATGACACAACAAGCATTACTCCCGACACACAGAGATAGTGGAGACTTGTAGGCACATTCTGGAAAAATTGAGGCCAAGGTGTCTCTTTTGGAAAGTCAGAGAGAAGAAATAAAACAGAGGTAAATGGATAGAAGACCTCCAGTTAGCTAGATAGCAGCACACTGTGCTTCCCCTTTAAGAAAGTAAGCAGACCGGACCCTTTCTGAAGGACGGAGCCATTTGAGACTACAAAGGGCTCATGGAGGCAGGGACACCAGGGGCTTCTAGAAGGAACTGGTGCCTGTCATCTCAAGCTAAGTTCAGGAACTTTTCTTTGGGGCTTGCCTCCAATGTCACCTCTGAAGGATAGTGGGGATGAAAGCTCACTGGTGGGAGGTAGAGAGTCAAGGTTCAAGGCAGAAATGTGAAGAGCTTAGGGAGGAGGCTTTGAGGGTACTTGGGACATGAGCAATAGGATGACCTGAACCACTGGATATACACCCCTGTGATAGTTGTGCTCCACTAAGGGGCTGTGAGGGTTCCCATTCCATTATTATTTCCTTTATTAATTTGTGTGGCTCTCCTTTAAGATAAAATAAACATGTCTTTAAAAATATAATGTTCATGCTGTACACACATACATTTGCATGCTTTCAATAGAAATGTTTGTCTTTAGAACATGTACAAATAGATAACTATAAGAAGATATTATGGATAGGTTTGTAAGGCTGACATGTAAATGGAAACTTCCATACCTCACTAAATCTTTCTACAATAAGTGCAATCGGTAAGTTATGCAGAATGTAAGGTATAAGAGCATAAGTGTTTCTAATTCTAAACCATGTAACTGACTGGCATGGGATATAACATGGATACAGAAGTCTAAAACTGCAACATCATAGAGAAGAAGTCCTTTTTGTTTATGTTTTTTGTTGAAATTCTCCTTAAGTGGACATTAGGATTTCATGTGTTATGCATTATACTTACTGCTTGAACATTTCAATAGCAATGCAGTTGTGAAAACACTGAAGAAATCTGCGTCACCTTGGCATTACTGTAGGTGTTTGGAGATGCCAGATTAGCTGCCCTTGATTACTTTGGTTAAAAATAAAAACAAATCCAAGTGTAAACAGTGTTCATCAGTCAGGCATCAATACCAGATCACCTTACTTTTCCTACAGAACGGCTCAGCAGGTAGAAGAAGGCACACAGGCCGTTGTCCTTACTAGTCTTTCTCTGGGGTTTTGGTTCATGCTTCACGTGTCTTAGTCTCTCCCATCAACAAACACTTTATCACCCATCATACAATCTGAAATAAAAGCCTGGACCCTGATATGATATGAAGGTTGGAGTATGATTTATTTTTCAGCACCCTGTTAGAGAGTGTACATGAAACATTTTATAATATTTTGATAAACATTGAAACTCTTGCAAAAATGAGAAATGAAGAACATTCATTTCACAAAGAAACACATAAATGTGAATTGCACAGCTTTCGTCTACAGATTATGCCCAGGATCTGCTCTCAGCCTGGCACTGACAGCTTCCTTCAGGAGGTGGGCAACCGGCTCATGCAGAGAATCATTCAGGGACCACAAAGAGGGAGTCTCGCCCTGCCAATCTGCTTCCACATGTCAATCTCTGTGTGGCAGAGGTTCTGTCTTCTATATTCCTGCAGCGGAGAATGATGCCCACAATCCAGATGGTGCCATCTGTCTGCCAAAGCCTGCCTACCTAGATGTCACAACAGAAGCCAAAAGCAGTCACAGGCGAATACAATAATGTGTCCCTTTAATAAAGAAGAAGAAAAAAGGAATGTTGGCGTCAGGTTGCTTTGCAGCATATATCTTCCTGTCTTAGAATATATTTATTAGTGCAGGTCGTGGAACAAGCCTCTGTGGATTGTAAAGAGCTGCTTCGTCAGAGATTTCTGCAACATTTAAGTTTGGGGGGCAAATTCCTGCCGGTTTCATCAGGCAAATAAGGTCATTTGCAAAGAAAATGGAGCAAAGTTTTAATCAAAGGCATGTTAGAGCACACAAAACGCATAAAGGTCAATGTGGGTTAGAACATTTTATCTTGATTAATCCCCTTCATGTCACTAGACTGCAGATGTGTGAAGGACTCAAATTTAAGTAAAACTAAAAACTGCTAATGAAAAGATTTTTTTTTTCCTTCCTTGAGGCAAATCACCATTTAGACATATGCAAATTCATGAGTGCCGAAACGTGAAAAAGATGCCAGTAATCTTTGAGCTTTTTCTCTACAATTAACCTCACATCTTTGGTGAATGTTCAGAACATGTGAAAACTTTGGGTGTGATGCCAGTCTCCCATGTTGGAACAAGGGAATATTTTTGGATCATACAGCCCCTGCAGAGCTTCTGTCAATTCTGGGCTAGCCTATGCGACGAGCTGGCAAGCGGTGTGTGTTTCACAGGTGATCACCACCATCTAGCCTGTCTCGACATGCATGGTTCCTGATGGAGGGATGAAGTGTCAGCACTAGGGAAAAAATCCGAAAACAAAAGAGCTTGGGTTTGCCGGCCCCCATGGGCATATCTGAAAGCAACACTGTCTGTGCATAAGTTGTTGCCATGTGCACATCTTTAGGTTTTAATAATGAGCGACCACACAAAGGATTTAAATTAGATGAAATTTATGCTTTCCTGTCACTAAAACACCTAACAGATGTGTGTTTTTCTAGTAATTCCTTGAACAATGCCACTATAATGGAAATAAAAACCTAAGTAGACACAGCAGGCTTACAAATACAGCAATTCAGAAGCATTTAAAATATTAAATATGTTAATTTTGCTTTGCAGAGCGGAGTTTTTAAATATTTACACGATTAAAACATTGTCCTTTGGACATAATGCTTGTCCAACATGACATTTTAAATTAGAGATCAACAAAAATATGACAGTTTCTTTAAACATTTAGGGAAAGAAACTATGCTATTTTTTTTATTTTTCTAATGCAATGGAAGGTTATAACCAACTCCAGCACTGTGATTTTCACACTAAACCACACATGTGAAAGCTGAGCTCCTTGGTAATGAGATTAATGCATGTCTAAGGTTCCCTGTGGGGTGTTTGCCCTACAGCATCCAGTGAGGGAAGGTTATTATCAAGACAGAGACATGGCCTACACTGGAGCTGCCACTAGGCTGCATTAGCGTGTAATCAACAATAGTGTAGAGGTGGGATTTGGGGCAGGAGCTCGCAGGCAGGACAAGACTGTGGTCAGACAGCTGGGACAAAATCCTGGGCTTTTTTGACAGAAATTTGAAATTAATATTATTGAATGTGCATGGGTAACATTAGGAAATGTTTCTTTTCTTTGATTGACTCAGATCTATGAATGTACAGAGAACCTTATGATAAAAATAAAGGAACTTCTTGCTGAATACTGTGCTATTGAATGATCCAGGTCTTAAAATATGGTAACACTTGACATATTTTCCATTGCTGGAAGGTTGTACCGTTTAAACCAAGTAAAGAACTGAAATATAATGTGATATATATTTTGAAATATCATAACCAACAACATAAGCCACCTGTTCTTTAATAGTTTTCATTTTGAAGTCTTAACTGTGCTTATATTTAGAGTTACCAGTGATTAGTATATAATAAAAAAAAGTCCAACAAAACCTGTATAATTTTCCTCCTCCTTTAACTTTCCAGCAACACATTTCTTTCACTTCACCTTTACTTCACCTTCAAATTAGAAACTTTGTTAGACATAACCTGTCCAATTTTCCACACCTTGCACCTACATCTTTGCCGGAAAAACTATTGATCAGTCTTGAGGACTCAGACAGCATCTCCGTAATATATAAAACCATATTACAGTCCCTCCCTTTCAAACATCCCAGAGTACAGTGGGAAAAAGATCTCTCACTCAACATCTCAGAAAAGGAGTGAAAGGCAGCAATGCACAGAATTCACTAGAGCTTCATATGCACAACGCATACAATTATTCAACTTCTTGTTTAAAATTGTCCAAAATGTTTCCAGTGCAAGATCCAATATAAGAACGTTACAATCAAGTTCCAGCCTTACTAGGCCACATGTTTTGTGCCTGCATCAAATTAACATCATTTTGGACCAAAATCTTTAAATGCCTTTCAGACAGCCTTGGTGTCACAATCCCTTCTAACTCATTAACAGCTGTGTTTGGTGTACTTCCAGATGAGCTTAAAGTGGAGAAGGACAAACAAACTGTGATTGCCTTTACTCCACTTTTGGCACGCAGGCTTATCTTGCTCAGCTGGAAGAATCCTAATTCATCTTTTTTCAGTCAGTGGGTAACTGATGTATAATATTTGAAATTGGAAAAAATCGAATTTTCACTTAGAGGATCTGTACAAAACCTTTCAAAACCTGGCAGGATCAACATTTTAGAATAAGAATTTTAACTGAGGAAGCGGATTCTCTCCCCTCTTTTTTATTCTATTTATTTATTTATTTATTTATTAATTTACCGGTATCTGTTTACTTATTTTTACTAGTTTAAATTTTTTCTCTGCTGGCCTAGCTCTCTTTCTCATGGGTGGCGTTGATTTGCGTTAAACCTAGTTTTGTTAAACTTGACTTGCTTTCATGGAATGTTATTTGATTTTAATAAAATCAATAAAATACTAAAAAAATCCAACATTTGTTAATATCTTTCATCTTAACTTATCCGTTTTAAAAGTGAAATGGTATACCTAAAGGCAATTGTTGACATGATTTCAATGGAATAGTTATATTTACACATTTACATTGCATTGAAAGCACAAATACAGTAAACAAGTCCATGCCACTGAACAAGGCAATATTTGCCCAGAGTATAAATTAAACCCCTTCATCTTTTTCTGAAGTGGTCTTACCAGCTACATTATCACAAATGTACAATATTGTAGCAATTCCAATCTCTAAGTAGGTCCCATTCCTGAATAGGATGTTGTTCAATCCCTGGATACACTCACACGCATATTTCCATAGAAAAAATCAAGTGTCCTCGTCACCAGTACCTCAAGAGAGTTAAATATTTAATTACACTTACATTTAATCAACTGGAATTTTTATCCATAAAGACAGACAAGTCATAAATGAGTATGGTAATACAGCCTGATTTACAGTTTGCCACTGTATGGTCTTGCCATGTTTACTGGTCGAAAGGCTGCGAACAGGCTCAGATGGGACTCAGGGTTGTTCACCTCAGGGTATGTTCACATCTAACCACACTACATCACATTGGTCCAGTTTACTGTTGACTATCAAACTAAGATGCATATTTTTAATATGTGGGATTAAACCAGAATACCTGGAAACAAGTAGTGGGCTGTGAACAAAACCCTGGTATGTGGAGCTGACAGCCAGCCTTGCTATATACTTTAGCCACTGTGCTGCCCAAAAAGTACAGTGCACTCCCAAATATAGTAATTAAATTGGCAATAAGATGTTTTAGTAAACTACAAAAAAGTTTACAGATTAAAGTAACTGTCAATGTATGTATATTAGTGGCAGCAATTACTTGCAAACGCTTAGATACTTATTTCACATTTTTCAACTATATTCAGCAAGTCTTTGGACAGTGCAGTGCAAAGCTTGCGAAAAATGGAATATTCAGAGATTGCTGAAGTCAACCAAACATCGCTGAACACAGAGCAAGTTTTTCAAAGTTGCTTATTAGGGCAAAACCAGTTCATTCGTATATTAATAAATTTACTTAGGAAATGGCAGGTTTTTCTGTAATAATTAGTACAGACAAAATAATGGACATATCAGACCTTACTGTATTCACTTGCCAGCCAGTCAGTCAATCAATCAATCAATTTCTATTTTATATAGTGCCTTTCACAGATTAGGATGTCACAAGGTGCTTTACATACCTAACAAGCTAAAATTAAACAGTTAACAAACAAGCTTTAAAATGCTTGTCACTTTTGTAGAATAAACTTTACATGGAAAAGATTATTAACCTGAGATGATAGGTTGGCAGTATTAGGATTATTATAGTGGGTACAGAAAAGTGAAACACGTGTTTTCACTTAAAATGATTTATGTGTGCGCTAAAAGAAGCAAGTCTTTAAATGGAATATGAATAAGTTTGTCCATTCAGGTTCATGAACAAACCTTGAAAGCAAGTACTAAAAAGCAGGGACTATACAGCTGAAAGGGCTGCAGAATTGCTCTTTGGAATTGTGAGATGGCCTTGCATCAGAGGATCTCAGTTGTTTTGCAGGTTGATAAAATGGAAGTAATGATGAACGGTACTATGGGATTTGGAGATTAACAGCTTTTTAAGAAGGAGAATTTTAAAGAAATGTGATACTACAAAGCTATCCAGTGTGGTCAGATGAGGTGGAGGTGAGCACTTAATGTTTGCTTTGAGTCAGAACTCCAGCTGCAACATTTTAAACTCTATGCAGTCAATCAATACCTGAAACAGGAAATCCATTAAAATGTGTATTATGGTAATACAGTTAGCAAAAGTTGAAGCGATGAGGAGAATGAGGAGAGTTATTTCTACAATACAGAAGGAGACAAGGATTAGACTCTATCAAATTGTAAAATGACGACCAGATATCTGCAGAGATGCTATTTGTAAAACTGAAATCAATCCCAGGACTGGTGACAATGAGTAGAAGTTTGGAGGAGCCAAAACTGAGTTAGAATTTGCAAAGCTGACTGAACTGAAGAAATTCTTTCTATGAATTTATTGGGGATTCATGGATATATGTTGTTTATGCAGGCAATGAACTTGACAAAATTTGTTTTGCACCTTTCAGAAGACCCTAGGAGAAATAAAGGTAAAATTTCATTGCAACAAATATCTTTACAATAAAATTTTCATTACAACGAAGTATTTTTATGGTCCTTACAGTTTCTCCATATGACAAGAGTCTACAGAAATCTCGTTACTGTGAAGTACATTCAGCAGATATTTTCATTACAACGAAGTGCACAAAAGACCTTGAAATGCCTGAATGAATCATCCACGGAGCAGCTAGTTCTGTGGCTGCAGCTCAGTTGTGCACAACGATCCCCAAACAAAAACACTGTAATTTTTTTCTTTCTTCGAACTTTCCTTGTACTGCTTTTTTTTTTTTTTGCCTTTTTTGTTTCCTGCGGTTTTCAGTGATACCTTTTGCTTATTGCTCGTCAACATTTGAAAAACATACATTAGAATTTAACTCATTGTCACCCTCCTATAGAAACAGCAGACACGAAAAAACGATAACAGTTCATATTAGAAAAAAAAAAAAAAATTTTTTGCAGCTCTTGATTGTGGCAAAAAGAAAAAAGACATTGCCAGTGAATTCGGAATTTCGGCATCGACACTGTCAACTTTTTTGAAAGACTGAGCAAAAAAAAAAGAAGAAAAATCTCGGGTTGCAAATGTATGTGAACTGCTGCATTTGAAGATGTCGAAATTTATATGGTTCAGTGATGTTCATTCAAGAAATATTCCTATTAATTCGGCACTCATTCAAGAAAATGTGAGGTTTGTAAACTCTCTTGGGACCTCCCCCAGCTAGACAGCATGGTGAAGAGCGTCCTGAAGTGCGATCTCCGCGTCTGTACAGGGCAATAGCAGGCTCACAGCTATGCTGCATCTCTCCGCCAAAGTAAACAGAAAAGATCTCGATGGGTGGTGCATGGTTAGGAACACGTACATTGTAAATGCAGATAACAGGATTACCTGGTCACTGACCTGGCCAGGACCCTGCCTAACTGCTGTGTCTGTATATAGCAGAGTGGCAGATCACACTACAATAAATAACTGTGCCGTTCCTGTTTCCAGCTGAATAAAGATGGTTTTGCTAAAGTACTGAGACTAAGCCTCGTGTTTTGGGGTGCAAGACAGGGACTTATAGCGCGACAACGATCTTTTAGGATTTGCTTCTGTGCCTGCTATTGCCCTGCTCAGCAACGGACACATAATCTTCCACAGACGCTGAAATCACGCTTTGGGATGCACTTCAGCGTGTCGTTACGGTTGGGTGGGATCCCAAAAGTGTTCAGAAACGTCACAATATGAAGAAGAAAAGGATGAATCGGCTTCTGATTGATAACTGTGCTGCACACAACATGCTACGACATTTAGATAATGTTAACATTGAATTCCTCCCACCCAATTTCACAGCAGTGCTTCAGCCATTGGATTTGGGCATCATTCGCACCCTAAAAGTGTATTATCGCAAGGAGATGCTAAGAAAAATTCTTGTCAGAATAACTTGTAGGCAGGAGGAGATTAAAATGAACGCGAAAGAAGCTATTGAAATAATTGCAAACACCTGGACAAAAGTTAAAGAAAGCACTATAGTAACAAATACAGAATGTCATTACAACAAAATATTTTTTCGGTCCCTGGGAGTTTGTTGTAACGGAATTTTACCTGTAGGTTGAGGTATTGTCAGTATAGAAGAGACACATTAAACTGAAAAACCAAGTAGCCAACAGACAGTATGTAAATATTGCACAAGCAGTGAACCTTGAGGAATACCGCAGGAGACAGTGGCTGGAGATAGCTTGCTTCATTACTAAAAATAAGCAATTGCTAAAGTGATGTAGCAAGTTTTATGGTCAATGCTGAAGGTCGTTTTAAGACCAGGAAGAAGTGTAGGGACGTACCCAAAAATTCTGAAACATTAGAGATAGGAACAGAGTAGAAAAGTGCAAGAATTTGGTGAAATGACAAAATGAAAAGAAGAAGGCATGTTGATCTTAACATATTAGATGGAAGACTGAGAGCAGAGAAGATGAAAATTTGCTTTTTTCCACATGTGCAGAATCTGGTCAATCATCTAAGTTAACACACAAGGATTACCCCTCACTGATCACCAGCGAGAAGTATTTTAACCTTGCAGCAGGAGATGCATGCAAGAAATGTCGGAGTTCAGAGGAATAGATTTGTTTGTGAGGAGTGAGTCCAGATGATTGTCATTTGATATCCAGCCTTCGGCCAAGGTTCCTAAAAGTTTGTATTTCACCTGTGTAACAGAGACAAAGACGCATGATTGATTCTTTGGAAGTAGCCTGGTCTTGACCAGAACTGCCAGTTCTGCAATATGTTATTGTGGGTGGCTTTCTCAGCAGTAGATGGATGACAAGGTGAGTGGAAAAGCGACTATGAGGCTTGAGATGCGTGGGGTGGACAAGAGTCTCTTTAGAGGTTTTTACAGGTGACAGCAGTGACACATTTAGATGATAGGAGATAGCAGTGACACATTGAGACTGCACTTGGAGAAATAAGGTGGTTGAGAGGTTACAGCTTAAAGTATTTCTCTAGGATCAAATGTTAATCTGTATATAAAAATAAAAGAAGTTTTCATATCAGTCCACCTAATACTACATGATCTGTGGTGCCTTAAGTTATTTTTATATAATTGTGACTTATATTACTAAAATCTCTCTCATACAATATACATTTTTCATAATGTCACTCTCCTAATATCTTCAATAAACAGTTAAAACAAAACAGGTAGTATCAATCAAAGGATTTCAAAAGAATCCAAATCTTCTGATAGTGTGGAAAGCATTGAAGAATCCTCTTAAATTCCACGCAGAACTTCAGAATACTCTGCATATTTCATGGTGTCAGCAACATGTAAAACCAGAAGACCTTTTGTACATTTGTGAAAATTAAAACTCCTGATTCATCTGCAAAAGATCCATAATTTAAAAAATTCTGAAATGTAGTAATTGATGTCATCATGATAACTGGAAAAATGACCAACCAAAATATTTTTACTCTCCAGATATCTAATGTACCAATTGAATTTTCAGTTAAGCTTTAAAAGCTGCAATTTCTAATTAAAATAACATTAGCAATGATAATTAATAAAAGTTCAGATTAAGATTTAAATACAGAAGAAACAGAGTAATGCTTTTTCCTACAATTACATAAATATTACTCCAGAATGGAGAATAAACATGCTGTATATTACATAGTTTATTTATGCATAGACAAAAAGCAATACTGTTTATTAATAATATTGACTAATAAATATGAGATTAATTACTACACCTTCTTCTATTTGCTAAGGTAAAAATTAAACTATGAAATGCACCTGGGAGAGAATTTCTGCTAGTATTTTAATAAAACAGAACAAATGTATCATCTAAAAATACACTAAAATTAATTGACCATAACTCTATGCTGCATATCCTTATGTTTTCCTAGATTTTGAATAGGGAATGATATGCCTGCTTACAGTTATAATCACAACACTAAGACAGTGCAGTAATAACGTTTGTGTTTACAGAGAAACTGATACACAAAAAAGTTTTGCCTTACCCTTACACTCCATTATACTGTATGTCTTGAAAATAATTTTAACGTATTATAACACTAACTTAAAGAATTCAGAGGAACACATATTCTGGCTACACATAAAATACATTTTTCAGAGTTTTTTTAAACAACCTTATTTATATTATATAGTGAGTGCTGCACGGCACTGGTACAGTTCATTGCTTGAGAGAGGATATAATTATATAGTATGTAACTACCTTACTATACCACATATGGTTAAGTTGGAAAAACTAGGCTTGACTGGATCTGATTTAAAAACTATTTAATTTTGAATAACTATGTTGTTACTTATACTTTTAATATAAATTTGTTTGCGTATTAGCTTATTTTTTCTGTGTGAAACATGTACAGGTGTTATAATTTTAAACTATTTAAATACTATATCTGTTAAAGATCATTTTAATTTAACTACAAATCATTGTTTTGACCTACTATACTAGATATTTCAGACGCATGATTTGAGAAGGCAAGCTGCATTATACAGGAAATGACCTCAATTATCACTTTCTACCCGATGTAGTGGTAAAACCAGCAATGGAAAAACCTCCAGTTAGACCTCAGACAGACCACAGATCTCGGCTGGGTGTCAAGTACATGACCTGTAGGGGGAAAACAGGAGAGGAGATGCATCTCTGTTGGAGACCTACTAGAGAAGAGAAGGACCTGCGGATATACAAGATGTGGATACAGCATAGAGGACAATTCCAAAGCGTTACAAGTTTTTAAATTTCTAAATTACTTACTTACTTTTCTAATAATTTGACATTATGTTATTTGGTTTGCTTATTGTTTAAATGTTAACACATCCAGACTTACCAATACTTCAGAATGATCAAAGATTGTGTGATCGGTTATTTTTGATTTACTTCTTTGAATTTTCCTGCTCTATAATCAAAGTACATTACTTGCTATATGTTAACATTCATTATTGATAGAGATTGTTCAATAAAGTTTTACGTGTCTTTCACAGCTGTCTGGACCTGCAGCAATGGACCAATTGGTGTAACGGTGTTGACTTGTGAAAAATACTACCCTTTTTGTCACGCTTTTTGAAACAAATTTTATTTTTATAGAAATTAAATTGCAATCACTCTCACATTATGGTTTTTAAAACATCCTATCTATTTTCACATTTTTATATTATTAAAATATAAAATTATAGTAAGCACCCAAAGAAATATTGTTATTACATATTCTGATACTGTGTTTACCACTTCAATGAATTCACTGATGTGAAGTAAAACCAGAAATGCTCAAATGGGAAGGGAAAAAAACTGAAAAAGAAAAAGAAAAAAAAAAAAAAACAACCTGTTTCCATTACGTTTTGTCATACTGTGCTATTTTTAACAGAATAAAACACTTGTCTTTAAAAAATACACCATGCAAAAGTAGACATAGACTTCAAAACTGTAAATCTTGACACAAGTACATGCATTCAGTTTATTCACAAAAACAGCCCAAACTGCTAAAATATTACAAACATCACCGTTTTAAGGATGTAACTGGTAACTTTTGAACAAGAGACCCTGTATCCTGTTTCTAACCCATTACTGCACTGCATCTGTCAATATGCATTAAAAGTGATGCCTACAAATTAAAGTTGTAATCGTTTTCTCTGGCAACACTTGAAAATGTCAAATTAAAGACAGTCCACAAATATTTTTCCAGCATTTTTTAAAAACAAACTATATATATATATATATATATATATATATATATATATATATATATATATATATATATATATATATATATATATATATACTGTATAGAAAGGTAACTTTTTCTGGATGAATAATGCAAGGGTAATATTTGACAAATTTTTGCTATCAGAAAAGGGGAAACTACATACTGTATTTAGGTTACTTTCTCTTTTAATTACAAACATTTCATTGGATGGTATAAAATTATAGCTTTCTGGTGTAACAAAAAAGAACCCATCCCACCCCATTAAAAAAAAAAAAAAAAAATTAAAAATACAGAGCATGTGGTAAGTAGTAATAATGGTGCTCATTTACAATAGTGCTTGTCATTAGCCACTAGTTTTAAAATATAGCTGTAAATTTACATTCTCTACACAAGTACTGTATCTTTCCACACATAAACAACATTAACACCAAACACAGAAATGATTTGATTGTCCATACTCAGTCTGTTATTTCTCAAGTTTGGCAATGTACAGATCCATCTCAAAATCACTGCTGGAAAAAGACAAAAAAAGGGTACCAAACAGAACATATAAAAAAAGGAATGAGTTGCCATAGACTTCTGTTTATTTTTGGTTCAGGAAAAGTAGGTGCATCCATTCGTTTCAGCCAAATATCCTTGCCTGAAACAATACAAGCAAGAGATGGCATTGCACTTGATGACAGCTTTGGAATTATTCTCCTACTGGAACCACCGAAATGCAGCTCCTGTGGGTAGCATCACCTTCTGGAACAGAAACAAAGAAAGAAATAAAGGCGTTATTAAAGCTGTGATGAAGGATTGTGTGACCGGAGCTTATCTGAGAAGCCTTTGTTCCACACGTGAATAAAGGATAAAATAAAACAAAAGACAGAGACTCAATTTTTCAAATCAATAGTAGACAAACAGGCAGCATTGGAAGAGGGCAAACAGAAGCCTGTTGAGCATTTTATCAAGCACTGTCAAAGCAAGCCACTGAAGCATTAAAGAGAGCAAATACCTTTAAAAGGCAGAAAAGTTTTCAAATATTAAAAGCAGAGGGATGATGCAAACACGTTGGTGAAACAACAAACCCAAATCTAAAGGAGATATCAAGGAAACTGCACTCTGTTATCTGGAAGCGCTGGACAAGAGGTGACCTTTTTGCCCTATAATTTGTTAACTGAACTAATGAAATTAAAAATGTAAAAAAATTCATAATTTTTCTGGAATAGGCAGTATTTAATAGAGAGGAAAATGTAAGTAATTAAATAAAGCAATTAAGGGTCTGTAACGTGTATTGAACATGATAGATAGATAGATAGATAGATAGATAGATAGATAGATAGATAGATAGATAGATAGATAGATAGATAGATAGATAGATGAGAATGCCAGCATAGCTAAATCTTTCAAACAGTGACACCAACATTTGACAGTATGAAAACTGTACGATTTTAGTGCCCAAAGGCGGCTAGATGATAATATAAGTAAGGATATGGATTTTGAAACAATATGAGGACAGTTGCACTTTCTTTTAGATTTGGAGTTATGTCTTTTTATCTATTCTTATTTATCATAGTACCCCATATGTTGATTGCAGTTGAGAATATCAGGGTACTCTGTGACAATACCACTGTACTACTACTACTACTACAAGCTGGAGTTTAACATCACTCCTTCTGATTTTCATTTTGTGTTGCATTGCCGAGGCCTACCTTGACTTCTGCCGTATTTTTCAATTTGTGCTCACCTACTACAACGTCCTGTCCCCACATGTTAAACAAATAATTAAATTGCATAAATGGCTAACCTTAAGCACGTTGTACTACTTTTGTAGAAATCATGCCATATAAAGAAGCGAGGTGTTACATAGGTGAGCGGTTCATTTACAAAGACATCCTGCTGGCAGAGTTTAATCAATTTTATTTACTTTAAAAAACATTAAAACACAAATCTGGCATTTAATCAAAAATACATGCCAGTCAGTCATTCAATTTCTAAACCACTCAGCCCTGAACAGGTTTGTGGGGGTTGCTAGAGCCTACCCCAACTAGCATAGGTCGCAAGGCAGGAACAAACCCTGGACAAGACGTCAGATAACGCATATCCATCTTAGGATTAACAAAGTATATCAAATCAAGATCAAAAATAAAATTGTTAAGTTTCTTCCTGACATATGGAGTTGCAAGAATCTAGTCCATTGTGGCAGCCTGAAGGAAAAAACAACACTGGATGAGAAGCAGCTCACTGCAAGGCACTCACACACATATACTTTCATTATTTCCATTAATAAATGGATATTAACAACGTGTGTGGGAAGAGGAAGAAACCAATGCAGATGCAAAGCTCTCACATAATAATTGTAAGCCTTTGGAGCTGTAAGACAGCAGCACTAATCTCTGTGCCACACTGCCACCCAAGTAGACACAAGTATAATTAAAAAAAAGTGAAGCTCCAGGCTATTGGTTTGCTCTGCAATATTGTTCACTGAAAGCATCTTTAACTAACTGCTCACTCTGTAAGGCAGTATATAAATGAATATATGATTATTAAGGCTTAAAGAAAATCAACAGTGCCAGATAGGGGCTGCACAAATCGTTATGATCACCTTTCAAACTTGTGAACATGAGCTCACTATGGCATATACCATTTGAAACCAAACTTGGAAGGAACACAAGACAGAAATTATAGCTGGTAGGGCGATTTGTGACAACATGTCTTAAGCATCATACTCCCTTTGTGAAACTCACTTTATCGGCATCTCCAAGCTGCTTGTTTTCCCCTGGTCTTTGTGCTGACCTGTGTTTCCAAGCTCCCTTTAACTCTGGCCCCGCCCACTTCTTTAAGAACAAAGAGTGATAAGAAGTGACTGGCATGAGAAAAGCCCATTCAGCCAAGCGAGACTCATTCATTTCCTGGAGGCATGCTCGTTTCCTTAACCCCTGGGTATAATCAACTTGTTCTGTGAAAGACTGCTGTGTTTTAGCACCTGGTACGATATTCCATATAACTTACAGAAATTAAGCAAAAACATGAGAATTTATTATCAGTTCCAGTCCATTTTCTCTTTCTCCTCAGATTCTATTTCTTCCCTCTAATATCATTCTCATGCTGAGCTTAAAGTCATTAGGGTTTAACCTTAAGTGAACTATTCAGAATTTGATGTGCTTCAGTAAAAGCCGCCTGTTATCTGGCTTTTGTCCAGATGTCTGGATTTCTTTTAACCTGTTTTTATTTAATCAGGGAGAAGACTGCTTGTTCGCTCTTTCAAAAGCACCAATGTCATTTCTTTCTCTGAGACTCTAAAGGGTGTACCTAAAAGCAAGAGTGCATCAAGTGAGGGAGCAAATGTGTTTGAGGTCTAGCATTAAATAAGAACACTTCCGAAGGAAGTCATATTTGTTTTGAGTAGGGAAAGAAAAAAAAGAAAACAGCAAGAGTATAATAGACATTAACAGTTAAGTAAATGAGACGGGCACAAAATTTCCTGATTTTATTCTGTTCAGATTAAAAGTTACCACTTCTCTTCTCAGTTCTAAAAATATATTATACACAAAAATTGAAACCTTTTCATGACAGATAACTATTTTTCACCCCAGCAATTAATTAGATCAGTTAATTCAAGACAAAATTTATATTCAAATGAAAATGGGGAAAATAAAGAAGGAATGTTTATGACCCTGAACAAGCGTAAAACATTTTTTATGTTTGCAAACTCTCAGAGAGTAGCAAGAATAAAAGTAAAATGCTATACATTAGAAAAGAACCCTTGACCAATATGATTACAAATATACAATTGAACTTTTAAAATATAATGTAACTAGCTGTGCTACCTGTCTATATCAGGTTGAAATCTAAGTAATCAATGTAAACCTCAGCATTAATGTTTGCAGCTCACCATGCAATGCTTATGTCTCTGTTATACGCCATTTGGTATAGGATTTATAAAAGCAGTGCTGATGTTTGTGAAGCACCATCTGCTGGAATGACAGAGACATAGCAACTAGACGTATGCAAAGACAGACACACAGACACTTATCCTTTCAGTAAGGTGGATTAATACTTTATAATCAATTACTGAATATTTATGTCATGTATATGCAATCATGTTGTACAGGGTAGAGCACTAGTTTGTAATGCACTGATTTCCTTAACCTGCCAGTGTTAGGAAATAAGTATCAAGCATTGTGGAGCATCTCGTTTTCAGTGGCACCTTTGTGTAAATCTACTCTATTTTACTGCTTGTGCTCTCTGCTTGAGAGGAAAAAAAAAAGATATAAAAAAGGTTTGTACAGGTAGTTCAGGAGAAAATGCAATGTCTCTGTCATTCCAACAGATGGCGCATCATAAACATTAACAAATCTTTAACGAATCTCACACCAAATGGCATAAAAATGAGACAGGTTACAAAGCAAACGTTACTGCTGAGGCCTACGTAGATTACTTAGATTTCAACCTGTCTTAGACAGGTAGCACAGCGTAATATCTATAAAGGCAAATTACTACACTTGTTAATCTTTCTGTTTTTATGGTTCATTAACATTACCCTTTCACGTTCTCAAAGAGTCAAAAGTTTTGTCCAGTTCCACCAGTTACAATGACGGTAACCCATAACAAGATGCACAAACACACAATGGGGTAACTAGACGTTTCGGCTGTCCCAGGATTATATGAAAGGATCCTATTGTCCCATGCAAATAAGAGAAGAACATGCAAACTCCACATAGAACTGTTGAGCTCAAATAACAAACACATATCTATTCTTTCTGAATTTTAACAATGTATACAGGCAATTTGGCATTAGAACCATAACCTTGTCAAAGATAAAATATTCTGTCATAGACATCTTTCACATAATAGTGTACTACTAAGGGAAATGTCGTCTGCATGGATACGTGTATAGTAATCCCTCCTCGATCGCGGGGGTTGCGTTCCAGACCCCCCTACCCGCGATAGGTGAAAATCCGCGAAGTAGAAACCATATGTTTCTATGGTTATTTTTATATATTTTAAGCCCTTATAAACTCTCCCACACTGTTTATAAATATTCCCTGCAGAGTTATACAGCATAATCCCTTTGTATTCTCTTAGATATTAGGTAAGATTCATTGAAATTATGTATGTAAACACACTGTTTATATACAGTAAAACCTAAATATTATTTTAAAGATATCGAGCGTCTCTAATATCACATGTTACAGCCATTATGATAGACAGGCCACCAGCAATAAATACGTACAATGCAAGAAAAATTGTATACAGTAAATGTGTGTACAGTGACACTAAACGTATGTACATGTACTAAGTACTGTAAGTAGAAAATTAATTATGGTTACTCACCAACAATGACACAATGACTTGTCCGATAACAATGAGTTTAATTTTACTGCACAACAAATGACAGCGTTACAGCTCTTCTAAAGGAGCCTCTTCAGGCGACTATGTAGCACCACCGTTGTTCTTCTTCCGGCAGTCTTCAATCCAAATCTCTAAAGCAGATTCGATCCGGACTACTGCCTTATTACATCCACTTACAACTCGTTTTGCACCCTGGTTAAAAGGACACTGTGGCCGTAGATCTTATATTCCTTTCCTACTTTTTAAATAAAAATGCAGCCTCATTGATGCTGTAATGGCGTCCTACAGCGTTGTAGCTTTTCCCTTCCTTCAACAAATCCAAAACGTTTACCTTTTCAGCAATCGTTAACATCTTCCGTTGCCGGTAGATGCACGGCCCCTGAAGCAGTAGCAGGAGCAGATCGTTTTGGAGCCATAATGAAGGGCTTGACTACGCACAAAGATAAACACAAAACAGCACAAAAGTTAACTCTTTACACAGCGAAACACGTTGATGCGGAATGAGCGAGATGAGACTTCCTGGTTAACACCGCATTCAGCACACAGGAACTAAACTGCGTGCTCTGATTGGTTAGCTTCTCAGTCATCCGCCAATAGCGTCCCTTGTATGAAATCATCTGGGCAAACCAACTGAGGTAGCATGTACAGGAAGTAAACAGATCCATTGTCCGCAGAACCCACGAAGCAGCGAAAAATCCATGTTAAATATTTAGTTATGCTTACATATAAAATCCGCGATAGAGTGAAGCCGCGAAAGTCGAAGCGTGATATAACGAGGGATTACTGTATACAGAAACATATATTATATACTTGTGGAATCTACTTGAATTTTGCAAGCATCTATCCATCCATCCATTATCCAACCCGCTATATCCTAACTACAGGGTCACGGGGGCCTGCTGGAGCCAATCCCAGCCAACACAGGGTGCAAGGCAGGAAACAAACCACAGGCAGGGTGCCAGTCCACCACAGGGTGCACGCACACCAGGGACAATTTAGAATCACCAATGCACCTAACCTTCATGCTTTTGGACTGTGGGAAAAAACCGGAGCACTTGGAGGAAACACACGCATACATGGGGAGAACATGCAAACTCCATGCAGGGAGGGCCCGGGAGGTGAACCTGGGTCTCCTAACTGCGAGGCAGCAGCACTTCCAATGAGCCACCACACCGCCCTATTTTGCAAGCATGTTAATATTATTTATTTTTTATTTGAAACACACTTTTATTCACTTTACAAGATCAGTATATAGTATGCACAAAAAAGTGTCATTTCTACATGCTGTGACCAAAATGCATGCCAATACCCTTAAATTAAAATCTACACTTTAATCACATCTGAATTATCTGACTTGTAATTATAAACAGTGGAGAAGAGGGGTATATCAATGAAAAAAATGTGTCTTTGTCCCAAAAATTATATTGGGCACTGAACCGTATATTATAACTGTTTATATCTTTGTCAGTTGGAGCACAGACAAGTTAAGTGACCAGCTCAGGGTCATACAGTCAGTTAGAGACAGAAATTGAGTTGACAAACTTGGTTTAGTTCACTTGCTACTAGGACATACTCTTTGATTTTCAACTAATTACAAATGATAAGATTTTGTCTATGATGGACTAACACCCTGTCCAGAACTCAACATTCTCTTGATAGATTTTGTCTCCCCATGACCTTGAATTGGATAAAGCAGCTTTGAAAATATTAGAATTTTGTTTCATTATTAGCAGTGGCCTAGTGGTTGTTGACACTGCCTCACAATTCCTGAATGGTGGTTTAATTTCTAGTTGAGATGCCTTCTATATGCACTGCGGATGTTCTTCCTAAGCTTGTACAAGCTATTTTCCAGGAAAGCAGTTTCCTCATAGTGTTTAAGAACATGCTATTACAACATCGGTAACATCCAGTTTAAATAAGTGGGAGTGTGGGAGTGTCCTGTGATTGACTGGCATCCCAGTTAAAGTCAGTCCTTTCCGTGAGCCCGTTATTCCCGCTATATTTTTGTACTTCCCAGCACTGCGTATTGAAAAAATAATTACTAAAAATGCATTAAAATGGAATTTCATAAATTCTGCGTACCATTATATTAAAATTTCATTATATTTTATATTTACTGTATATATATTTTAAAATTATATAAAATTTCTTACACATACAATAAATCATTAATGCCCATTCCATTTTACTTAGTCGATGTAATTTGTTTCATTTTCATTGAAGTGCATGAGTCAAACCTCACTTATACAATATCAGGACAATTTAGAGTTCCCTATCAATCATAACTCTGTGTGTTTGAACTGTGGATGGAAAACCATATGAACAGTGAGCAGAACAAGCAAATGTCATGTAGAAAGGAATTCCAAACAGAACATGAATACACACATGCACACATATACAAAGCATATGAATCTATAAATATGATAATCATATATAATGTTATTTATACAGCATCTATGTAGAAATATTGCAGTAAGTGGTTGAATAACTCATTTTTTGTGGGTTTCTATCATTCTACAGCAATAGAAAAGTTTTCAATGCAAACACCATACTCCTGTATTTTAATTATACATTCACTACATTGTTGTAACTTCACTTTCTTTTCAGAAAACATCATATTAAATTCAGTTGACAATACATTAAAGACAATAAATGTCTTTCTTATACTGTATAATACTTTGATAAATGAAAAATGCAAAATTATGTTCAAACTGAAAATGTGGCCCTAAATCTCTACAGTAGTACATTGCCATTATAATATTAAAAGTTTCAAACTTATCACCTTCAAGTTCCACTAGGTGTCACACTTCAATGTAATGCTTCTCTGAGGCTAGGAGACTGCAGAGCAAATCTTTGCTACTTAAGATGTCACAATTTCAATAAATGATAATGCAAAAGAGCCTTGTCAAAAAACTTCCCTATAGTCCTTCCTGCATGAATTGTGCACTGCTTGACGAGTATTAAATAAGAGTGCCTTATGACAAGTGCACTGTTTCATCCAAAGTGTTTCTTTATTTTTATTTATTGACTTCATCTAACATTTCAACGTGTGTGAAATGTGTTAAGAGAAGGTGCAGCTGGCTTGCCACCTGAGCAGCGAATGCCACAGTTTCTCTAGATGAAGTATAGACAGCTTTTGGCACTGACTGAGAGTGGCTACTAGAACCAGAGAACAGTAAAAGAAGGACAAAACCTTTTTTTGTGATTTTGTCTTACTTCTGTGTGCTTGGATTTCACAATAATACAAACAGACAAAATGCCTGATGGACAGCGCTTAAAACCTCTTCAGGTCTCAACCTGGTTATAATTACTTTACCTGTTCACAAGGAATTTAAAAAAGAAATATATACTGTATATATATATATATATAGTAATTCATCTCATGGTACACTCAGATACATCATCTGTGATGCAACCTGGGGTCACGGTGTGTTCCAATGCTCATCCAGGGCTGCTTGAACTCTTCTTTCTGTGGTGAGCATTGTGAGCAGCCTGCAAACGTGCACCTTACAATCCCCAGCTAACCAGATCTTTCAGTTAACCTTTCTTCTGAGTATGTGTAAACTCTGTGCAGGCTGACAACTTAACATGCAGACTAACAGGCATGCTATCTGTAGCTCGCTGGGTAATCATCCTGTGCCTACTGCTGTCCATGAATCATTTCTCTTGATTTATCATCATCCTGAGGCCACAGCCCTGCTCTTATTAACACCTGTATTACTCTACTGGCTGCCTCTATTAGTATATAGCAAGCATTCCAAGCATGCCTATGCCATTCAGGAACAAAGTCTTCATATTTGGCCCTGTTCTTTTCCTTGGTTTTTCCAGGGGACATTCAGCAGAAGTAAAATGATGTGCTTTACTGTTTCAGAACACAAAGCAATATCTGGTCTATCTGTGGTTTGTACGATTCTGGCTGGAAGTCTGAATTTCTTTCCTGGACCTTGAGCTGCCAGTTTCTCAGGAGACCTGTCGGTGTGTTCTTTAAGGTTTGTGGCCTCTCCTCTGCCTTGATAAATATATTTGACCAAGAAGATGCAGATGCTTGTTGTGGACAATGTTTTTACTGATGGGGTTTGAAATAAATTTCAGCACCTGCTCATGACACCAACGATGCCCCTCTTCTCTCTGGGTTTAACAGGAACTGCTGAAAACATGATCAAGTGTTCCTCTCGTTGGACAATGTGAGCACAAGAGTAACACAGCCTGAACCACCTCTGGTAAGTTCTTTATACTACTGCGTAAGCTACTATGGGAGGAGTGGGGGCAATAGAATATTTGTAGGTGTTCTGACTTAATAAGGTCTGAGAAATCCACCCATACAATTTCAAACTTATCCTAAGCAGGGTCACAGTAAAGCTGGAGCCTAACCCTGAAACAGTGCAGAGAAATAGACCTACAAGCTATAAGCTATACCTATGATCCCATAATACAGTGACACAAGGATGGGCGACAAGATGTATTTAGAACAGTTGGGCAATGAAAGGAAAACACAAGCCAATTTCTTAAACTCAGATGGATACCTGCACTTATGCATACTTGTACTTGAAATCAAAATTAGTAAGTTTGCTAAAAACTAAAATAATCACACGCAATGATGAGTGAATTTCAGGATTGCTTCTTTCCACTTCAGTTTATGCAAAGCTAACATCGTCTTTCTTCTTCTTCATTCACTGCTCCCGTTAGAGGCTGCCACTTTTTCAATATGACACTCGTCTTTCTAGTATTTGGTAATTAGTTACTTCTATGATTTCTTACTACATTTTATTAAAATGAAAAATTAAAATTATTATTACAATTAAAATGACTATAAATAACATGTGGCGGCACGGTGGCGCAGTGGGCAGTGCTGCTGCCTCGCAGTTAGGAGACCCAGGTTCGCTTCCTGGGTCCTCCCTGCGTGGAGTTTGCATGTTCTCTGCGTGGGTTTCCTCTGGGTGTTCTGGTTTCCTTCCAAAGACATGCAGGTTAGGTGCATTGGCAATTCTAAATTGTCCCTAGTGTGGGTGGGCTGGCGCCCTGCCTGGGGTTTGTTTCCTGCCCTGTGTTGGCTAGGATTGGCTCCAGCAGACCCCCATGACCCTGTAGTTAAGATATAGTGGGTTGGATAATGGATGGATAAAATATCATAAGATAACAGCTTCTTCAATCCTATCCATTACTTCTCATGGTGTACTGTATTTCGTGCAAAGAGCTGCAAAACTGTGTCATATTCAGCAATGTGGTTTTCAGTCAACATTCTAGATCAGTGAAAGGCAACCTTTTTCTAGTTGCAGCGCACTAAGTCCAAAAATTTTCTTTTACGCTGCACCTGAGGGACTGACTACACAATCTATGGACAATCGCCAATAAAAACAGTTCATTTTACAAGTTTGAAAGACATTTTATTAATAAAGGAATCAAAGGATAAATCTTAAATTTAATTAATGTGAACGTTGAGATTGTTTTTCAGCACATATGAGATTAATGCGAGGATCAATTTTCGAAAGACAGACGCGCATTTCCTTATCGATCATTTGAAGTCTCTCACGTTTCTTAGACTTCATTTCCGTAAGTGTTCCGTTATCTGTTTTTCCAACATAAAATATATTTTTTTAAACATTATCTTTTTAATCAACCAAAAGTTCAAAAACACTAGCAATTTTAAATGTTTTACAAAAGTTTTCACGGCGCCCCTAGAAAATTCCTGCCCGACAATGTTCTAGATACATCTGCATGGACAACTTGTATAATCTGTGTAAGGCAATGATCCCCATTCCAGATCAACTCTAATAAATTCAGTCTCTATCAAATCTAATCTGGTCTTGTTGAAAGCCTTTACTAAACACAAATTGATAAACGGATAATATAAAAGCTATACAACAAACATTAGCGGAACTTTTATCATATGAAGGAGTGGCATCTGACACTTGGAGCATTTCAAAGCAACAACACATAAAGAATCTATGCCACTTGTGACAGTATAAAGGGAGTCATTTTTAAAGTGGAATTTGTGAGTCATCCATCAGCTCAGTTTGTCTAAAATTACTATAACATGGAAAAGACTGAGTGCTAATAAAATAACAGTAATTATGAAATATCTAATGGTACTGATAATGATATTGGTATCATGAGCAATTCCACAATTACATACATTTCATATGTAGTTTATCATCCTCTCAACAACCACTGGGTTTTCTCCCGAAGGGAATAAACAATCCATCCAATGCAGCACACATGCAGGGGGTTATTCACTAAAGCTCAGACTGAAAAAGGGTGTCTAATGGCTCTGTACAAACCAGGACAAATACATTTGCAAACTGCATGCAAAATGTACACTACAGGCCGTGTTCCTTCTTCAAGATTAGATAGACGACTTCTCTACTGTCCAGCGCAAATTACTGCTATCATGCTGTCTAAGCTGAAGCACTGCATACCACAACAGGTACATGCAACCTTACTGGCAGTCAAGCACAGCACCACCAGGAAACTTCCCTGTTCACTACATCTGCTCCCTTGCCAAGAGACAAAATATATTCATTCATGTGAAAGAAAAGACAGCCCCTCACACTTTTACTAGAACATTTCCAAAGATGTCCCACTATTGCATCCTTCTTTGTCTAAAGGGAAGCGCTGAGAAAGAAAACAATGAGCAGCAATACTGAGGAAGATTCAGGTACTAAACATAAATGATTCATTCTGAGAAGGATTTTACAGCACACTAAAAAAAGGAAGGTGTCTTAAAAGGTCAGATGAATAACAAAACCATATTTATTGGAGCTCCCTGCCCAAAGTTAGTGTCATGAAATCCAGGCAAACCCACAAATCCTTTTTTTATTATTTAAAACAACACTAACAGCCTGTTAAGCATGTGGAAAGCCTGACATGCACTCTTTGGCTGCTACATGATCCTCCACAGATGTGAACACCTGACCAAAATGTATAACAATGAAAACGCAATTTTTATTGCAAAAAATGTACTGGCCATTCACACAGTAGAGAAAGTCCGATTCAAGAAACTCACCAAAATAATAAACTTTAAATATGCTTGGCACTTACCTAATAGTATATTACTGCAGCTGTACATGGCAAACCAAAGAAAAAGTGTGGCTGAAAATTGTGGCTAATAAATAAGTGCTGAAACCAAAAACATAGGGGTGCCTTGTGGCTCCGTGTTGATTTATGTGATATCTTTGGCTTTTAGGTTTATCCTCAGCATAGTGAACGGATCTTGAAAATGAATTCTTAAATTCGCTATGAATCATTGAGGAAAACATGCAATTAATTTCATAATTTTATAGGTCTTTTAGTTTAAAAAAAATTTTTCAGGCTAAACAAAAATACTTTTAAACTGAGAATGGTATTCATAAATATTTCTATTTTACTGTAGCTCTGTGTTTTATACTTGTGATACCTGAAACTACCTTGTTATATTTTATTGTTGTTTCCTCATAACTGAGGTTTTTAAATATTTCATGTCAAATTTCCCTTCACAAATAGCCATCATTGTTTATCATACTTTATAGTATATTTATATAGTATAGTTATGAAGAAAATGCAGAATAACTCTGTATGTTCCTAATTTTGCTCTTTGGAATGAAATTTACTTCCACCTGTTTTTTTTTTCCTTTTGCAGGTGCATGCTGATGCAGTCCTATTTTAATTCCTGCATGAGCTGCATTTGAAGGTGTATGTGACATTAATAATACATCAAGAATTAAAGAAAAATAAAATACTAAAATTAATTGAGACCGATTTGGTAAACAAAGTTCCACAAAAGGAATAAAAAAAATTCATCCACCCACTTAAACTCAGGTGTCATAGGGGCCAGAGCCTGAGCAAAAAGAAAACGAGAGTGCAAACTGACAAACATGGCACCAGGTTTGAAAAAGGTCAGTTGTGAGACAGATCTTGTGCTTTTTATACTGATATGGCCAAGCCGCTACGGCTGTAGGCATTTACTTAAATTCTTTTCCTAATTTGTGTCAACTCTCACCTTAATTCACACTTTGGACCATAAATGAACATAAATGAAGTTAAGCTATTCTAAAAAAAATACTAAATCACAGTACTACTTTCTCTCGCTATAAACAACACTATTGGATGTGGTTTCTTGTGATTATTTTTAACAAAAAATATATACATTATATTTCTTATTCTGCAGTGGGCTGGCACCCTGCCCAGGGTTTGTTTCCTGCCTTGTCCACTGTGTTGGCTGGGATTGGCTCCAGCAGACCCCCGTGACCCTGTATTCGGATTCAGCGGGTTAGAAAATGGATGGATGGATTGATGGATATTTCATATTTGCACAAATATTTGACTATTCTATATGCCTTGGATGGACTGAAGTCTCATCTTGGATTACTTCCTGCTTTGAACCTGATGCACTTGAACTCATTGTGAATCTTTACTGCATTAAGCTAGTTAAGAAAAAAGGAAGGAATAAGGACAATATTATTTTGCAAAACATCACAAATTAACTTGGGTGGCACAATCGCACAGACTCACAGCTCCAGCTAGCACAGGTTTTGTAGTACCTGCCTGTGTAGAATTTAATAATTCTTCTTGTATTTTTTGATGATTTCTTCTGGTAATCTAATTCTTTCTACATTTTATAACCATGAACATTAGGTGAACTGACAATATTGACAGAGTATGAGTGTTCACAGTTCCTGAAGTGAAATCAAATTACTGGTACCCTGTATATAGCAATAAAATAACTCAATATAAGAAAAGTGGGTGTATAGGGTGTTGTCCCCCGTGAAGCTTCCAGTCCTGTTATGTAACGTTAAGAAAAGATGCTGGTACTTATTGGTATGGTCAGAAAAGGTAACTGTACTCTAGGTAGGTTCCCTGTACAATGACATTTGATTGAAGAGTGGGGTGGAGGCCCCCCTTGAAGCACTGAGTGCCAAGATACATCATCATTCGATTGAAGAGCATTGGTGGGAAGGGTGCCAAGGTCCCCGTGAACCTTCAAACACTTCAAGAACTGTGGTGGTACCCTAAGAAAAGGCGCCAATTCTCTAGGCAGGTCCCTCCATCACACTTATATTTGATCGAAGAGCAGGGTGGACATTCACCATGAAGTGTCGATTGTCAGGATACATCAACATTCAATTAAAGAGCACTGGTGGGTCGGGTCCCTGTGAAACTTTAAGAAAGTAATCAATGTAGAAATTGTAATACTGTGTTCCACTGAGCATTGGCCCACTTCAAGCACTGAGTATGCTGCATGACATTTTGGAGTCCCATCGCAAGCTAGTCCCTGTCTTCTGATTAATGAGGCTAGAATTTCTGGGGTTTTCCCTGCTACCAGTGTACCTCATCCTGCCAGAACACATAAAAATACATACACACAGCACATCTGTAAAGAGCATTCTTATTACAGAGAACAGCATAAAAAGAAATCAAGGTAATGACTAATATGTATTACATGGCACTTCACCTTTGATGCAAAATTTTGACAGAGTATGATTTACCAAAGCACCTGTAAGAATAAAGTCTTCAGCTGCGTCGGTGGTCAGCCAATGTCAATTAGACAGATTTTGAAGAGCACAAACAAGTCAAGGTGTCGAAACAGCACTGAAATAATCTGCATTTTTCACGCCTCGCAGAACTCAAAATTGGATTATGCCAGTGATTTAAACACTTTGTCTTGCTCATCGCCTGCTGAGACTTCAGTGATTATTCTGCTGTAAATTTCTTACAGACAGTTGGTTAAAATCTGCAGCCAAGAAAGGTAAAGGAAACTAGCCAATATGGATGCAATCAGTCAGCATGACTCATATTGGAGCCGATGCTGATGGCAGCCAAGTGGCCTACCTAAATAAGGCAAACAACCAATCGCTTATCAAGTGGGAGAAGTGTTCCTATAGCTTAGTAGGCTGGTGTGTAGGTGGAGCCGAAGGAGATTTTTGACCATGTTTCTCCTTTCTGGTGTTGCAGGAATAAGAGCAAGTCCCAATCGCAGATGCGGTGACATTGAGACAATATGTACAGTATGTGTAACATACACCTCTTAACTGCAATGGAGAGCACCAACCCTAAAATACTAGGGTTACTTACTATATCTACAGAGACTATACCATTTTGAAAGAAATCACTTCAAGTTACACTCAAGCAAGATGGGACTCTCTATTCTGGCATCAGCCAAGTACTGAAAACTCAGATAGGATTGGAAAAAATAAATTACAGGAACTGAGCCTGTTGAAATATTAAAATGTTTTGCGATTAAGAAAGGGAAACTGAGAGACAAAATGTTCAAAATACCATACAAGTAAACCTGAGGAGGAGCACATGGGCAGCACAGTGTGAGATGAGGAGGAAAGGTTGCAAGTCTGAGCCTGGCAAAGCAAAACAAAGCCTGCAGCATATTCTTCAAACCAGTCCCTCCAAATCGACTCCCAGCCTGAATCCATTTCAGCTGCACAATCCAGTGCAGCGTTGCTACACTCCACCCTGACGCATGTTAGTCAGCAAGGTGGGAAATTAACAAAGCGTTCAGATTTCTTTTTTTTGATTACTGAAAGTGTAGGATACTCACTGCTGTGTCAAACTAATGCCGAGAACAGCTTTAATGACAGCCAGCGCTAACAGCCTCCTCAAGCTGAGGAATGTTTCAAAGGGGAGTTATCTTGTTAATGATTTGCGGACCTGAGGTAAATTTATAGCTGCTTCTAATTTAGTCCCCTTCCTCTCCTTTCTTGGGCCTCAACCAGGAACCCAACAGCCGGTGTGTGTGTGTGTGTGTTTCTGTGCATGCAGGGGGACTTTGGGGGTGAGTTTGTTCAGTGTCATGTGACGGCCTGCTTCTTTCATCTGCTTCAGGGAATTTCACTCTTCAGCAGGTGAACAGAAGCACAAAAAGGAAACTTCTTTTTTATGCATAGCCTTCCAAAGTCAGGACACAATGACAGGCAAAAATGTGACTAGGGTTTTAAAATGATACACAAACACTCTCACAAACCTGCAAAATACATTTTGTGTAAAATAAATAAATAAATTAAAGTATCAGTTGCAAGGGAGGTTGATCCCTTTTAATATAATTTAGCTGAAGTCATGCAATTAAAAAGGTCCTGCTCTGTAAGATTTCTACTACTACTGCTGTCGGCACAAAATCACTCGTTTCTTTCACTGAACAACGCTCTTTACAACCACTGCTATGAAAACAATCTTTGAATATTTCTTCCTAATTAACCACATCCTTCTCTTCAGGCATGTACCAATTATGTCATAAAAGCCCAAACATTTTCGACAGCCACCAAGGCATAGCAGAGACCTAAAGGCAAAGTAATAGCCTTCATAAAGCTTGCCCATCCACTGCCTGATGGCCTTTAGGTGACACCACCATTAAGCTTTGTAAACAAAACCTTACCTCATGTCTGTTTGGCTCAGTCTGTTTTCCCTTCTTATCATTTATCGACTCAAAAACTATTTTTAGAAACTAGTGCCACAATTTGCTTCAAATTTCTTCTTTAAACCAGAAGAAACTGGGAAACCTACCGATGTAAACATTCCACCATGTATCTAATTTCTAAACCTGTTTTTTAACAGCACAGGTGATTAGCCGGAGTCTATCTTAGCAAGATTCAACGCAGGCTAGTAATGAACACTGGATTGCAAATCAGTCATGCACACACCTACACTGATAGACTTGCTTGAGAATGTGAAAAATCTACACACATAATGACCTGACAAAGAACTGATCTGACATTACAGGATCTACCAGGTGGTATTCATAACCACTAAATCACCAATAAGTAGTCAAGATCAGTTAATCAGCTACCATTTCTAATTCTAATGTATAACTTTAAATTTTCTTTTGGCTTCTGTAGAGAGATAACTTTCACACATGTATGGTAAATGACTAGATATTTATGAAGAAAATATTTTATGAAAAGATGGCTGCCCAACGTTGTTGTATGGGGCTATTTTCTCAAAAGTGTTCCTACTGTGAAAATGGCTCAGCCAAAGAAGGGATACAAAGGGACACAAAGGTGACAGTGGGATATACCAAACAGAATCCTTCTAAAAGCCATTTTAGGTATATCGGCACTGTCTAGGGAGCAAAACAGGTATACAAGCAAGTGTGAAGACTTTAAGAGTCCTTCATTTTAGAAGGTGTGGATTTAGAGGTTTTACTGCACACAACAGAAGTCAGGAAGGTAAACTTTATTAAAAAAAGAACTAAGGATCCATATACCATCCTGAAATATTTTAGATCATTCTTTGGTAACAGACGCCCTGCGGTGGGCTGGCACCCTGCCGGGGGTTTGTTTCCTGCCTTGTCCCTGTGTTGGCTGGGATTGGCTCCAGCAGACCTCTGTGACCCTGTAGTTAGGATATAGCGGGTTGGATAATGGATGGATGGATAATGGATGGATGAATGGTAACAGAGGTGATATATGAATGTATTTCTTGACTTCTCGCTATACTAGGTCAAAGCTATATGGAAAAACAGCATATTCTTTAATTATTGTTACTAGCCCAATTACAGACAATAGAATAAATGTAAAAATATTTGATAACTCTTGATTTATCTGTACCTGCAGCTCTTTTCCTTGGTATCCTTGTGTGTCAGAACCTCTCATGACCGGGGCTCTCTCTCTCGAACATGTTTACATTAAAGTCTGTTTCTTATACCCTATCATATCAAGGTGTGTTGTTTGCCTCCTGTCCGCTTTTATACTTCCTGTCTTTAAAGGTGACTCTCAGCATGCCTCCTATGCCTTTACTCCTCCTCGTACACTTGCTCTTTCTTCCTCTTTTGATTGCTTGAAAGAAACGGCCAATTTGGAATTAACAAATCATCTAAAATACACATCTTCAGGATGTGTGTGTGGGGAGTTTATTGTGTAGGTGTAGCATTGAAAAAAAATATATATATGGGGTGAATATATAAATTCCATACAGAAAACAAGATATAGCAGTTAAAAAATAATTCTCTTGATTTCACCAATTACCTTCTTTGTACAAGCATTTCTGTACATTAACACTTGACATGCCCACATGCGGACACGCTAAAAATTTCTAAAACGCATTCAGCATTAATTGCCAAAATCAGCCATTTGGTGTGATACAGTTTAGTGTGGCTTTCTGACAGAAGTGGCCTCCAGCGCGATGCTGACCTCTCTTGGATAGCAGCACTAATTTCTGTCAGACAGGAAACTGAGCGTAACAGCAGCACAGAGACGAGGGCGTGCTTGCAAGTCCCTGGTCAACAGCGGAGGCAATGTCTTCAGCTTGGACAGCCACGGCCCTGGGAATGTGTCCGACTAGAATAACAGCCACCAGCCCACAGCAGAGGGAGTACAAGATGTTGGCAGAACAGCCCCCAGGCAGAGCAGTGGGAATGTGAGAAACTTCAATCAAAGGCCAACCACACAGAGTGTGGGAAGAGACAGGAAGAGATGGGGAGGAGGAAAAGGAAGGTGGGGTTCTGAGAAGAAATAAAAGCTTCTGCCTGCTGCAACAGCATCACATTTGGTCTTGTTTTTGTGAACTTTGGTGGTTGGAATAGTTGCTTTAGAACAGCAGGAACTGTTCAGGGATTAACCCTGCTGGTACTGAGGGAATATGCAAGCGCAGGCCGATGAATTCTTAACAACGTGTGTCTGTGTGCTCAAGAATGCAGGATTCTCCAGACAGCGAGGGAATAGGAACTGTTTTCAAGCAAGTTTCAACAGTCAACGTAGAGCTGGAAAAAAAAAAAAAAAAAAAAAAAGCTGGCCTTTCTCTCCCCGCAGAATTCTTGAAAAAACATTAAAGACAGAGCGCCCTTCCCAAAGGATTGGCTAAATCAGCAAATTCTTTTTTTTTTTTTTCTTCTTTTTTTCTTCTCACAGCATCATCATTAAGTTTAATATTGACATCACAAAAAGTAATATTACTAGGAGAAAATAAAATCATTGGTCACTTCATTTTTTTTTAACACCAAATGTAAAATCGAACAAACAAACGATTTCCATTTATTTTTTGACTGTTCTTCTTATATGATTAGAAAAGTGGCACAGCCAGACATAGTAGTGACCTTTGATCAGCCTGCAATTCGAGGCCAGTCATCATTAGTAGATGGCCAGCCGTGAGCAGAAGCCCCATGGCACCAGATGGTAATCATTAAAAAGTCCGCCTTTGAGAAAAGGACTAGGGATGAATCTGGCAGAAGTTACAAAGAGATTCACCTCACTCCTCCCTCACCTCTCTCTTTCTCTCTTTTTTAAGAACATAATGACATCCCTTCCTGGGGACATGCCTGTCATGAAAAGCTGGCGTATTCCTCCCAGTCTTCACAGTTAGCCATAAATGACCAAAAATATATGAATCCCTATATGTCATATGGTTCATTTGTACTTCACATAATTAGGGACTTTTTCCTAGGGAGGTGGATAAAAACTTTCTAAAAATAAAGATTATAAATATTCTTGTATTTGAGACACATAACTACAATGCTCAATTATAAATTCCTACCGGGGGACTCTCTCCATGTGAGCACACTGCAGTTGTGAGCCTCACAGCTGGATTTCAAATGTCTGCTGGGATCGCTTCACTGACCATGACCAGAGATAGCAGGGGCCACAGGAAAAAAAAATGCCAATAGTGGAGAGCAGAGGCGGCTACTCATCACTGCACCTCCTCTTTCAAGCTCACTGCGGACTAAGGAAATTGCTAGAAACTGAATCGAGGGGGGGGGTTAGAGTAAAGTCCATCTCAGGATGAGAGTGGGAATAACTGCTTCATGGCTCCTGGGCATGATGATTATTACTTTCCCAATCCAGTTGGTCCCCTGGCACTCGTCACGAGCTACCCAAGGTGTGCCTACTGTGTGTGGCATCACCAAAGTCCTCTACCTGACAGAAGATACAAGAAAATGGAAAAAATCCTCTATAGGGTGTCTTTTTTAATAAAGGCACTGAATGTGTCACACTATGTCAAGATGCACAGCCAGGTTTCAAATTCCTCTTGTGTTTCTTGATGGCTGGAAGCTGCGGGTGTCGGTGTGTGTGTGGTGGTGGTGGGGGGTTAGTGGGGGGGGTGTTTGGAATGGGAAACAACACTTAATTAGCTGGTTGGTGCCCAGAGAGGAGGCCGAGGAAAGAGGGAGGGACGGCTCTTCAACATGATTTGCTGACCATGCAGCAAGCAAAGAGTGTGACGGATCTGCAGGGAGGTGAAAAAAATGCTGGTGACATTGCTTGGTAAGACAAAGGTGGCCATTAGTTTTCTCTTCTGCAAGTTCTATAGTGAAAAATACATTCACACAGAAAAAAAAGGTGGAGTCCTTTACCAAAGAAAAAAATGACTTTTTTATTTCAGGTAATAATTTCAATAAAGTGTCAAACAGACAGCCTGACCCCATGCCTTTCATCTATGTAAAGAGAATGGCACCCCTGGAGGAAAGCCACACAATTAAGGGCAAGAGCACACTCAGTCTAGAATAGACGGCAGAGGAGGCAGTCAGTCGAACTGGAATCATTAAACTGCTTCTCTGTGTGTGTGTGTGTGTGCATATGCTTGCGAGGAAGAGATAGTGTGTGTGTGTGTCTGTGAGAGTCTGTGTGACAGACTGGTGTCGCAATCAGGATAAAATCCGCCTTGCGTCCACTGCTGCCAGGATTGACTCTGATGACCTGCTCAGAATAAGCAGTTTCAAAAACAGACAATAGAGCATTCTGGGTCTTGTTCATCGCCTGTGCGAACAAAGGGCTACATATATGCTTATGCTCTTTTCAAAAACATTCTGACTAAATGATAACATGGGACAAAGCAGAGGGTATACAATGTGTATGATATTAGGGGTGGGATGCCTTTGATTAGCAGACCCCACTTTAAGGCAGAGGCATTCGTTTTGATGGGACACATTGTTTTAGAATGGCTAACTCCACATTTGCATTTGAGAAAAGGGGTGCAATACACATGACTGCTTTCACAGTCCGCTTACACGAGGTTATTATTTAACCATGTACATGTTCCTAAGCTACTTACATTAAAAATTCAGAATGCAACCTTTCAGCTAATTTTTTTCTTTGCTGAGTCCAAGTATAAGAACTAAAATTTAATGCTTTATTTGCTGCCTCTGTGCACATTGTGTCACAGGTATTACAAAGTGGGGAGAGGTATACAGGCACTTGTGGACTTCATGAATTGTTTTGTGTTTAAAACAATATAAAAGCAAAAAGTAGACAGCATATTAATGAAAAGAATAAAGCTAAAAATTAAATAAAAACAAGAACTATTTGCCATACTGTACTTGTGCATATCTGGGGTTCCTTCTTTGTGAAATTGGGGTTTACTCTTACACTCCAGTGCATGGCAAAGAATGTGCCGGCTATGCTGTCTATTCTTGACTTTTTGTACACTGCTATACAACTGACCATAAATAATGTTAATGGAAATATATTATTAGGTCTCATTTATGTTAATCAGTTTGAAATTGCTTTCTTTTTCAGTATGTTAAACTAATCTGTACCTTTATGTGTATGCATTATCCATCCATCCATCCTCCTATTGTGCCTATCCAGGGCAGGGTAATGGGGCAACTGGAACATATGCCTATGAAGCATTGGGCATAAGATAGGAATAACACTTGGACAGGGAGGCAGACCATCACAGGCTGAACATACACATACCAGGGCCAATTTAGCATCACCGGTCCACCTAACCTGCATGTATATGTACTATATGAGGAAACCAGAGCCCCTGGAGGAAACCTTATGAAAGTAATAATTTGTTAAGTTTGCAATAGTTTACTTGCAAACTTTTTACAGCATTGTGGGCCTGTATTAAGTGAAGAGTGGCATGATAGATAGATAGATAGATAGATAGATAGATAGATAGATAGATAGATAGATAGATAAGCACCCTCCTCAGCCTTACATGGAATACCAGGGGTTCCCCAACTACGGTCCTGTAGCTGTACCTTTTTCTTAATTAGTGCACTGTTTTTGCTGCTAATTAACATCTTTTAAATTAATTTTAATTGAATTGTTTTTTTTGTTCCCCTGAATTTCTTCATTATTCCTCTGAATTGCTTCCTTTCTTTCCTGAAACGGCACCCAAACATACATGAAATGTGAAATGAGTAAGCCAACAGAAGACCAACTAAGTCAGGGCCTGAAACTCCTTCCTGTTTCACTCTAACCAATTGCTTAATTAGGCTCTGATTTGTGTTGTTAATTAATCCCGTGTTTTAATTCCATGGTTTGGAATTGCTGCTCTCATTGTACATTGTTGATTTTCTCTTTTCTAATAGTACTATTAAAATGTTTTGGGGACCTGAGCAGATCAGCATTCCTGAGACCTTCATCTTTCTTTACTTTCAGAGATTGTATGATGGGACACAGTTTGCTGGTCATGCTTTGGTTCATTTTGCATCTCATTATTGTTTGGCTGCTAATTAAGGAAAAAGAAACATTTAAGGGGTTTGAGTCGTCAAGAGCAAGCCAAATAAAATGAATTCAATAAAAGTTAATTAGCAGCAAAAACAGCTCACTAATTAAGAAAAGGGTTAGAATGAAAACCTGCAGCAACCTAAGCCCTCCAGGACTAGAGTTTGGGACCCCTGGAAAAAATCTAAACCAATAACCTGGTGGAGTGATTTGTAGAACAAAAAATTACTTTGTTATGATCTTTAGCTTTCACATGGACCTTCCAAAATCCATACAAAGATCCAAATATACACTGTTTCACATCATGTTAAATTCTTTGATCACTGCTTTAATTTAAAATAATCACTAAGAATTATCAGACTTATTCGAAAGGCAAATGAGGACTAACATTGATCAGCATTTTGTTTTTCCACCCACAAGACTTAAAACCCTGTATTTATACAACTAGCTTATAGGAGCCAATCACTGTTTCTTAAAATCCTGTCCGGACTTCACTTATTAAAAAAGTTATTATAAGTGCCAATGTTGCAGAAATACAAGTCATGAAAAACAATTACAATTTTTTAAATAAAACAAAAGCATTTTAGTATAATAAATTAATTCAGGTCTCATAGTGCTAGTTACAACAAGGGATGAAGTCCTGTGTGTGGTTTTAATTGCTTTATTCCGCTGAAAGAAAAAAATAAAATTTCTTTGAAAACGTTAAAAACATTGGTAGTCAAATATTGTTTTCATCACCATTCATATACCATAGTGTAGAATAATTAATGGAAGCATAGTGGTGCAATGGTGAGAATTGCTTGCAGCTGCCTATAAGACACAGGCCTAGGTTCTTTTATTGACCAGGCCACTGTCTATATGGAATTTGCACCTTGACTTTGTATCTGTGTGGTTATTTCCAGTTACTCTGATATCTCTGTTTGGTAGGTTAATTGGTAATTCTGTGTTGTTCTTTTGTAAGTTAGTATGGTTATTGTGTGCAGGAGTGTACCTTATGGTGCACTGGTATACCATTCATAGTTGACTGTGCCACAAACTTGTTGCTGTCAGGAATGGTATACAGAGGTTTCATTAATATTATAAGACAGACACATCTATTCAAATACCATGTGGAAAATAAAAAAGATTTAATTGATGTCCTCACATATACTGTACCTGACTGCACTTCAACATCCTGTTTATGAAACAGCTCCACCTTGTGGAACAATTAGAAGTATAATCAAGTAAAACTGGAATGCTTGGTTTTTTCTCAAGCATTTACATTTATTCATTCAGTCATGAATTGCATTATTTTAAATATCAGAAGTTCCTTTGGTGACTTTTTGGCTGTGATCAGTTTAACTCCCAATGATCAAGGATTTTTAGAAATGTATTAGGTTAATGTATTGTCTATTGTCAACACAAATCTATGTCACGGTAAGGAAAATAAAACATACTAGAAGCATTCCATTATTATGAATGGTGCTGACAGAAAACTAAGGAGAGAAGACCTTTTTCGCATTATATAATTTGGGGAGAGTGATTTAGATGATTTTTGATACATAGCTTTCTGCTGCAAAATATGACAGCTGTCATAGCATGCGGAATGGAATCAAGTACAGTACTTCTTCCATAACACTATAAGCCAAGATACCTGCAATCCTTTGAAACAAACTAGAATCCATAAATCACAACCCACTGCTTTATTCTTCTAATTAAATTAGCTAATGTCCATTTTATAACGTATTCCCATTTTATAAGGTATACCTATCTAGTACTTGACCAAACAATTTAGCTTCCAGAACATCTGGAGTTCTTTGAAGCGTGGGTTAAACAAGATGCTAGAAATATCCATTACACTTTTCTGTCCATGATGACTTGATAGTATCATGCAGTTCCAACAAATTTTTTACAGCCACACATTAATGTTATCAACCTTGCATTACTCCTATTCTTAAAGAAGCTCCCTTGAGTTCGAGATCTATGCATTGTGCAGGCCACTGAAGCAAACATAAGTCAATGTGTTGTTCATCCAACAATCTCGAAATAATTCATGTTTTGTGACATGACAGATAATTCTGCTGCAAGTATCCACTTCAAAAGGGGTACACTGTAGCACTGAAGGGATACACATGGTTAGCAACAATATTTAGGTGTGATATGTGATTTAAATGACCCACATTTGTCATTAGGGTGTGCCAAGAAATCATTCTCAAACCATTAAACTTCCACTGTCAACCTGTATTATTGACAGAAAGTAAAATACATCCGTGGATTCATGCCATTTTAAACCATGACTCTATATCTGTATACCACAACAGTCACTATGATGCATTAAACTAGGTGACATTTTTCCATTTTTTAATCATCTGCTTTAAGGTAAGCTTGTGATCACTGTAGCCTCGTCTCACTGTTCTTAGCTAGAAGGAAAATGAACCCAGTATGGTCTTCACCTGCTGTGGTCCATCCACTTCAAGAGCCAACATGTCGTGTGTTCAGGGATGCCCTTCTGTAGACCGCTGTTGTAAAAAGCTCTTATCTCAGTATTTGCACTCTTCCTGCTATATGTCTTGACATTCCCTTCTGACCTTTCTAATTAACACGGTGATTTTGTCCATGGACCTACCGCTCACTGGTCATTTTTGTTTAACCCACAATTCTCTGTATACTCTTGATACTGTAACATGAGAAAATGTAAGGTAGACTGCTGTGTTTGTGATGCTGGAGCCACCATGTCTGGCATCAACACCCATATCACGGTCAGGGTTATCTTGACCATTCTGATAAACCATATGTCTTGATTATGTCTGCATGCTATGTTTAGCATATATGCAGTATATATTGATTTCTGTCCACAGGACTGCTCAAGCCAGTTATTTATAAGCAGGTTTACTTTAAAAAGTAAGTAGTGAGCTACAATTAGAAATTACAAGTATTTTTACTTGGTAGCACACTGAGCAGTTAGTATTGTATCAAAGCTTAAGGAAAGAGGATTTTTGGACCAAGCAGATGCTATGTGGAATTAGTCCATTCCTTTGTTGTGAGTTTTTTTGTGAATTCATCTTACATCCCAATGATACATGGGTTCTGATAATAAGCCTGTGATGCCTTCTGCCTTACACATTATCTGAGAATACGGGCTTCTGGATACATACTCTAATTGATCAGTGGTGGAAGATACAGAAACACACACTAATATGAGAGAATGTGGCTACGTGGATGAGTATGCTCATTGATGGACTGGTATCCCATTCAGAGCTGGTGCCTGACTTGTCCATGATGTGGGTCAGCACTGACATGAAATAAAATCGCGTCAGTATTGAACTAGTTATGTTAGGAGAAGCTAAACTGAAATATATCTGCTTTCAAAGTTAAAAAGCAATGAAACTCATGAGTTCCATATTTTTTTTTGGTATTTGACATTTTTGAATCTGGTGTAATTTATTCTTAAATGAAATGTGAAAAGTCACTGGGTGCTTCTCTTATGAGAGGTATTTATCATTCCATTTGAAATCAATGAGTAGCAGCAACTTTTAAGGTCCCAAAAAAACACAACCTCAAGAAAAAACTTAATTAAGGAAAAACTAATATCAAATTTGTAGTCCATGACATTTCAGACCATTCGCTAGCAATTCTTGCTGTGCTCGGTTAAGAAATTTGACAGTTACAGCCTTTTACTTAGCCCTCTTGTTAATTAGGAAATAATAAATAGAGCAGTGAAACACTGCACCCTGAAAAGCAAGATTTAATTACTGAATCATATACTAGTTTATTGAGTACAGTAAATGTGAATGTAGCAAAAAAAAGAATACCCAAAATGACACAAGAAAACAGAAGAGACCCGAAAAATTAATTTACTAAGACCCCTTCATTCAATTTGAAGCCCAAATAGAAATTTGTTCAAGAGTTTATCAAGGATACACTCACAGACACACCAAAGCAAGTTTACTACAGTGAAAAATTATTAAAATGACTGAAAATATACTGAAAACAGATGCAAATGTTATAAATAATAATGAAATTAAGCAGGCAACACAAGAAAAATCTTCCTTAAAGGCATAAAAATAGCTCAAGACGCATCTAATCTCAACTAAACTGTTTTGTGTTGACATGTAAAGACAATGAAGTGGTGTGCATTTGTATCCTGAAGCTGCCACAACATTTTCTGCTGTAATACCATAAGACCTAAGCTTATAATGAATTGGCCTTCAGATGATACTGTACACTTAATAACTTTTAATTGGTAGCCTACAAGGCGGAGATGGTGACACAATTTGTTATGTTTTTAATTTTCATATAAATTATTGCTTGCTCTTTTAATTCTTTATAAATTACAGCAGCCATAGTGTAACTGCATATTGGGCCATTTAAAGCAATGCTAATTTTTAAGAATACAAAATGCAATCTTTTCCTTAGATTAATTTCAATATGACACAAAATGTGCACATTCTGTTAATTTGTTATAAAAGATGCACAAAAGAAATATGGATGATGTTTAAAAAATATATATATACAGAGGGGATCAAAAACATTATACACACTTCAACAAAAGTTGTGATATTAAATTTATCAGATATCAAGGAATGAATTTAAGTCACTTTTGAATTCTACATTTACAACAGGTTCACAAAATGGTTAGCATGAGCATCCAGGCACTTCTGATTACGGTGATCTACTACAAAGTGTCCAATGAGATTGATGCACATGACGTTTCAATTTCTTCTCGAAGAGCAGCCAGGGTAGCTGGTTTCATTCATGTAAGTAAAGACATCTTCTGAGATAACTTCATACTACACATCATTGCCATAATTTGATTCAACTTCGGAAAAGTCCCGAGATAACAACTGTCAAAGTGTGTATAACTAATAATACTAATAATAATTTACCTAGTTGGAAAGCCCAGTTAATTCAACTCAGGATTTCAGGTAGCTAGATCCCACACTGGCAGCATTGAGCAAAAGGCAGGAACCAGACCTGGATCACCAGTCCATCATAGGGCATACATCTACACTGTTTTATAGTGGGGTCAATTTTAAAATGCCAGTTAGTCTAGCACGCATATCTTTGGGTTGTGGATGGAAAACAATGCAGAAAAACCCATGACGATGCTGGCAGAATGTGTAAAATCTTCACAAATAGTGAGTAAATAATAATAGTAATAATAGTAATATACCCTTGATAAACTAGCGCCCCTTCCGAGGTTAGCTCCTACCTTGCACCAACTGGTGCATAAGAAGCCTTTCTTTAACTCACATATTGACATAACAAGACTAACCACACATATCTCTTACACTGGTGTTTGAAATTGCTTCTTTGGGAAAGAGCTGGTTAAGAATCATATATGGCCAAAACAACGGCAGAAAATATGAGCATAATTGTGGATTATGCCCAATGTCATTCATTTATGCCATGCCTCCTTATGTTGTCTTTTATGCGGAATTAAGCTTTATAGTAACTAAATCATTACATTGCTTGCAAAGTATGTAACGCATGTTGAGTCATTACAAATACATTACCTACTGTACATTCATTTTCCTGACAGTTCTTTTCATCATCTAATTTGGTTGTTCTTAAACACAGAAGTTTTAAATATAAAATCACCAAACACTTTTTTGTCAGCCTTTTATAAGCTTGGCTATATAATTATCATGAATGAAAACAAATTGCATACAATACACAGCTATACAATACTTACAATACTATATACAATTTCTGCCTCACCAGGCTCCAAGGTCCTTAAACACTAAAATAATATGAAATTATTGCCCTTCATCCAGTGATTAAACAAGAATATCTTGTATCACAGCAAAGGACTTCAAACTATGTTCTGTGCATGGGTCTATTGGAAGTAAGGAGTTCAATAAAATCTATTTCCCGACATATGGCACTGAATGCTTTACGTTTCTGCCTGAGACAACATGGGAAAAGCTGAAAGGCTTTGTGTCTCTTTTGGTTACATCAAATATGAGAATGGGCCTTCTTGTGTACAGGTAAACACAAAATAAACAAAGGCATACACTATTTATAATGGCTTAAGAGATGTAATAATCTCCCCCAAATAATTGTTTTGTGTGTTGATAAATGAAAAATAAAGATTGCATCCAAACAAGTGATTATTTTTAGCTCAAGGTGAGTACATAAAGAGGAAATATTTTTAGTGAAAGGTGCCTGATTTCAGTGCAAACTGTGTAGAACAACGAATGTATTTATTTTCTCACCCTCTTACGCAATTTACCATCAAGAAGAGCTGAAGTCTACCTCAGCAACCTCAGAAGTAAGACAGCAAGACATCTGCAAAAGAGACAGCAGTTCATCCCAGGACACAAAAACCACTCACGCTGAGGTAATTTAGAGTTGCCAATCAACCTGTCAGCATATTATTAGGGAATATGAGTAAACCCGTGTTAGTAAATACCATTTTAAGGCACATTTTTAATTGCCTTGGTGTATAGTTAAAAAAAAAAAAACTACTTGGCTAGTGTAAGCAGACTGCATAGAAAGGTCAAGTTTAATTTGCTAGGTGTAATAAGAACATGTGAATTTAAGTTCAAGCTTATTTTTTCAGTAAACTAAACACATAAAAGAGAAACGCATAAAAAGAGTCTTCATGGGGTAATTCAGTCATACAGTATGTCATCAAGCATAAACAAAGAAAAAGAAAACTTCCACTATTATGCACTGGTATTTATAATATCGCTCTGTTCATTCAGTTAGGTTAGGGTTAATAGAGATTTGATTTACCCCTAAGGGTAAATGTGCACTGGTGCAGGGTTATATTTTTTCCATTGTAAAATTCCAAGGACCCCAAGCCACTTGCATAGTATGCACCAACTCTGGATATAACATTGACACTATCACAGGACGCACACTCACACATTCCTTCATTTTGAAAGTCACTAAAATCCTTAACAGAACCACAGGAACCAGAGGCTATTCTGGTAAGCTCTGGGTACAAGGCCGGAACCAGATGCAGATTAGTGACATGGCTGGGATTCAAACCCAAAACTCCAGAGTTGTGTAGCAGCTTTGGTTACCACTGTGCTGCCATGCCTCTCTATGTCTACTCATCCAAGACGTATTTAGAGATGTTGCCGTGCTAACCACTGCATGACTCAACACCCAGCCTATATAGTGCAAAGTGTTTCATTTGATATTCCAGATGCTAAAGGAAAGCAGTCAGACAGTCAATATTCTTTTAATTCTGCAAGAGCTGTACTTCTTGGAGGTAAAGCAGACTTTGAACTTGCTGGACTGGTTTATGGCTCTGCAGTACTGATTGATGGCTTTCTGTCCATTAGTGAGGTGTCAAATAGTTACAAATTTGTAAATATCCTTTTACCGTATATACCCGCATTTAAATTCTCCAGCAGATAAGTCAGGGCTTGATTTTACTATATAATAACCGGTATTTTATAATGTCGATCACAAAAGTTGAATGCAGAAAACTCACGCTATTGGTCCAAGAGATTATGATATGATAATGTACACCTGAGAGATTAACTACGGAGCACACTGTCTTTTTTTCTATGTATTGTGCCTACGTGACCACACGGTAATAATCCGAAGCAATGTTTGCACTGTTTTGTGTTTTTTGTATCTCACGCCCTCATACACCTTTATTGTAAGAGCACCCCTTATCTATGATGGAGCGTTCGATCAGAAGAAAATATGAGCTGGTTTTAAAATAAAACTTGTAAAAGTAGCGAAAAAAATTGGTAACTGTGCTGCTGCAACAAAATTCGATGTGTCTGAGAAACTGATGCGAGATTGGAGGAAGCAAGAAGATGTAAAAAAAATTAAGTGTCACATTTTTGAATGGGCATATAAGTCAAGGTCTGATTTTACGATAGATTTTTATAGTGTCTTATGATGACGTGACTGTTTCTGAAGAGCCCTTCAGAGGCTCATGTAGATAAGGCTTTGTTGCCCATCTTTACCACCTATGGTGTGTCTGTTTAGGAAATCCATTATCCAGTTTCAGAAAGAGTTATCCAAATCACAATCTATAAGCTTCAAAAATAGCTTAGAATAAACAGTGGTTGCTAGTGTGATCCAGTGTTAGTGTTATCTGACAGAGTATGCAGCACATGTTCTGGTCCAGGCTCTGGTCTTGTTGAGTTTGGACTACTGCATCTTGCTTCTGGCAGGAGTACCTGCATGTGCTATCAAGCCGCTGCAGATGATCCAGAATGCAGCAGCCCATCTTGTATTTAACCAGCCGAGACGAGTAAATGTCACCCCCTCTTCTGGTCGATACGTTGGCTCCCTATAGCACACACATTAAATTCAATTCCTGATGCCTGCCTACAAAGTAGTTACTGGATCAGCACCTGTGTATATGGAGATACTGGTGATGTGCTATACACGTCTCGCCCACTCAGGTTTGCCAATGAACAGCGCCAGGTGATGCCACCTCTGTGTGCTATCAAGTCTCAATCCAGACTCTTTTCCTGCGTAGTTTCCAGTTGGTGGAACGAGATGCCCACCTCCATCCATACTGCTGACTTCCTTAATGTATTTAAGAAGCAAATGAAGACACATCTGTTCTGTGAATATGTTTCTAATTTATTGAAAGGAAAAAAAAACTATGCTCTGTGTTCTTTTATATTGTTGTTTAAGTTCAATTGTTTCATCGATTATAAACTATGATAGTAAATTATTAGTTACCACATCTTTTCACTTGTGGCAATAAACTTTTGTTACCTGTCCTATTACATTTACTGAACAAAACAGGCCCTAGCCTAATGTTACTTGATTATGTATACCTCTTTTGTAAGGTGCTTTGGATAAAAGCATCTGCCAAGAAAATAAGTGTAAATGTAAATGTAAGTTGTCACACGTGTGCACATGGGAGACACCTAAAAGGCTAAAAAGACGGTAATTTCTCGCCAGACCAGGTGATGGCAGAGTGCATCAATTCTTGCTGTTTTCCAATGAAAGACAGATCACAGGAAATTCCACTTAAGTCTGATGACGTCACATCCAGTTCCAACTTCCCCCAACCCCACCCCGCTACTCCCCCAAGGACTTCACTTCCGGTTCCGGCCAAAAGGATGCCACTTCCTACCTGATAACGTAATTTCCCGCCTGCCACATATATACCCGTCATGTTTGCTTTACTGTTTGTTCTTGTGTTATGGACTGGACTGTACCAACTGGAAACCATGTTTTCTTCCAACTATTTGACAGCCAATTTCAAGTAAAAGGGCGGCTGCCCCCAAACCTCTTTCCTGTGTTGACTTTTCACAAAGTCTACAACAGCTGACTGGAAAATGACAAAACAAAGGCCCTGGCTGCATTCACTATTTTCAATAATCACATTATGACTGTTTTGGGGCAAAAGTACTTTCAAACATTTCTTAAGATTAACATAGAAACATATGAGAGCTTTTTAAATCAAATTAGAAAGGCTATTAAACTCTGAGCCTTCTATTCTGTTATAAGGCACAAATCAGCACAAATCAAAACATGTAATAACAGTGAGAACAATTCTGCTTGTAAAAATGACAAATGAAGATGGGCTTAAACTTCTCAAACGTTCACCAATGCAAACAGCACTATAAAACAAGCTGTTAGTGCTCCTTTCAACAATAATAAACTGACATTAATCTCACTGCTTCCCATCATTCAGGTCAAAGGTTAAAGTGACTTTGTATTGGAAAAGGATGTGCAACTCAGACTTTGAGCCAGCAGCTAGCCAACTTGGCAGCTGTGCTCTGGAGATACCTGGAGTATGACTGATTAGTTGTTAATAAAAATATAAAAGCTGGTGTTACTCTCATAATGCGCAGCAATCTCAAAGTATAATAAAACAATAGTGCTATTGAGAAGTTAGTTATATAACAACGGCAAAATCACTTACATGTGAGTAACAGTAGTGAACCTAGTCTACCTACACAAGGCAGCTCAAGGTAACCCACAACATAATATAATATTATCAGACCTGATTACTCTAAATCAGGGCATCAGAGGACTGCAACCAGTTCTGGCAGCATCAGGTACAATGCTGGCAGAAACCCTGGCTGAAAGGGCGCAGTGGTAAGGATACATATTTAGGAAAAGTGAGCTTGGGAGCATGAGCCACCACACAATGAACCACCTGGATTATGGTGACACCTCAGCACCACACTGGAACAGTATAAAGTTTTTTACAGTGTCTGGAGTGCCAATCTGCCACCAACCCCCAGGTTTTCCCTGTAAGTTGGAGGACCTGCTTGCAGGGCTGGATGTAGATTAACATCATAACCTGGACAAAGCAATTGCAGGTTAAGGGTGTTGCTCAATGGCCAAAAGAGTAGAGTCACTTCTGGAATTTACGGGATTCGAACTGGCAACCTTCCAATTGCCGGCACAGATCCCTAGCCTCAGAGCCACCACTATACCCGTTTAAGAAGGTTGGAGGAAAATCTGAGTTGCTTACTTACTTAATCTTTTCCTCATTATACTCTACTAGCTGTCCCCCACGTAGTAGTGACACAAGACAAACTTTAAAATTCAATAAACAAATAGGTATCGCTAGCTAAGTGGAGGCAAGGTACATTCCAAAACGTGGCCAGAAGTAGACCGGTAGGCCGTGAGTGAGGAGGGCCCCACCTGGCTCCCCACTCCTGATGAGACACTTCCCCCTCCTCTCAGCCCGCAGCCTCTGTCTCGGATTAGCGCAAATATATTGCTCCTGCAAGCAAACTATGTCAATAAGTCACAAAATCAACCAGAATGTTCAAGCAAATTTTAGAAAAAAACCCAAACTAAATCCGTTAAGTAGTTCTCTCATGAAAAGCGGACAGACAGAGAGACAGATGTTGGATTTTATATATAGAAAGATGGTGTGAGAAAATATGCAGACTCCACAGAGACCATGACCAGAGAAAGATTTGAAAACAAAATGCTGGATTGGTGAGGCAGCCCTGGTAACCACTGCACCACCATGCTATCCCAGCCTAAAGTAGGGAGTCTCAGGTTACAATGCAAAATTTGGCTTCCTACATTTTGAAGTATAAGCAGTAAAGTAATAATGAATCCATTAAAGGAGTAAAAATTGCAGCAACAATGTTGTAACGAAAGTTACTGGCCATTACTAGACTGTAATAATGTTGAAAAAAAGTACATGCCATCATCTCCTCCTTTAGCCATCAAAACTGATCCTTTTCCACCAATCAGTTAAAAAAAAAGAAAATTAGTTTAAAGGAATCTGAATTTGATCTAAAATAAACAGTGAGTTATGAACTGAAGTTTCTTTTCTCCCCTGGCAAACATTTTCAGATGACGACATGCTCCATTTATTGACTGGACAAGAACCACCACCTAAAATTTTGGGGGGTGTAGGGTATGTGGACACTCTTATCCTTTTTAATTTTCCACTGAGTGTCTATCTATTTAAAGGAAAAAGGGAAGGTTAGTGCCTTAAAGGCACAGACGAGAGGTAGTAGTCCTCCAAAAAACTCTTAAATGGAACATTAAAAAGCAGTTCAAACATAATAGATGAACATGTCAGTGTAAGAAACACAGACCACTATCTACCTGTTAAACATTTTTAAAACGTTTCACACTCAGACAGCGGCATACATCGAGTTGATGGCTGAGCCTTAGTCTATTTTAGATTTGTGTAAATGCTTAGAAAAACTGTAGTCACCCTGCACACATTTCAGGATCAGTGAAGAAAATGCGCTTATAATCTACAAAGATGCAAGTGGCAAAGGCATTAGCCACAATCCAAACAAGACTGAAATTACAGTAAGAGCAGACAGCCCCCGATTTAGGACACTTGTCTTTGCCTAACTTGCTGTCTATCATCTATTCACCAAACAAATGGTATTTAAACTAATCCACCATATGCCATTTTGTAATTCTTTCATGAGTTAAGAATCACAGATTTATTGTATGTGATAACGGCAAGACTTTTTGGAGATAATGTTCACAAGAAAGCATACCCTTACAAAGCCGACAATTAACTGCCAATCACCTGTAATTGGATAAGGCTGTGATATAGCACATTATTTACATTAGAGTATTAAAATAAGTATTAGGATTTTACAAGGAAGACTTGTAAAGCAGGTCTGCAGGCTGACGTAGTGGTTAGTGCATCTGCTTCACAGAGCTCTAAAGACTTGGACCAGCTTTCAGGTCACTCCATTTCTAAATGGGAGTTCTCCAGGTTCACAGTTTCCTCGCACCACCCCATGATAATCAAGTTAGGATTATCAGGGAATTTGTGTTGATCCAGTTTAAGTAAGTCATGTGCATGATGGTCCCCTGTAATGAACTGACATTTAAAAAAATTTGGACTTTAGTGTCAGTAGGCTTTGCATCCTAGGAGCCAAGTTACCTAAACTATTCTATAACATTTCAGCAATTATTTACCGCTCTTGGGTTGGCACCCTGCCCAGGATTGGTTCCTGCCTTGTGCCCTGTGTTGGCTGAGATTGGCTCCAGCAGACCCCCATGACCCTGTATTCGGATTCAGCGGGTTAGAAAATGGATGGATGGATGGATGGATGGATTTACCGCTCTGATGCTGATCATTTTGATCATAAAACAGGTTATTATGATACCAATCGACGGATAGAATTCATAATTAATTGCAGAATTAGAGTATTTTAGGGTTCCTCTAGAGCACATCTTTCACTTGCATGATTTGGCTCAAAAACTAATCAGCTCATCGTCATCTCATAACAGGCTTAAGTTTCAAGTTTGGTATTTTTCCATCCAGCCATTTTAGCTATAGGTTGACCTGAAGAAACTGTGATACACAGATACACACACATACAGACACACACCCATCATCGAGATATCAATGTTTTCGGTATCAGAGACCCTAAAACATCGGTATCTGTCAAAAATTTTTGACAAATCTAAAGCTTTCACTTATCCCCCAAAGACAATACGTTATTGTGGGGGAGGGAGCAAAGCAAAAATGCTGATGTATAGACTAAAAAAAACACCTGAAACGCTCAATTCCCAATTAACTAATCTGTGGGATTATAGTAGAGTCTCCACTTTGCAATGAACTGGAGTCCTGATGCTGCTGGGATTGTCTCCATCTAACTGACCCTAAACTGGACAAACTGGATTTAGTAAATAGAGCAAAAGGACCAAAGTCCTTTACAATAGTGTTTCTCATCCACCGGATGGGTCACAAGTTGTTGTCTTTGGGTTGCAAGATGCATCAATGATGCAAACAGTGTGAAAAGTATCAAAAGAACAAGAAAATAACTTTCAGATTACCATATATACTCGCGGATAAGTTCTCCCGTGGATAAGTCAGGGCTTGATTTTACCATTTTTTCTATGTATTGTGCCTACGTGACCACACGGTAATACCTGAACTATTCTGAAGACAACGTTTGCACTGTTTTGTATTTTTTGTATCTCACACCCTCATACACCTTTATCGTAAGAGCATCCCTTATCTACGATGCAGCATACGATTAGAAGAAAATATGAAGCTGGTTTTAAATTAAAAGTTGTTGAAGTTGCAAAAGAAATTGGTAACTGCGCTGCTGCAACAAAATTTGATGTGTCTGAGAAACTGATGCAAGATTGGAGGAGGCAAGGAGATATTAAAAAAAAAAACGTTTCGCATTTTTGAATGGACGTATAAGTCCATAAGATTTTTAAGACTGATTTTTCGGGTTTCAAGACCTGACTTATATGAAAGTATATATAGTACTGTTACTAATTATGAGTTGTCTTCCTATAATTGTGATAGTATGGCATCTAACAGCTTCAGCAGACTAGGTTCAGATTCACAGCAGGTTATGTCTGTGTTAAGTTTTCATGTTCTTCCATGGGGTTTTCACCACGTACTCCAGGATTTCTTTTACTTATATCTCCAAGTCATGTGTGTGAGGCTTATTAGATAATCACTACTGGTATTGTAAATGTGTGCATTGTGAATGTGTTCTGCTGTGGTTGGTTCCTGCTTTGTGTCCAATGCTCCCAGGATAGACTATGGTGCCTAGACCAATTAGGGCTGATGAAGAAAGGATAGATGGGATTGAAAATTTATTTGATTGTGGGTATCACAGTGCAGCCACAGCAGTTAGCACTATGGCCTTTTAGCCTCGGAGACCCGACTGTTTCCTGGTCATTGTCTTTGATGAGTTTACACATTCTTCTGATTTTAACCCATAAACATTTATGTAATGTACTTGTCAAATCTAATCCAGAACAATGCAGGTGAGTACTGGTGTGCAGATCAATGTGCCCCTTGATAAGCTAGTATCATATCTAGGACTGGTTCCTGGCTTGTGACTGAAACCCCTGGGAGTGAAAGACACTGATTCCCTAAATCCCTGTAATGGGCAAAGCAAATTCAGAAAATATATGCATATGGCATTAATCATTTTGAATACAGTATTTTACACATTTTTCATTTAATACATTCCACCTTTACCCCTAAATTCAATAACTCCACACAGGCCTTCCACTTAGTAAGGTACTAAATAATGTGCATCATTCTGTTTTCAGGAAGAAATCCGTAGATAGTACCAGAAATTGCATGAATTCCTCATTTGATATATACAAGTGGTTCTGCCTACGTAGTAATGAAACAGGACAAACTTTAAAAATCAATTTAAAAAAAAAAAAGTAATTCTGGTCAAGTAGAAAGTAAGTACACACCAACGTCAAACAGCACTGTATCTGATCGTGGGGAGAAAAGCACGTGACCGTGATATCTCTGGCAATCAGAAGCTACCCTCTAAAACACATGTATCTCTCTCTTAAAAACGTTATATATATATAGTGTGGAGGACAGCCGAGGCCCTTGCCCGGTGGGACTCCTCCAATCTGGAAGGACCGGGGGAGCAATTGTGGCAAGAATATTACCTCCCCCGGAACGCTAGATGGCAGCCCTACTGGGTTGCAGTGGTGCCTCAGACTTCCGCAAGGCTTCATGGAAGTTGGAGTTTGGTGCTGCCCTGTGGGTGCCGCCAGGGAGTGCTGCAGCTGAGATAGGAGGTGCTGAGCCTTGGAGAGCAGCTCTTCCACCATACCCAGAAGTGCTGCCGGAAGTAGGTCAACGAGCACCTGGAGCACTTCTGAGTGACCTATATAAGGGGCCAGCAAGCAGTATTCCATGAGCTAGTCGGAAGGAGGAGGACAAAGCTTGATGAGGAGGAGTGGAGGAGAAAAGAAAAGGACTGAGAGACAAAGATAAAGTAAAGAAAGGAAAGTGTGTGATTGGGCTGTTGGGGACACTGTATGTATAGTAAATAAATTCACGTGTGCTTTTTGGACTTGTGCCTCTAGTGTCTGTTTGTGTCAGGCTAGAGTATTATAGTGCCATCTATCTTATATAGATATAGACTGACCTCAGAATTAAATGGTATGATCTCAGAATGTTGCCAGACAACACATAACACTGCCAAGATACTCATAACACATGTAGCTTCATTTTGTTTTGTTGCATTTTTTGTCTATTGATAAACTGTTTCTTTTGATAGTTTTCTGGAATGGAGTCTTCCCTTCATAATCATTAATCAATTTAATTTTATGTTGCAAATTAACCAGCTAATAATTAGCAGATGTGTATAATAAAAAGTAAAAGATCAACAGGGCCACTGCAAGTGCTGTTAATAACAATAGCACTCCTCTCAGTTACCAAGTGTGCAAACCTGGGATGAGATAGATCAGCCCTTATTCGAATCACAAAAGATTCTAGCAAAAAAGGCTCTGCTCAACCTTGTCCTTCAGAGTCTGGAGTCACCTGCTGCTTAGCTTGATAAAAGAAAAAAGATGACTAATTGATAGTGAAATCTAAGATTGTGCAAAGGTTCTCCTGAAACAAGAGAGGTCACAGCACTAGAGGAGTGGCTTCCAGAATGAAACAACTGATACTTTCACTTTAGGAAAGCCAAACATTTAAAGTATCCAGGATTATACACATCAAAGTCCAGAATGAGGGGAGGGCAGTTACAATGGGCAATACTTTGGAAGAGATGAAAGAGCTTCATTATACGATGGAGAAACAAACCTGTATAACGGATGCCTCATGACAGCATCTGAGACATGGGAATGTTTCAAAATCAATTTTGAATTGGTTTCAGCTCAACTCCTAGTAATGAATTACAGGTAATGTGAAGCCCGCAATAGATTCTACAATTCAGGTAACTTTGTTGAATCCCACAGGATGCTTGTGCTCCTTCCTGTTCTGTTAGAAAGTGGCTAAAGACCAATTGCAAACCTTAGCAACAGCTATTTTCCGCCCATAATCATGTCATTCACTTTTAGTGGATTTCCTGAAGTATAACTTGCCAGGTGCTGGGTTGAACATGCTGTAATGGCTACCCGAACCTTGCCTCCGAGGCTCTCCTGGGTAAATTAAGGGCACTGTCTGGAGACCTTCACCAACTGTTGTCAGGAGAGCACCTGGAAATGAAATCTCTAAAGGTATGAGTCACCTTTATCTTGCAGGCACAACATTTTATTGAGCAGTCCCATTGTGGATTCCTGTCTGTCTACAGAATTCTTTTAAGAGGTATTACACTACTACATCTAGCTTATTAAACAAATGTTTTAGTTTCTAGGCGACACACTTGGTAAATGTGCAATTTTCTGCTCTACACCAATCTGGCAGGCAGATTTTGCAAATTCCCAGAAGAACTAGCCACAGCTATGGGTAGGTTTAGTGGAAAATGTGATGTTGCCAAGGCTTTGACAAGCAGCTCTCACCATCAGTGAAGAGTAGGAATATATGGGGATTTGGGTTTGTTTTACTAGGCCATTAAGACAGGCAGACAGATAGATAGATAGATAGATAGATAGATAGATAGATAGATAGATAGATAGATAGATAGATACTTTATATTTAACCTTGAGTACCTGCTGCCCCATTCATATTAAAATGATTAAGCATACAATATACCCAAGGTGAAGGCAAGCCTTGATCGAACTTAATTATCTTATGGTCATGAGACTCAGTCTAATTTATTTTAAAGATATCAGCCATCTCATCAGCTTAAACAATATCAGTATTTTTGACATGCACAATCTCCAGAGTGCAAGGGACCCCAGACGCTCTGCTCTACAAACCCATTTTCACATTTCTCTCAAGCAAAAGAGATACATTTTAGTATGGTTCTGTGTGTGCCAAGTTGCAGCTGTCTTTTGTATTTTGAATTATTTTCATAATAAATGGATGGCAAAATATACAAATATGTAAAGTTTATTTAACAACAAAAAAAATCCACACTGAACGAAGACTACAAAAGATAAATGCCAATAGCAAAAGATTTTTAAAAATTGGAAGGGGGCAGATGAAACTGTCATTCAAAAACAATCAAGAATACTCAAAACTTCTAATTCCAAGAATGAAGAAGAGCTGAATAACACAAGCAGTATAGATAATGTCTCAGCACTAGACGCCACCATTCATGTCCTTAAATAGGCTGCAGTAAACCACGACTGCAGTGTTGTGGGTCCCATCCCTCTTTGGCTCAATATATACTGTAAAACTTACATTTTAGTCAGGCTTCCATCCCAGCTAGGACTTAAATTTATCACCTATGTCTTTTTTGTTCATTTTTGGTTAACATTGTTGATCATTTAATAGCTATATGTATTTATGTATCTTTTTTGGGTGCCATGTATTTTGTAGGTGGACCCCCAAGAGGAAGAGCCACCTACCCATCACTGTAAAGGGACTGCCTGAAAACCCACAGTTTCTTGTGGTTTACTGAATTCGCTGGCATTGGTGTGTTTTAGTGGGCATTACTGAGTCATTTTGGGAATGTATTGTGCTTAGAAACTCTTAGGTTCATGATATAAAACATAAAAGATGTAACAAACTAAATTAAAATAAATTGAGGACAAAAAGATAACAAAAAATAATTAATAAACAAGAAAATACTAAATAAAAAAACATGTCAACGCCAAAAGAAATTACACATAAATATATTAAAAACCATAAAACACAACATAATGAAGTGACAGATATATTAAACAAGCTATAATACATTAAATAGTTAACTTTTTTAGATGTAACATTCATGTCCCCCATTCACGCAGGCATCAGGGAAGGTGTAAACTTCAAACAGATAGTAACCAGGCTAGAATTCAAACAGTGTCTGAGTATTCTCCGCAATTATAATGACTCGCAGGAGACAGTAAAAGGGATGATAATAACTGAGAGATACTCGTTGTTAAATAAAAATAGAAACAAGCCAAGGTCAGAACCGAAAATCAAGCCTTCTTTCGTCAGTACCACAAAAACTAATCCAAATCAAAAATCAGGGGAGGAGCAAAAATTTGTTAACCAGGATGTCAACAGCAAAAGACCATTTTATCTGCAAAATCAAATAACCCAGAAATGCCTGGGTCAACTATTGCTGTCCCGATGTTAGAAGCGTTGCACACTCTGAGGGATTATGGGTATGTCACTAATGGTATGGAGGATGATAGAGGTCCAAAAATGGCTGTGCCCAAATGAAAACAAAGATGGCATTGCAGCAACATGTTAAAAAATTGGTCAAAAAAAACTATATTTACGTATACATCAAGTATAGATTAGATTAAACTTTATGTTAATTCCATGGAGAAATTCACATGAATACAGCAGCAGAAGCATAAAACCCAATGATAAAAACTCACAGGACAGATAATATGGCCAATCAATCGATAAGTAAATAAATAACTAAAAATAAAACTTAACAAGTACATTGGGTGGAAGGACTGAATTGCCTGATAGCAGTGGGCAGAAAAGACCCCCACAGGACTTCTTAGCACACCGTTGTGGAATGAGCCCAACTAATCATAACAACGATGGACTGATGCCCCAAACCAGTGATGATGCCAGTTCCAGTTTCCTTTAACCTTAAGAGTCTATCTACAGTATACTGTAGTTACAATGCTCATGTTACTGATTTTGTATATCTGAAATGGGCATTTACTTATTAAGCTTGTTCTTACAAAATGAAAATTCCAACATAAATGTTAGACTGATTGAGTAGTCTCTGAAAAAAACACTATAATGTATCATTCTTGATGAAATAGCAACTACTTTGGAAAATGAAAGCAATCAGTGAAGTTCTTTTCAGATGAATCAGAATATTTGTAACCCCCAGCCAAGTGCTGGTAAAATCAGAATTACAACAGATCTTATTTGTCTTTTTCAAATTCAACAATTCACATTCTCTTGTCAGACTTTTACAAAATTGATTTAATAGAATATCAAAAATAAGATGGGCTATGAATTATAATTTATGACAGGTCAGGAGCAAGCCCAACAATATGACACCACAATAACAGTTTACCCAACATACTCCAAATGGTTGCCTTCCATTATCCTGTTTTAATATGGCGTAGAGCACTTGTTAGTAATTTTATTTCATGGCTACTGTGTTCATTTCCCAGCTAGGTCACTGTCTATGTGAAGTTTACATGCTCTATTTGTGTCTCTTCCACATTCCAAGGACACACATTTTTTACCTTTTTTTTGACATCTTTGAAGTGTCTAAGTACTGTATACTATGGTTGAATGTTTTGTTAGAGTTAGGTCTTGTCTGTGCAGGCTCTAACTCCCTGTGATTCTAGAATGGATAAAGTGGGTTCAAGAAATTCCAGCAGACACAACTATTACTCTATTTTTCCTTGCAGCTGTCAATTTGGAGGGTTGATATTGATGGGTAAGCTAAGCATGGTAAGGAGTAGTGACCTTCTTCACTGTGCTAATCACTGTATTGCTCCAGCAATGCTCTCTTGACAGAAAAAAATGATATAACTAGTAGTCTTCATAGACTGCAGAAGAGTTAGTTTCACAGTGTTCAATGAACTGATGACATGAACAGTGCTTACAAGCCAATTTTGCAACTCACTAGATCACTGGATCATTATGGAATTGCTCAAAACTGTGAAATGCCATTGTTTTTCTGTTTACTGATTGTGCTGGGATAGTTTGTTTAAACATTTAACTAGATTACTATATTTGTTTTGGTTTGACTATTGCCTATGACATTACATAAGGAGAGGACGTAATATACATTCTTCTTTTGTTACTGCATGATAAAAAATGATTCCTGTGAGAGATAAATCATATAATAACATACTGATTGATGTTATTCAGTTAATTTGTTCAACTTATGTACAGATGAAATGCTATTATGAAAGTGGATGGCAATTACTGTTAATATCTGAAGCAGCAGACCATGCACTTAACACAGCGTTTCTTATAATTATGTATTTTTTATCATACTCAGCCACTTACAACAAACATCTGCACACCGTCTGGTTAACAACACTTTACATCTCATTGACATTTCACTCAATCAGAAAGGCCAATTTCAAGTTTACCACCCTAAATAATCACATATTTTTGTTTCTTTTTAAGAAAAGTAAATAAGGTATATTTTGTATTGTAAAGAGTTTAAAAAAATAAAAAATACATTTTAAGGAAAACTTATGTGTCCATGTGGACCAACAGGGCATTTTAGTAAGTAGCACTGCCCTGTAAATTAAAATGTTACATCTGAGTACACACAGATTTTCTTCAGGAAAATCAAAGGTATAATTTTAGGCTGATGGCCCCACTAAACCGGTTCAAAGTAACAAACTGTGAGTGCTAAGGATGTCTTGCTCTTTGTGACATCCTATCAATGCTTGTTTCCTGCTTTGTAGCGGTTAATCCAGGCATGGACTTTGTCTTCCTGCAATTTTGTACTGAAAAACATGGTTTTCAGAAAAAGGAAGTCTTTGGTCTAGATATATACTAACTATCTCAGATCAGCTATTTATGCACACAAGTATTTCTTTGAGATGTTGTTGTCTCCAATAATTCCTGCCCAGCTTCTCAGAAAATCTCTTGTTACTACCAAACTCCTATACACCTTAATGAAAGGATAAGTGTCAGTGTGTGTCAGTCCGGTTGCTAGATCTCTGCCATTTCAAAAGATGGTGCATCACAAACATTTTCAGTAATAAAAAGCATTGTATTTGTCATTGGAATAGATGGAGCCTCACAAACATTAACACTTCTTTTAACATAATTCCCATATCAAATGATATATAAAAGACATATACACATTTCATGGTGCATTGCAAATGTTAATGCTGAAGACTACAATGCTCACTTAGATTTCATGCTGTCATCAAGCTGAGTGATGGAATCCTGCTCATTTTCCGAATAACTACTAAGGTTGCAAGTAGCACAAAAATGAAGGCTGTCATCTGTGCACTAATTTACAGACAGTCATAACATTCTAACAGATGCCCTAACATTTAAGGTCCACTTCATGCACCCCAGCTTTGATACTGTGAGTGTTGATAACGCCTGCTTTCCTTTCCTTGATGAGGAGGCATGGAGCCAACAAAGAACATCTCTTCTGCCTGTGCGCATCCAGCTTTTTCCAGTGCTACTGTAGCAATAATTTATGTAGTCAATGTAGTATAATCTCAAAATAGAAGTGAAGCAGATTAACAAATGAGGCACACTTAATTAACTTGTCTTTGCCAATCCCAGCAAAGTGGTCAGCAAGGTGTAATCAACTGAGATCTTTTAATTCAAGGTGTTAATACACGCCAAAATAAAAACTTAATTTTCCGTCAGCCTTCATTGATTTTTCATTATTCACATCAACTATTATTTGAATAGCAACTATTAAAACACAAATGTATTAACCGAGTAAATACTTTGAAATCTATAATTTGTCAGCAATAATATGCTGAGGGCAATATTTAATAGAAGTACATGCATTTTGCTCTGTATGGGGAGTTATTCTTCCTATGAATAGTAATGCTGACGTCCAGTCTCAGCAGCATCAACAAACCACCTCCTCCTTCCTCTGTCATCAAAGCAAATGCTGGCCATTTCTCAGCAGGCACTACCTAGATAAAAAGGAGTTGTCATTTCATGTTTCACTTTGACTTCGCTGCCGGTTTCCATTAGTGTATTTGCTAGTTTTTTTCACGCTGCACCATGCAAACGGGTTACTGTATAATAGATCTATTACAAACACATTGATGTTATTGTACATATAACATATAACTAAGATTCCTCTTGGGATTAATAAAGTATCTATCTATCTATCTATCTATCTATCTATCTATCTATCTATCTATCTATCTATTATAAGTATATTTATTAAAAATTATTTTTTTCTTACTACAGACTGTTTAAGGAAATACAAGCCTAAGTCACAAGGATTTCTTTTTCTTAAGATTCACAAATATTACAGAATCCCAACAACAACAACATTTATTTATATAGCACGTTATCATCAAATGATGTAGTTCAAAGTGCTTTACAAGATGAAGAAAGAAAAAAGAAAAATAAAAAAATAAGATTAGGCTATACTAAGTAACAAAGAATAAAGTAAGGTCTGATGGCCAGAAGGCTGGAGGAAAAAAACAAAATCTGCAGGGGTTCCATGGCCATGAGACTATCCAACCCCCACTGGGCATTCTACCTAACATAAATGATCTAAATCAGTCCTCATGGTTTTCAGGCTTCACATGGAAGAATTAAATGATGATGGTCATGTGGACATCTGGTCTTCAATCTATCAATGTAGGCATGGTGCCTTGATCAGGTTGTGGCGCAGATCGCCACCACAAGAAAACAAAAAAAAGAGCTGTAGAGAAAGGATGCCAATTGGTCGAACCATAAATAACCTGGTTCATCTATCCAGCCATCCATCAATCCATCTATCTTTCTAATCCACTTATTCAGAATAGGGTCCAACTATCCATTTTCTCAGCCCATTAACTTCTGATACAGGATCATGTTAAGCTATGGTGTCTACTTGCAGCAATGTCTCTGAGGCAGGAACCATTCATAGATAGGCAACCAGTAAAGTTTGTGGTACACTGATTCTTATAACTGCACTCAAAGTGAAGCAGTTATGAGTTGCTTACTTGGCAATTAGGTAGACCTAATAAATTAGGTTAACTTTTTTGAGCCCCTACTCCACTCCCTGAGATTTAAGCCTACTTGACATTTTCACACTACCATCTGTCTTACATATAAATTAATTGTCTGCTGGTGTCGCCTCTGGGCAGATGCTTGGTGTTTGGATCAGTTGTCTAAAGAAATAAGATATTCCTCTTCTGATTTTAATTAAGTCTGCTTTAGCGTTTTAGTTTTAAGCTTCAAGTGAACAGCAACACTATTGTCTCCCCATATTATGAAATTGGTCACTGCTCTTGCACTAGTATTATGTACACAGAATGTCTCCATGATGCAATATTACCTGATGCTTGGGCCTTGATATGATAGTACTGTGATTTTTTTATGTTTCAAAATATTAAGTATTGTGATTCTATTTTATGGTATATTATATTTTATTATTCCTTTTTATTTGAATTAAGTTAAAGAGGAAATCAGAAGGGCAAAGAAATCGGTTAGTTACACATAATAAGAAACACTTCTGACTCAATAATCCTATTAAGATACAGTAGATTTCAAATAACTCTGCAGCATCCATAGCAAGACTGGGAATGATACATTGCAAACAGATCGGTGTGTCATCTGAGCTAATTATTGTCAGGTGAGCTCTTTGTTTACAGTAATGCTGTGAACCAATAACTGAGGTTAGAATGTTCACATTCAAATATTGTTATTGCATTATTTTCACAATAGATTATTAAACTTTCATGCACTAACCAAGGGGGTGAACAATATTCCATTCTCAAATATTAAAAAAAATGTTCCTGCTGATTAATCATGGAAAAATAAGCATGGGGGACATAAGAAGTTTGGCAAATTGCAGGAGCCCATTCAGTTAAATATGTTTTTTTGGTTAGCTAATATCTAAGTTGTCCCAGAATCCCATCCTAAAGCTGTCAAGGTTTCCACTTTAAATGCATGACTTGGTGGTTTGTTTCAGAGTCAGATGACTCTTTGTGCAAAAAAGTTCTTTCTGACTTCTTTATTAAATGCACTCCAAGCATCCTGTGATGCCTAACATCTCCTTATTTTTTTTTTGCTTGGTGCTTTGTTTTGGATGAACTTTGGCCAATCAATACTGGAACAAACATAGCGTCTGCAAGAGAATGCACATTTGACAAGAAATTTCAGCACAGATTTCTTCTGTGCATTCTCATTGATTATATCAGTTTGGGAATCCTAAATTCAGTGTAAATCAACCTTTAAGTGCTCCTGTCAACTGGTGTTACAAAGGCAGTTTACAGTGTGTTAGAGACCTTGATTTTAATGTGAAAATACTTGCAAACTGCATATTTCATATTTATCTCTTTCTTCTTTGTGATATTGCGTAAAAGAAAGAAAGCAAATGCTTATCCTAAAGCATTTGTTATGAGAATCTCTGCAGCAGTGTTAATATTAGTAGTGTGCCCACTTTTGGAATACATTTTGTTAGACAGGTAACAATAAAATCCATTGCTCCTACTCTGCGATAGATAATACAGTATGGAAAACACAAGAAATGAAAGAAAAAATCGGAATAGTTGTCCTAAATGTGTTGATGATATAGTGTATTGTATTTTTCACACACCTCTTAAGTCACCCGATTCTTTCTGAACCACTTATGTTTGCCCAGAGCACAAAGTCTACTTATCAAAATTCATCCCAGCTATTTCTGAGCTACATAAAGCTGATTAACTCTTTTAGGGCAGATGTCGACGGCAGGGGTTGAAGGCGGATGTAGAGAACAATAATCAGCTGTAAACGTCAATAAAATTCACCGTTTAGTTATCGGCAGACCACCTTTTCTAAGAGGACTGTTAGACTTACTGTAGACTTAACATTGACTACCTGCATGTGTGTGAGTAGCGTAAACAACGTCTGGAATGGCATCGACATCTTGTGAGAGAGTGAAGCGAACGCACAAAGCAAAATACTCGGTGTGCATTATTTATTTACCAGTAATGGTGCACTGCGCGATAACGTGAAGTGAATACACTTGACTTGAGCATTCCTAGTTTTCATCCTCTTTCTCTGTATGTTTAGCATTCGTTTGTTCAGAGGTTGATGCTCTTGCTGCTTCCTGAGCAGCTCTTGTTTTCTTCACCCTAGTGGCCCGCTCTTCCTCTTTTTCTGTTGACATCTTTTCGCGTTAAAACAGATTAAGTTAGTGTTTGTGTTGCAGTTACTTATTACGGTTACGTTAATTTTTCACTTAAGCTGGCACTTAAGTCTTCAATCTGCCTCAAGAATGATTTAAGATATGAAGGTAGGGGAAGTGACGGTGAAGGTGGTAATGATGAGAATGGCACCAATACGCATGCGCCGCACGACTGCCCTGCTGGCCACGGCCGAGGGTTCATTCGACAATAAAATAAAAATAAAAAGAGGAATAACCTTGGAAGTCAATCATCACCCCTAAAGCGGATAGTAGACATCACGTAGAATATGTGTACCAAATTTCAGATCAATAATTTAAACGGTTTGCGAGCTACAAGTGATTTAAAATCCTGGAAAGACAAACACACAGCCACGGTAGCGTATTATATATAAAGATTTTTTTGTGTACTATTGCTGAGTTGGACTCTGATTTGGATGTATGTGCTTTGGAAATCTAAAATGAAAGACAGATGGCAATTTTTTTTGAGTGTTGAGACTAACAGGTATCTAATAAATACATAATAAGTATGTGAATTTACGCACTGTTAAGGCTCATGGAACATAAAAACGGAGGACCATTTGTCATAAATAAGCATTTTATGTTGATCAATGTGTTAAAACCATTGCTTTGTGTGCTTTTTAGTTTAGTTTTTTTTTTTAAATATTCAGCCCTGGGAGTAAAGGAAAAAAAAGAGCCCTAAAAGAGTTAATAAAAGCACTTTTCAACAGTTGGTCTCTTCAGTCCAATGTCAACATGCTATACCATCTTTGTGTCTTGAAATTCAGTCACCTATATAATACAACATTAGTATGTTAACACGTAGCCATTTACCATTTACTCAGCAGATTATTAAATATCTCCAGCAAGATATGAAATATGTTTTTTTGATATATTTTTTCCAAATGTGTTTATCACTTCCTGGAGTACAGGAAAAGGAGGGCCAGAGACATTTGTGCATATACCGTACATGTTAGGCTGGCTCTAGATTAACTATATTCTAATTAATGACAACATGTATCTGATTTACACCAAACGATATACTATATTGGACAATGCACCCTTTCTAGCCTTCATTATCAACATCCTACAACCAATGTTTGCTGTGAAGCATCCAAAGGTCACTTGTTTATGACTGAACATTAAATAAAATACCTGTGACATTGTCAGTCAATCGCATCTCAATCATGCAACTTTCCTTGCTACACCAAAATAATCACCCTCTACACGACCTGCTGGTGGAACAGTGAATAAAACACTGTTTCTTGTATTTCACGAGTTTGGTTTATTATGATAATCTATAGATACTATGTCTACTGGGTCATCTGGGTGCCACTTCAACCTCACTGCAAATACGAAAATGGAGTCTTTAGACAGACAAACCTGCTCTGCTACTTCATATATCACTACTAAATACACCAACATTTGCAGGGATAGCTTTGTTATATCATAGATGCCAGGCCTAGACATGCACTTAGTCCAAAAATATTGGTAACTAGTGGAATGTTTTATTCAGGAACTGAGCCATGCTAAAGCTGTTGTTTTCCTCTTCTCTGCTTCCAACCAAACATTTACCATGCTAGCTATATGCATGTGTGTATACTTACTGTACATGTACCGGTGACAATAATGAAAAAGATAGATGTAAGGCTGATGGCTTTTCATCCTGTGGTTTAGTGTTCTGAGAAAATGCAATAATGTGCAAAGCACTATATATAAAACACATACTGTTAATGGTAATTATTTGGCATGTCTGGGAACACCTACTAGATCAGTCCAAAACAAGGCTATTTCTGAAAAGAGATCTAAGTTTTCTTGATTATCCTTTCACCTGAGCATGTGAATAAATTTAGCATAGTCACTGGCAGTAACTTCAAGAAGCAATTTTCTTTGTGACATTTTTTAGTTAGCTGTATGCTCTACAGCTCTGGTTATATGAAGCTAAAGAAATGGAGCTGATGCTTAGTTTTGGTTTTTAGAATCTAATTTAATACAAATGCAAACTGACTGAAAAATAACTGAAAAAGAAACTTTTCCTTGAGTTCTTCTTCTGGATCTGGTGTCAACATGGTTTAGCTTTTTTTCTTTTTTTTTTTTTACTGTTAAGCATACCCACAGACAGGCATAACTTCCACCTTTTTAGACACCATTTCTTTAACTTTTGTTCTGATTAACAATCATCTGGAGCACAGTCTAAATTTATGCTTTTAAATAAGTGTTCAAATAAAGCAGGGGTCTCCAACTCCAGTCCTGGTGGGCTGCAGGTTTTCATTCTAACCCTTTACTCAATTAGTGACCTGTTTTTGCTCTTAATTAGCGTCTCTTAAAGTAATCACGGTGTGCAAGCGCCCAGGACATGTCCTCAACAATTTGTTGTATGTATGCAATGAATTCTCAAAACGGCAGCAGCCATAACGAAAGCAAACTGATATTGCATTAATACAAAAATTTGGCTCTATTAAACATTTAATTGTGTTTAAAATGTATATGAAAGGAAAATAATAATGTCAAAATAGTTTCCATGATTCAAGACCTCTAAAAAAGTATTTCATTTTACCCGGATAAATTGATCTAGTTTAAAAGATAAATTTAAGAAGTTAAGAAGCAATGTGAACAGCCCTCTTTGTCTTATGTATAAATGTCTACGCATGGAAGCGTACGTCTCTGTCTGGCCTGGAAATGACAGGTGGAGTCGGGGTAAGGGCTCCGCCTCCAAGGAAACAGAAAGCTCGCTTAGCTGCTAATAACACAAGCGGTGCCAGCACGTCAGCAAAATGAAACCTCAGAAGAAAGACAAAGTTGCTTAGCCACTGACATCCTTTTACTTTTCTTCTCGCTTGTAATGCAAAAGCGATGCGAGCACGTTGGCAAAATGAATCCTCCTAGGAGAGAGATGCATAGAGTAGTTCCTTTCATTTACCTGACATCTCCAAATTACAGTTTTTTTTCTGATGATTTCAATAGTTTCTAGGACACAGGCTTTTTACAGAATGGGCTTACACAGCTAGTATTTTATAATCTAGGGAAGTACAAGCAAAATAGCTAACAATTTGATATAACATAGGAAAATATAACATGTTCTATGGCAAACAGTTTTGACTTCATTTTTAAGACATTTATCATTAACATTATTGTCATTAACAGTTAAATACCTGACTCTTATTCAACATAATCATATTTTAGACATGACAAGGAGTGATTCCGGTTTAACAACTCAACTGTTGAAATTCCAGGTTAAACATCCAGTTCCCACTAAGAATACTTTGATTTCTGGATATCAATGATTGGACTATAAATATGTGTGTAAATAAACTTCTTTTTTCATATCTAAACAATCCTCATTTTCTCACTACAGATCTAAAAACAATTATCATAACTTCAGTTACTGACAAAATAAACTTACTTTCAATTGCATATATGTATGCTTTTAATACCAACAACATTCTTCAGATTTAAGGTAGAAGACACTACCCTGTCCTCAACATAATTATTGTGCAAAAATTACTATTTCTAATGTGGGCAAATGGTGGATGCAGCTTGACTGCAATATATTTAAACAACACTAATTTAACATAATGTAGTTTATTTCAGTGCTCAGCAGGTGGCATTACTAACATTAACATGGTATTATGAATAGAAATACAAACAGAACACTACTATACAGAAAAAAAACAGAAAGCAATTCAAGCCATTCATTAAAGGAAGCTTCAGGTTAGTGTTTTCATTCTCTCTAAGTCAGCTAAATTCAGACACACAGAATCTAATTATAACCCTCAAAAAAAGTAAAAAGACACACAGAAAATGGTAGTATGACACTTCTCAAATAACACATCCACACCAACTCCCTAAAGAAGACCCTTATTTCCATTTGCAAATTTGCTCAATATATCTTCATTTCTGACAATTACTTAAAGCTTTACAAAATAAAATAAAACTGGTTATATGAATAGAAAAGGAGGCAAAACACACTCTTTATAGAATCAAACCCTCACATTGAACAAGTGCCACCAAACACAACTCTTGCTCCACAAATAGGGAGACCAAATGGCATACTGCGATACTCTGATCGCACCTTTCACAACATATTACAGGGTTCATTATAATGAGCTTTTGCTAAATCCTCAAAGCACTCAGAGATAGGAATGAAAAATTACCTTGACCCCCCTCAACAGTTCCTTGTTCATTTTAGTTCATTGAAATCTGCAAACATTTTGCCAAATAACTGTTTCCAAATAAATTACAGAACAAAAAGAATTTAATAAAATGGGTTCATAAATGTTAACAAATACACAACAAGCAGCTAATATTTAAATAGGCAAGTAAAGATAACGTTCTATTACGCGGCAGTCTTGCTTTGTTACTTGAAGTTAGTGAATATATATATATATATTACTAGATATAAGCTTGAAGCTACAAGTAAAATAATATCTTCATTATATAATCTGCTTCAAACCTGATGACAGTCAAACTGAATTAGAGGTATAAGCATCAATATGCAAAAATAAATCACACCTAGTAAAGAAAAATGTTTATCCAGTAAACCATTATTACAAGTTGAACCTGTTTTGCTGGTACAACAACTCAAATGTTAACTGTTAATGCTGTATCCAAAATTGAAATTCTAACTAGTTTTATAAAAGAAGAATTATAGATTTCTTGGAATGTGCTGTAGAACCACAGGGGTCATTTCATATAACGAAAAGTGAGAGAGATGAGTAGGCTGTTTTGGCAAGATATGTCTTGCCATGATTTCTCACTCTTTTTATAACCACTGAGAGAAGATAAGATGGTGCTCAAGGTGCTGGAGCGAAACCTAACTTGAAAAACCTTTACTTTAACAAGATGAACTGTACTCTTTATTTAATTATGAAAAAGTAAAGAAGCCTTTTGTCAATTAATAATATTCATCTATTGATTTTCTGTAACCATTTTATTCCATAGTAGTCAATGATGAAGAGAAGACAAACTTACCTAAGTTAACAGCAAACATACTTTATAAGTGAATAAAAAATAACAACTGTAACAACATTAATGCATTACAAAACGGTGTTGCTGTATCATTCAAAGCAAGCTGTTTGATGTATTTACACAAAATTATGAATAAAGGTTGTACTGCAATGTACTGTATATGAAAGACAATACTGGAGAGAGTTTACTGTGAATAAAGGGTGCTATCCATAAAAAAGTAAGTTCACTTCAATAGATGGAACAAGTGGTGCAAATCCTGGAGGTCGGAGAAGACAAATAAGATGAATTATTCCATCTAAAATTGCGGAATGCTCCAGGAAAATGACTAGAATAAAATAAAAATGTTATTAACCTTCTACATTATGGGTCAAATTATTCAGAAACTTGAAAAAGAGTCGATTTTTGCCAAAGATTATAAAATATTTCTTCACACTGACAACAGTAGTAGCAAATTTTAATCTCAACTTGATAATATGTTGGACACTGTGGACGCGGCCCGGACACAGACAGGCGGACATGTTGTTTTCCACCACCACACGTTTATTTACAACAATATTTACAAAGTCAAAGTGCACACACGAACCCCAACACAGTCCTGGCCACACAATGCCTTCTCTTCAGGCCGCCTCCACTTTCACTTCTCCTGCCTTGTCCTGCCTCCACCCGACTCCTGCCTCGAATGAAGGGAGACGGCCTCTTTTATATCATCCCGGATGAGCTCCAGGTGTGTCCCGGCATTCCTCCCTGGACACGCCCCTGTGTGGCAGAAATGCCGGCTGTTCTCCTGGAAGCTCTCCGGGTGTCCCTTCTCTTCTTCCCCCCGGCACTTCCTGGTGTGGCAGAAGTGCTGAGGTCCGGGGTCCCCAAGGCATTGGGGCGCCCCCTGCCGGTGACCACGGGTCCCTACAGGGTTGGGCTTTCAAGTCCTTTACCCGTGGCCCCAAAGCAACCAGGAAGGCAGCCCCCACATGATCCAGGGTGGGCATTGACCCTCTTCCGGTCCCTCAAGGCGTCCCGGCCGGGTCGTTGCCCCTGGCATCCCCGACAACACACTAGTTGAAGAGGAGCAGCTGGTCCTGAACTATTAAAGAGGTAGCAGATCTTCAAGTGAATCTCATGTTTTCAATCTACATTTTCCCTGCAACTATTTCTTGACTAGTCTGACATCTTGTGTAGTGTGCTTTGCAAGTTTATCTTCAATTTGTCTTATTTTCATTGATATTTGTTTTCAGTTTGTTTACTTGAATCCAACCACTTCTTAGTAAAAAGTATCCACCGCTCACAATATTCTGTATGATTTTTATTACCTCATAGCACATATAGACAGTCTTCTGCTTGTCTGCTGCTCACAGTGTATTCTCCCTGTGATCGAATGGTAAATATTGACGTTCTTCTGCCAACATTTTCCAAATATTTTAGACATCTACAATGAACATCCTAAAAGAATTTTCTTGATATAGCTATAGCCTATGTGGCACACAAAGCAAACTTTAAATTAATTTGTACTGTATTTCATATGGAGGAACCTGGTAGTACAGTGGTTAGCTCTTCTGTCTCTAAGCTTTTAAAATTGTTAGTCTAGGCACTCTCTGTGTTCTCTGCTTTTTCTGAAACATCCGAGAATAGTAAATGTTAAATTAACTGGTGATCCCAAATTGGCCCTGTAAAAGTAAGCTTGAGTTCATACAGGGAAGTGTCTTATACCCTGCAACAGACTGGCAAGACTCTGCTGCCTTGGGCCCAATGCTGTCCGAATAAGCTCTGGTTACCATTATTCTGAAATAGGTTAGACAATTAGCAGATACAGTATAAAACTGTACTTCATAGACTGTATATTGTGTGTGGGAGCTCAGCTGAGTAAGCATACAAAGTAAGATGTGACAGTTATAATTATGTCAGAAATGTTGTCTACACTGCAGTGTGCTGCACTGGTAAAATCACTTCAAAAGAGTCCCACCAAATCATTAAGCTAATTAAAAGTTCAAGATGAGTTATAGGGTGCACTCCGCACCCCCTGGTGATATAGTAGCGAAGGGGAATATTAAAACAAAACTGAGTGCCATTTTGAACAATGCTACACATCCTCTCTATGACAGGCTAATACTGCGGACTTTCAGTTAATGAATTATTCAGCTGAAGTGTGTCAAGAAATGCTATGGTGGCTCCTTTATCCCAACAGCAATGCGCCCGCATAATGCCTCACTGGGACTAGGACTGCCACGTCAGAACTTTTTTTTTCTTTGTAATTTTCTTGCTTTAAAGTCATTCTGGTGTATGTTCAGACCAAAGTGTGTGTATTTATTTATTTATTTTAAAGAGCTTCTGTAAAAAGCCAAATTTCCCCCTGGGGTCTATCGTAGCATCATAATTAATTTAGAACACAAGGAAAAAATATTTTGGAAACTCAAGCCTATGGAAATCTAGGAACTTTGTTGATATTAACAAAAATTGTGGACAACATGTTCAATAAATTGTGAATGCTTCACATCTGAATAACGCAGTACTAGATTTCTGTTATAACTTTTAACAATAGCACAGTGGAAACTGTAAGGGTAAGCTTGACAAAAAATAACAAAAGTCAGTAAAAAAGATAGTTATATAATTTAGAAAGTCAGTTGCAGCTTTTACTTGACATAGCAGAAACAGTCTTATCAAATCAGAAGCATCCTTAAGTTACAGATGTGAAAAATGTGAGCCTGTTATTTACTTTACTAGGAGAAAAAGAAAAAAATGAAATTAGTTCAGCTAAAATATGTCTTTTACTTACATATTAAAACCACCCAAGCTGTTTGCTCCTTCAGTTTTCTTTAGCAAGGTAAAAATATATTAAGATCTTTGGATGTCTAGACCTCTAAAAAAGTGTGGTGGTAGGTTAAGAATGAAAAGTAACAACTAGAAATTCCAAAAAAAATGTTGCTTTTCTGAAAAAAGAAAACTGCTAGAAAGTCGAGTTTGTACCAGAAATTACATATTGTTTTTGAGAGGATACCCACATTTACTGATGAAAAACAATGACACTAAAAATAATTCCCAAGCTCAAAGATGACCACTGTTGACTCAGCAGAATCTTTAGGCGGAAGAGCTGACAAATGAGAAAAATGATTACTCCACAAATGCTAGACATTTTGTGCGTGCATCCCAAAACCAGCTCCATCAGCTATAGCCATTTGAGCTAGACAATGAACGTTTCAATGAACTAATGCAAAAAAAAAATATGCAACACAGGATGTTTCCCACACTTTTATATGTATTACTATAAGTCTTCAAATAAGAGCAGATGTAAAAAAAATCATGTCTCTTTTATTTTGAAAAAATGATTCTGTACATATCTTTATGCACACAGAAAAAGGTTAGTTACCCTAGGCATTGCTTGAATTATTTGTGACAGCTGCACTCTTGAATTTCAAAAGGTGTGGTGACAAGGAAACTTTAATCATAACCATAATTCAAATTGGGGTGGCATGGTGGCGCAGTGGGTAGCGCTGCTGCCTCACAGTTAGGAGACCTGGGTTTGCTTCCCGGGTCCTCCCTGTGTGGAGTTTGCATGTTCTCCCCATGTCTGCATGGGTTTCCTTCGGACATGCATGTTTCCTCCTACAGTCCAATGACATGCAGGTTAAGTGCATTGGTGATTCTTAATTGTCTCTAGTGTGTGTGTGTGTGCATGCCCTGCCTGGGGTTTGTTTCCTGCCTTGTGCCCTGTGTTGGCTGGAATTGGCTCCAGCAGTCGCCCTGACCCTGCAGTTAGGATATAGCGGGTTGGATAATGGATTGGATAATTCAAATTTAACAATACTACAACAAAACACAATAAAACATTTAATTCCTGGTAGTTTTGGTCATTGCTGGGTCCAAGCACACACTCCCACAAGAAAACTTGAGAATCTAACATCTTTGGGATGTGACAAGAAAACCAGAGTACTCAGATAAAGACATTCTCCACATTGCTATCCACTGTGCCACTTTCAATACTACAAACATTTATTGATTTATTATAAAATAGGGGGCTCCGCCCCCTGCTTGTTTCGCTCGCCCTCCCCCGTGTTTGGTTTACCGGATATACAATTTAAAGATATTGTTATTTTCATGGGAATTGTAACATATTCATTATTTTCACTTTTACTTTAAAACTTTTGTAAAAACAATATTTTTCCTTTATTTCCTGCCCCAGGGCATGGTTGCATCTCTTTCTCGCGGGACGTATTACGCTGTTCATGTTGTGGGGGAGGTGGGCTAAACGCATGCTAAGGAGATGCAGGAGGATCAGCTGCTGGCTTTGTGCTGGTGCTGCCGAGGTGCGTGTTCTGCTTGTCGCGCTGTGCGTCAATCTTTTAAAAGCCTATACAGCAGCTGTCCTTCTGTCTCACTGCCTTGTCTCGCGTGACGTTAAAGTGTCTCTCGCGGGACATCAAATTGTCTTCCGAGATGATCACGTCTCATCTCCCTGGTCTCCCTGCCAAGATTTTTTTTTATATAATACAGAGACAGTTATGTTTATATTATAGCTTTTTGCATTTTGTGAGATAAAAGTACCAAAATACGAGATTACCACTGGGGCAAGAAAATCAATCATACAGACTGTCACGGATGTGTGTCTGGGGACAACCTTCTGGGCTCTAAAATGGTAAGCAGTTCCACTACCTTCTCTTTTGCCCATAGCACCAAAAATCCGCTCAAAAACAATGCCTAACCCCACCCACAATGCAAGAGAAGGTCCTGCCCCTTCTTGCACCAACGCAATAAAACTAAGCCTCGCCCAGAAGGTAGTGTTACAGACTGACCTGGCATTCGAGGAGCACAGTACTCCAACTCCTCAAGCTACATTATTTTATTAGTTTTGTTTCTAGGCCCAAACAGCCATCTATTTCGTGAAAAAGGGATGAACCAGTAAGTATCCCAATCTTTTCTCTGATTCTTGTCTGCTTCCCGGCCACATTACAAGACACAATAAAAAAATATGTAGAAGTCTGTATTGAATATTCAGATAAACCATTTTACTATGTTTTTAAACAAATATACAGTATATGCATGGTATCTGTTTTAATTCTGCTTTCACTTAAAGCATGCTAATTCAGGGCAGTTTTATTAACACAATTAAATGTGTCAAAAATAATAAACTGTAATTAAACACTGTCTCTAGCACTATTACTGCTTAGTGAAAAACATCTATTATGGTAGAAGGTGGAATTGTGTACACTTTGAAACCAAAATGACGGCACTTTTCATGGCCTACTGTCTCTGTCGGAGGTTAAACTTCTTTGGTGTGAGCATGTGATGGTTCATGGAACAAAAACAGGTGCTGTCACAGTGCAAACGACAACGGGGTGCAACATTGTGTTGTGCAAAGTGCAAAGCTTTTTAACAAACAACATTTTTTTCATTTTGTGACAAGAATGTTGTGGCATAAAATATGAAAGTGTAGCTTAAAAACAATGAATAAGACTTATGCAGAAATAGGAAAAAATAATTTTAAAGACTTAAATTTGTATAGCTCCCATTTGTTTTCTTCACAATATCCAGAAACTTTGGGTACTCCTGATTGATTTAGCACAGCGTATGTTGTATTTTCCATCTTTTTTCACTTTGTTCAAATGTATATCGTGCTATGCATGCATACTTGGGAACCACCTTGCAGGCTATGAAAAGGTAAGCAATACCATCTTGGGACAAGAGGGGGTGCCGGCAGTGACAATTTCTTCTCTTTCCACCACATTTCAAAGAAGACCTCCCAGGATGATGCCTTGCCCTGCCCACAATACCGAGAGAAGGCTCTGCCCCTTCCTCCTGTATGATATAATAAAAACAGGAGGTCTCTGAAAGGAGGCATTTACACTGAACTTGAACCTCAACAGAGACAGAGCTCCTTCTGAAGTAGGTTCCTTGGGATGTTGAAGCCTCAGTGACCCGACTGCCTACTGGTGCTATTTCTTTAATTGACAGATGAAATACAGTACTTATAAAAAATGAGCCAGTGAACAAGATGAAGATGATTTACAATTACAATAATCCATCACAATATCTAATGCGTATTAATGCGCATTATGTTCAAATCCCTAATGCTTGCCCACAGAGTAGTCAATGGGTCAGCACCTGTGTAAATGGAGAAACTGGTGAAGTGCTATGTTTATTCTTGCCCACTCAGGTCTACCAGGCAACAGCGTCTGGTGATGACACTTCTACCTGGCGTCAAATCTCAATCTGGATTCTTTTCCTGTGTAGATCTTAGTTGGTAGAACAGTCTGCTCACCTCCATCCATGCTGGTGATTTTCTCAATGTATTTAAGACACGATGGAAGACCCATCTGTTCTGTGAATATCTGTCTAATTGATATGTGATATTTTATACTCTTGGTTAATTTGTTTAAGTGTAATTGTTTTAGTGATTGTAATCTATGATTGTAAATGCATGAGTTGTTTGTGACTTAGAGAGGGACAAAAGTAGAACATTATAATAAAAAAGGAGACTCCAGAAATAATGTCAGTCGAATTGATAAAAGTTCTAAACCCAGAATACACACAATAAGACTGTGTTTGGAGTGGAAAAATAAAAATAACTGGTAAAGGCAGATAACGAAAATGATACAAGTAAGAATTAAGACAAGCCATTATTTTTTTAATCTCTAGAAAACAAATGTGATGTTAAATGTTAAAGTGGATTAGCTGGTTCTCAAAATAGCAAATCTAGGATATTTTACTATATTTAAACTTCCATCCATCTACCAATTTCCATAACCTGAATATCTAGTTCAGGGTCAAGGGAAACCAGTGCCTCTCCTGGCAGTTCTGAGCACAAAGCAACAACTAACTCCAGATGGGGTTATCAGTCCATCACAGAGCACACTCAAGGATAATGGACCAAATTTAGAGTTACTTGTTAATTTAAAAATCTACATGTCTTTAGGATGTGGAATGAAAACCTAAGTGTCTGAAGTATAACTCATGCAGCCATGGGGAGAATATGTAGTTGTACCATGGGCAGTACCCAGTTCAGGATATAAACCCGGGAGCTTTGTGGCTGCAGTGCTGTCCATTAGCGCATGCCTTAATAATGGCAGAAAGCCCATTTAAGGAACTGTCTAACAGGAAGACCATAGAGTCTTACAAAGAGCAGATAATAATGACTGACTGAATAAAGCATACACAGACTGTGAAGTAGCCCGAAATTCACAAATGGTGATATTTCATGCGAAAACTAAATTTGCTTGTGTAGACAGGTACTGTCAGACTGTGTAAAACTGAAAATAGTTTTTTAAAATAACCTGATATTCAAAATTGTTCCAATACACAGACTGCTTTCTTGTAGCTTAGGACTGTAGTTTTATACAATTAAAACTTATGGAAAAACCTTTTGGATGGTAAGTGAAGAGTACTGCCTTTCCAATATAAAAAATGATATGAAGCCAAACATATCAAATGACATGTTTGGAGTACTGGACTGAATTTTAGGATGGACAAGGCCAACAAAGACCTGCAGTTTGGAGATAAATTACACAGGATTGAAGATGAACAAATACATGGGATGAGTTATAAAAGACAACAATGACGAACACAGGTAATACAGGAAAATCTACAGCTAGTTAACCTGCTGTACTTGACATTAACAGCTTCTCAGAACTAGGAAAGCTGTTCAAGTGTAAATGGCAATTATAACCTTTAGCAAGATCTTCCTGTAATTACAGGTATATCATTGCCTACTGTAAATTGTCACTGCCTGTTTCTCCATTTTGATCAGTAGTAAGAATGAAGAGTGAACAAGTGTCTCTTTCTACTCATATATGGTATGTTTATGTTAAATTTATTTTGAATTAAATTTTGAAATGTAATAAAATTTACTTGGTGCACAGATCAAAGATGAAATGGTAACTGATTTACAGAATATCAGACAGAAGCTGAAAAGAGGCGATATGTGAACATATTGTGAATATCTGTTAATCAAATGAATCTTCTAAAAATATATCAGCGTATAAACTATAATTATACTTATAATTTATTGTATAGTCTATAATAATAGACTGAAACAGCAGAAATAATTGTCAGTAATGTCAAACAGTCATTCAAGATGTAACAAGTTTTAAAAAAAGTGAATGAAAAATATGAAACAATCACTAATTATTTAAAGGTTGTATGATGAGGTTTTCAGAACCACAGAGTTAGTCACAGAGCATATATATATGTAAATATATACATATATATATATATATATATATACACATATATATATATATATATAATATAAGTTAATAAGGCGGTTTGAGAGGGTGTGTAGGAGGGGATATAGTTCTATGATTCATGTCTGGCCAAACTCCAGACAGTTTTCTAGGAAAGCCCAAAGCCCAGTCTGGTTATTTTTGTGTCTCGCTTTGTGTATATACAGTGGGTACGGAAAGTATTCAGACCCCCTTCAATTTTTCACTCTTTGTTATATTGCAGCCATTTGCTAAAATCATTTAAATTAATTTTTTTCCTCATTAATGCACCCCATATTGACAGACAAAAAAAAGAATTTTTGAAATTGTTGCAGAAAATTGAAGGGGGTCTGAATACTATCCGTACCCACTGTATATACATACATATATATATATATACATACATACATATATATATATATATATATATATATATATATATATATATATATATATATATATATATATATATATATATATATATATGTGAGACATGGGTCCGAACAGCACCAGACAGACACCAACACTTTATAAAACACACGTTTATTCAATAAAGTCCACACAACACACAGTGCTCCAGAACCAATCACTGTTAACACGGCCCTTCTTCCCAATGTCCTTGGACTGCCTTTCCTCTGCATCCGGGAGCTTCGTCCTGCTCCCATTCCCACTCTTGACTCTAGCTCTCGGAGTGAGGTGGCCCCTTTTATTTCCACCTGGATGTGCTCCAGGTGCTTGATGATGCTCTTCCTGGTGTGGCGGAAGTGCTGCCCTTGCACCCAGAAGCACTCTGGGCGTCCATGGAAGGTCCTTCCTGCACCTTCCCAGGTGTGGCGGAAGTGCAGGTTTCCCAGGCTCTACGATGCTCAGGGCACCCCTTGGCGGTGGCCATGGGGCCCTATAGGTTTGAGCCTCCTGGCTCTGTCCCTGTGGTCCCCTCCTTATCCAGGGCGGTTGCCCCCTCGTGGCCCGGGGGACGTACACACTGCCTCCCGGTCCTTCCAGGCATCCCGGCTGGGTCTATATACATATACATATATATATATATATATGTATGTATATATATAGTGCATCCGGAAAGTATTCACAGCGCATCACTTTTTCCACATTTTCTTATGTTACAGCCTTATTCCAAAATTGATTAAATTCATTTTTTTCCTCAGAATTCTACACACAACACCCCATAATGACAACGTGAAAAACGTTTACTTGAGGTTTTTGCAAATTTATTAAAAATAAAAAAACTGAGAAATCACATGTACATAAGTATTCACAGCCTTTTCTCAATACCTTGTCGATGCACCTTTGGCAGAAATTACAGCCTCATGTCTTTTTGAATATGATGCCACAAGCTTGGCACACCTATCCTTGGCCAGTTTTGCCCATTCCTCTTTGCAGCACCTCTCAAGCTCCATCAGGTTGGATGGGAAGCATCAGTGCACAGCCATTTTAAGATATCTCCAGAGATGTTCAATTGGATTCAAGTCTGGGCTCTGGCTGGGCCACTCAAGGACATTCACAGAGTTGTCCTGAAGCCATTCCTTTGATATCTTGGCTGTGTGCTTAGGGTTGTTGTCCTGCTGAAAGATGAACCGTCGTTCCAGTCTGAGGTCAAGAGCGCTCTGGAGCAGGTTTTCATCCTGGATGTCTCTGTACATTGCTGCAGTCATCTTTCCCTTTATCTTGACTAGTCTCCCAGTTCCTGTTGCCGATAAACATCTGCACAGCATGATGCTGCCACCAACATGCTTCACTGTAGGGATGGTGCCTGGTTTCCTCCAAACATGACGCCTGGCATTCACACCAAAGAGTTCAATCTTTGCCTCATCAGACCAGAGAATTTTGTTTCTCATGGTCTGAGAGTCCTTCAGGTGCCTTTTGGCAAACTCCAGGTGGGCTGCCATGTGCCTTTTACTAAGGAGTGGCTTCCATCTGGCCATTCTACCATACAGGCCTGATTGGTGGATTGCTGCAGAGATGGTTGTCCTTCTGGAAGGTTCTCCTGTCTCCACAGAGGACCTCTGGAGCTCTGACAGAGTGACCATTGGGTTCTTGGTCACCTCCCTGACTAAGGCCCTTCTCCCCCGAGCGCTCTGTTTAGATGGCCGGCCAGCTCTAGGAAGAGTCCTGTTGGTTTTGAACTTCTTCCACTTACGGACGATGGAGGCCACTGTGCTCATTGGGACCTTCAAAGTAGCAGACATTTTTCTGTAGCCTTCCCCAGATTTATGCCTCGAGTCAATCCTGTCTAGGAGGTCTACAGACAATTCCTTTGACTTCATGCTTGGTTTGTGCTCTGACATGAACTGTCAACTGTGGGACCTTATATAGACAGGTGTGTGCCTTTCCAAATCATGTCCAATCAACTGAATTTACCACAGGTGGACTCCAATTAAGCTGCAGAAACATCTCAAGGATGATCAGGGGAGACAAGATGCACCTGAGCTCAATTTTGAGCTACGATGCAAAAGTTGTGAATACTTATGTACATGTGCTTTCTCAATTTTTTTATTTTTAATAAATTTGCAAACTTTTTTCACGTTGTCATTATGGAATGTTGTGTGTAGAATTCTGAGGGAAAAAAATGAATTTAATCCATTTTGGAATAAGGCTGTAATATAACAAAATGTGAAAAAAGTGATGTGCTGTGAATACTTTCCGGATGCACTGTATGTATATATATATTTTTTTTTAAACATTTCTGAATAATTTTTTTTTGTTAAAATCTAGTTAATACCTGGATGCGCCTTGTACTTATACATAAGAAAAACAATAAATGATCAACTATTACTGGATTTACACACAGTATTTATAATGGAAGTTTACACTGATCACAAGTGTATACCTTCCATCTGTTAAGCCTCTCCATTTTTCTGGTTCACATTCTATATATTATTTTCCCTGTGGGAGATTTCATTTGGGCATCCTTTGATGAGGTAGCTGGCAGTGATACAATTCAGAGAAAGCAACTGTATCCAAATTAGCTGACCTATGACATATTGACCTCTCACCTCATTCAAATAACATAAAATAAAATAACAATAACCAGGAAAGCCAGAAATTACAGTTTTCTAATCACATTGTATTTGAGTTGAAATAATACATGTTCAAAACCTTCAGTTTGCTTTTTAATTTTCTGAAAAAAATGAGAGGTAGTCCTTAACTGATTTTTGTAAAGATCACATAGCCACTTACAAGCGACTTTGTGTTTTTCCCAGAATTCACAAGAATGCAATGAGATGGGATGGTGAGATATCTCAAGTGATATCAACTAAAACTCTTAAAAGTATGTGAGTGCTGCATTGCATTCTTCTAATTTTTTTTGGCGGTGGGCATTAATAGAAATAATTTCAAGATGCTCCAGAAATTTCAAGAAAGGCACTACCACAAATAAAACATGACAAACATATAAACATGCCACATTTTGTGCATGATTGGGCCTTTATCTAGTTTTAAATGCAAACTACTATAGTACATGGCATGTACTAAAACCAACTGGATGTAAAAAAAGTTGTTCTACAAATACAGGAAAACACATTTATCTTTTTTAATATCAGATCATAAATCAATTAGCGCCTTGTACATGAAAAATTAATTATTTTAACAAGGCAAGGCCCCCATTACATCATGTTTTTATTATTTCAAATAGCTTTGAAAATGTATGTCTTTTTCTTTTATGTTCAGGGTGGCCAGATGATGTAATGCTAAGCGCTACAGTTTCACAGTCCTAGGAGACTGGGTTCAAATCCCAGGGGGTTACTCTTCCAGTGTATTCTTCGGGTTTTCTCTGTAAGAATTCTGTTTCACTCCCTACATCTTACTGTATTAGGTTGATTGGCTACTCTAGATTGTGAGTTAATGCAGGTGTGTAAGTGGAGTGTGTATTATGGTAGTCTAGAGACCCAAATAGGCTTGATTTCTGCTATATGGTTGGTAATGGCAGAATAGGCTTCAGCTCCAAAACTGGATAAGTAGAAAATATTAAGGATAGGTCTTATATTCAGGCAGCCTCAAGTATAGAATGTCTGAAACTGTTTTGTGCAGAAGCAGAATGAACGTCTTTATGTATAAATAAATGACAAAAGTACTGTATTTTTACTCAAAGTCTGCTTAACCAAAACATTTTAAATATTTTAAATGGCTAATTGATTTGAAACACTTGGCAAACTATTTGCCAATACAGATAAATGATGACATATTTTGGTAAATAGTTCATTTTTTAATTATATATAGTGCAACATAGTATACCATATCCTAACAAAAAATGACAAAATGAATATCTAATTAAACAAGAGATACAAATGACATTAACAACAAGTGCAAATGTGGTCATTGCCATATTTAAGGGTTAAATGTCCCATCATCCTTAAGGTCACGTATACAAAACTAGGGGAGGCCCAGCTGCTCATTATGTTTGCTACCATGCCTACAACAAGGGTCTTTAAGTGACGGCTGACTTCTGAGGCATGTTAGGCAAAAGCCTTGAGAAACAACTGCTGAATGTGAAGATGTTTCATGAGGAACTGTGGTTAAGGTGATTCTGGCAAGGAGATCAGTCATAATCAGGCAGAGAAAGTGTATACTCCTTGAATATCATATCTGTGTGTTGAATTGACAAGTTAGTAAAATAAGATGTCTAACTCTCAATCATTTGAATGTGTAGGATTGATAAACATGAATGTATGGCCCAAATAGTAAAACCTGGTCCATGAATAAGGTGGGTGTTGTGAGACTAATTCACCCACCTGTATCAAGTGGCTTCGAAAAGGTCTCAAGCCAGGTGTTTGAGGAGACCAATGGCTAAGTGGGTGTTGCAGTGAGGAAGTAAAATCTATGTGCCTCAAATGTTCTCTTTTATGTGGTCGGTTTTAATTATTTATTTCTTATTGGTATTTTAAGAAATTTTGTATATATGGATATATTTTTAAGGGTCTCAAGGTATTTTAACTAATTTTAAGTTTAGTTTTGTAGATAAAATAGAGCTTGTTGTATTCCTCTTTACTCTTTACACAATATTGTTAGATTGATTTTGCCATGCATTACTGATGCACTGATTGCTTACAGATTTTTTTTGGTTTTGTTTTATTATCATTTCACTAGTTCTGGGGAGGTTTGTGGGGTTTTATTGCATATTACGAAGTTCAATTTTATTCACGTTTTAATGGAAGCCTTGACAAATCATATTATATGTATTTATCTGTTGTTTGTAATAAATTTTACTTATATGACTCCATAAAGGCATGAGCATTTATTATATTAAATGCCTGACTTGTGCTACAAATGCAAATGTTTATCTATGATGAACCAATATGGTTATTCAAGAATAGCCTGTCAGGAGCTTCACAGAGATGGATATTGCTTTTTGGGTTGTTATGCGTAAACTCCTTGCAGTGCCTATAATTCCTAAAAATATCTACAGACTCAAATACAGTACCTATTTTCCACAATACATAGTTTTCTTGGTAATGCTGTAGACTGTGGTGCATTTTCCTGACATCAGATTAGTGTAACAATTTCCGCAGAAAGCAAGGCAAATACCAATCAAATATAAAGAAAATCTGAGTGACCATATTCATATGATGGTGAACCATTTATACCCTAATCACAAGGAAATCTTTCAAAATGACAATACGCCTACACAATGGTCTCAAGTATCCCAACTGTGCACTGATTGGAACTTCTGCAACGGCCCTGGAGTCAGTGTTTTCCATAACAATAATCAAAACACCAAATAATGCAATGTTTCATTAAAAGATGGAATCACACTCCTTCCATACTCCTTCAGAAACCTCTCAAATCTACGCCATGGTGTGATAAAGATGATCTGGTGGCTCTGAGTGGCCCATCACACTATTAACATGTTTAAAATAGGTACCTGCTACATTTTATCAGATGCCTGCAGGTTTTGATTTGGAGTCAGAGGGTCTTCTTAACATGTAACAGTAAACAATTATTATTATTTATTATTAATATTTTTGTTAATATTACTTTATAGCACAGGGTGGCATGGTGGCGCAGTGGTAGTGCTACTGCCTCCCAGTAAGGAGAGCTGGGTTTGTTTCCCGGGTCCTCCCTGCGTGGAGTTTGCATGTTCTCCCCATGTGTGCATGGGTTTCCTCCCACTGTCCAAAGACATGAAGGTTAGGTGTATTGGAAATCCTTAAATTGTCCTTGGTGTGTGTGTGTGCCCTGCAGTGGGCTGGCGCCCTGCCCGGGATTTGTTCCTGTCTTGTGCCCTGTGCTGGCTGGGATTGGCTTCAGCAGACCCCCGTGACCCTGTATTAGAATATAGTGGGATGGAAAATGACTGACTGACTGACTTTATAGGACAATGAAAAGCATTTGATGCTACTTTCATTGAGACAGGAACATACAACAACAATAAAGCAAAGGAAACTATCACAAGGACAAAAGTAGGGCAGTGACAGTTATTAATTAATAAAAAACATGCAACCATTCCAAATCAAAAATTAAGAAAAATACATGATACTTATTTGACATGCAACTTGACTTAGACAAAACAAGTAAGAGAGTAAAACTGAAAGACTATCTCACAATGAATGGTAGTGCTGGTGCTTACATAATGGAGTCTCGGCCACAGGTCAAGCAAATGATTATATTGGAATTAAGAGTTTAATGGCCTGGATGTTGAAAACTTGTGAGAATCTGGCAGTCACATTTTGCCCCCACTACAAATAAAAATAGATCAGATGGCATAGGTTCTCCAAGTTGAATTTGGAAGGCAGAATACTAGTGCAAGTATGGTCTCACCTTTAGTCTTTCACATGGGTACAACTTAAGTAAATTTACCTGTATTCAGTTTGAATAATACAACATGCTACAGAAACACTAAATGTCATTAGCAATTACAGATGAGAAACCATGTTATGCTTCATTCAGCCATCATTATTTTAATTCAATACCATTTGCTAAGTAAATATTAGGCAGTTGTGTAGTGCTTCAGTAAGCTTATTATTAAGAAGAACCCGGAGAGTAAAGTAGTAGCATAGCACAGTTGTTTTTAAGAACATAGGGACTGCATTTTGCTTTAACTTTGTCACAGAGTATATGTTTAACTTTCTGCGGCATTGGGTTAAAAGGGAGCTCAGAAAAGTCATTTTATTTCCACTCAGCCCACTCTGAAAAATATTAAAAAATAATTTTTTTCTATGTCTTGTCAATAATGTGCTGCTTTGTTACATTTTCCTGTATTCACTAGCAAAACACAGAAAACTTTGGAAAGAGCATCAGTAGGCTTTGCACCCTAGGAACCAAGTTACCCGAACTATTCTATAACATTACAGTAATTATTTACCGCTCTGATGCTTATCTTTCTGATCATAAAATAGGTTATTACAATAGCAATTGACAAGAGGAATTCATAATTAATTGCAGAATTACAGTATTTGCCATAATTCTTGAGATACTATTAAAAATTAATTTGAGGGTTCCTCTAGAGTGCCTCTTTCTCTTGCATGATTTAGCTCAAAAACTAATCAGCACATTGTCATCTTGTAACAGGCTTAAGTTTCGAGTTTGGTATGTTTCCATTCAGCTGTTCTACCTTTAGACTGTCTTCATGAAACTGTGACACGCAGACTCACATACACACACACACAGACACACACCCATCATTGAGATATCAATGTTTTCGTTATCCGGGACCCTAAAATGACGAGATCCATTGAAAACTGGAGATCGAAATTTTTGACCAATCTAAAACTTTCGCTCCTCCTCCATAGACAATAGGTTATGATGGGGGAGGATGGAGAGCAAAAATAAAGCATATTTGTAATAATTCAAAATGAATAAATATGATGTTTTTGAAATCTTTAGTGCAAGGGCACTTCACTGTTTATTTTGTTTACAAAACAACAAAGCCCAATTCTGACCTAGGACTAAAATATACACCAGCAATATTTGTATCTATGGAAATATCAATTGTTTTTGACAATCTTGATAAAAACTATGTATTTATAACTATCTATTTTTTCTTATAAATCTTGTAAATCAAGCAGAACATTTTTATTCATTCAGTAATTTTTCATTTCATTTATTCCAATATGGTCTCTGTCTAGTGCAAGACAACAACCAATGGTTTAATAAATTATGACACTTTTCAAATGTTTTAAAATAGCTTTAATACAAATACAAAGTACAGTGGAACCTTGGTTCATGGCCATAATTCGTTCCAAAACTCTGGTTGTAACCCGATTTGGTCATGAACTAAAGTAATTTCCCCCATAGGATTGTATGTAAATACAATTAATCCGTTCCAGACTTTACGAACTGTATGTAAATATATATTTTTTAAAGATTTTTAAGCACAAATATAGTTAATTACACCATAGAATGCACAACATAATAGTAAACTAAATGTAAAAACATTGAATAACACTGAGAAAACCTTGAACAACAGAGAAAACTAACACTGCAAGAGTTTGCGCTATAGCGCTACGAACCGAATGAGTTTTAAGTACAGGGAAAAAAATGAACATTTGAAAAATCTGTAATTTAATAAACCACCAAGAAAAGTAACATTGCAACAATACACGCTACGAACCGATCGCTGTAAACAGAAGTGAAGTGGAGGTTAAAATCCAATAGAAAAAAGTCTTCATTAAATACAATGAGGTTAAAACAATGCTCGGGTCTGTCTCTTTAAAAACAAGCCTGGTCCATTCTTTAACTGCCTTCTCGGCCTTATGCATCCAGCTGTCTCTCTCTGTTACGTGCGCGTCTGTGTGTGTGTGTGCGTGTGTGTCTCTCTCGTGTGTGTGTGTGTGTCTCTCTCTCTTGCGTGTCTGTGTGTGTCTCTCGCGCGTCTCTGTGTGTCTCTCTCGTGCGCATGTCTGTGTGTGTCTCTCTCTCGCACGCGTCTGTCTGTGTGTGTCTCTCTCTCGCACGCATCTGTCTGTGTGTGTCTCTCTCCCTCTTGTGCGCGTGTATGTGTGTGTCTCTCTCGCTCACTGAACAGGGAATGCACAGGGAGAGACTGAACACATGTGGAAATCATTGGCGCGCACAAACCGAAAGGGAAACTGGCTTGTTCGTATACCGAGTGTGTGGCCGTGAACAGATGCAAAAGTTTGGCGAACTTTTTGGTTGTAAACCAGTTTGTATGTATTCCAAGACGTTCGTGAACCGAGGTTCCACTGTATTCAGCTATTAATTTATTTTCAGAGCCTGTTATTCCATTAGAGAGTCATCCAAAGCCAGTATTAGGCGACTGACAGGAGCCATTCCTGGATAAAAATCCAGTCCACTATAATGCACAATTTGTTCACAAAACACATTGACTTACATCAAACTAATTTAGAGTCGTCCATTAACCTAACATGCATGATCTGAGAGGAAAGCAGAATACCTGGGAAAAAACCCAAGCAGACACCAGGATAAAATTGCAACTCCATAGGTATATTGACCTCAGGTCCCAGAAACCAGGAGGAAGGAGAACTAACTACTGTTGCCCCATGCTGCTCCCATGCCTGGAATTATTCTCAGCCTTTTACTGCTATTATTTCAATTTACCTGTACAAATAAAAAAAATAAAATTGTCACAAAAAAAACTCGCAAAAATAAAAGAAGTACTGTAAATAATAAACTCTAATAAATGAACTACTTGCAAAGACACCAAAATGTATTTGAACTTAAAGATAATAGATGACAGCAAATATACACTTGGTGAAAATCCGCATAAAGGCTCATCTTGCCTGGGTGGTACATATATATTAAATAGCTAGATAGTTTAGAGGACATGTCACTCCTCTGTAGCTCTAGCACTTCACTCAGAGAAAAACACTAGTACTGAGTTTTTTTAAAGGAATACTAACTTAGCTCAACGAGATGACAATGCTTATGACTATGAAGGAATAACAAGGAACATACACACCCCTTGAACCACTACACACATAGTTCATGTTTCAATTGGCAAACGAATTAGAATTTCTGTATCATTTATGAAGAATCTCAACAAAACTTTGCTTTAAACATCAAGTCACATCACTTCACTAATTTAAAATGATTACTCTATATTTTGAAGTATTCAACTGTTTTTCTTGGCTTAGTGCAGTTTAAATAAAAACTTATAATAAACACAAACATTAGAACTTAGTACAAAGTTAATTTCTATTGAAAATGTAGATATCAATGTCAATTTTTCAAGAGCTTAAAGTAGAAGAAGCTTTACCTACAATATCAGGCAATGGTAACATGATGTCTATAGATGTTGACACTAGTGGGTTCAACTGACCACTTCTACTTTATTTGAACTTTTCTACTTCACTATTTCTTTCTAAAGTTAAATAGGCAGACTATAGTGTGATATCAGCTATTTTAATAAGGTGTGTGTTATTCTTGAGAAATAAATTGTGAGCAAACATAAACAATGTTACAATGATCTCAAATAGGCATCCTTAAAAAATTGCTGGTTGTTCTAAAAAAGAGAGTATCTTCATTTGTAATGAGGAGGAAGTCATCATTAAGCAAAACTTTGGTATCAGAGAAAACTAAAATAGCTTGAATACAATTATATTTTTGTTTGGTACTGTGGAAGACCTTGACACCTAAGAGACCTGAAGACAGAAAACAGAACTGAGGATAAGGAACCAAGAGGAATGTAAAACTCAAAATAAAATGTAAACAGGATGGTGGCTAAGAAACAGCAAAGAAACATAAAGAAAAATGTAAATGCAGCAAGGCAGTGCAGTAAACCTAAGAAGCAGAGCCTAAATAATCAGATGATTAGTAGGAACTTATCTCAAATGGGTCACAGGTCCACTGCAGAATTTACATACACATACACATGCACATATGCACACATACCCACACACATGCACACACATAGTGTATTTAGTCATACCAGGCTAGTTCAGGCATTTCATTTAAATCAAGAGCATCTCTCCAGGCTACTAGAGAACACTATGATTTAAACAAATTAAGACTGGGGAAAGTCAAGAGTCAAATTGGGGTCTAAGTGTTGTAAAATGGCTGCACTAGCCACTAGGCCACTGCGCCATTTAAATTCAGAAATACTGTCAGCTCAAAAATATAAAAAATTTTTAATCTAACAGAAATTATTTCTATGCCAATCTAGGAAGTCAAATAACAATTAAGGAGAATTTCAGCTCTACAGTGTATGCTTAGTATGTTTTTAATAATCAAAGGTTTGGTCTTGTTCAAGGTGCAGCAGAAACTATCTGTCGGTGTCAGCAGAGGTCCATTGTCAGAACCAGAAATCACAGGGAAAAGAGAACATAAAAAATTTGGCAAATGAGAGATGACCATTCAATTTGTTAAATTAGCTACGGTGTCCCAAAATCTTGTCTAGATATATTTTAGACGTCATCCAGATTTTCATTATAATTTACATAACTCAGTAATTTATTCCAGATTTCTACAGCCCTTTGTAAGCTCCCTGGCCTTGAACACATTGTTTGTGATTCACTGGGTAACCATACAATTCCTTTGGACCAGCTTTACTGGTGCCTATGAATTCTTCTAAGACATACATTTGATACCCACTTCTAAACAGAATAGGTTTAATTTCTTCAGCCTGTTCCTGTCAGAGAAGGACAGACCCTTTAGTCCTGGGCACTATTCTGCTCAACTTCTAGAGCTGCTATGTCTTTTTTGTAGAATGATGAGCAGAAGTATATATGGTATCATTAGCAAATTATTTGACCATAATATCCCTTAATTTACTCTCAAAATGTTTTTACAGTATAATCTAATATTTTATTTGCATTTTCATTGAATATCAGCAATGAGAATACTGCCAAAATATGACACTGTCCAAAAACTGTTCTTAGATTTGTGCAGTTGCCTGTGGATTGAATAGTTTACTCCTGCGGAAAACGCTTCAGCTACAGTAAAAAAAAAAAAACATCTGAGCATCTAGGTCTAAATAGACACTAAACAAGGACACTATTTTCAAAAATGTTACAAAATGTGATAACTGTTTCAGGACACCTGCAAGTGCTTTATCTATCTGGCCAGACATTGTGGAGCTCATTGTAGCCTTCTGCAATAAAGTTTCTCCCACTCTTGCTACCTCTCTCTCTGTCTGTGTCTCTAGTAGTGTGTGGCGCCACTGCTGTTTAGACTCATAATGGAATGGAAACTCAGAGCGAATGGTAAACCATGGCATCCCCATTAAAAGATCCAAATTCACACTACTTTGTTGGTGTCTATACACATTTCAGTTTTATTTTGCTTTCTTCTGTTTCTATGTCACAGTACCTCACTTTACCTTACTGTACACTGTATTACCAATTATTTACATTATTATTGTAGGAAGTTTTAAGAACATATTCTATTTGTACACGTGTGTGCATTTGTAGGTGTGTACTGTATTATCTGATAATTTTATGCTTTACTGTAACTGCTGTGAAGGATGGCTGTGGCTGTTTCCCGGCCATGAGGCTGATATACGGGAAGGACTGGGGGAGCAGATGTGCACAGGACACTGTCTCCCCTGAAGCACTAGATGGCAGCCCCCCTTGGGTGCAGCGGCACCTTGGAATCCTGCAGGGCTCCATGGGAGTTGCAGTTTGGTTCCACCCTGTTGGGTTCTGTGGGGGCAACCAGGGGGAGCTGCAGAGACCTACTTTCGGTTTCCATCACACCTGCGAGTACTTCCATGTAACGCTGATGAGCCACCTGAAGTGCTCCCAGGTGCAGCATAAAGGGAGCTGCCTCACTTCACTCAATGAGCCAGAGTCGGGAAGAAGGGGACGAAGCTTGAGGGAGGAGTGTAGGTGGAATTTAGAGAGAAAGAAGAGGCAAGGAGTAGAATGGGAGTGTGTACTGATGTCTTAGTGTTGTGTACTGTTTGTACTGGGCTAAAGTGGGGCGCAAAGGAAAGTGATTCACCACGTAAATAATAAAAGACTGTGCTGCATTGTGTGTGTGACTGTTGTGTAAGGTGTTTGGGGCGCTGTGTGCCCCCAGGTGTAACATATTTTGAACCATATAATGGAAAGGGCATTGAGTAAGAATAATTTGAACTGAATTGTGATTAACAGAGCTATAGTATACTGACTAGTGCCACTGTTGACCTGCTTTCAAATCCCTGTCACTTTGCCTGTTTGCCTCTAGATTGGGTTCATTTTTCGCATGTTTTCAGTATTCATATTTTCTCCCATTTCCCATTGAAGTGCATGGTAGGTGGAATGGTGATGACAATTTGCCTCTGTGTCGGTATGTACATGTGTTACTGAGGATGGACTGGCTTTCCTAAAATGGAACACTCGGGTTCATAAAACTGGTGCATTACTAAATAGAAATTGTTGTCTTACAATAACAGCTTGATTTGACACATATTGAGAAGTGTAGTCAATTTATAGTTTGAATGAAGTGATATCAATAATGAAAAACACCTTCAAGCAAAGCCTATCCTTAACACTAGGCCTGCAACTGCTGGGAAGCAATAGCAATAATATTCATTACTAGCAAAATACCTGCGCTTCGCAGCGGAGAAGTAGTGTGTTAAAGAAGTTATGAAAATGAAAAGCAAACATTTTAAAAATAACGTAAGATGATTGTTAATGTAATTGTTTTGTCATTGATATTGAGTGTTGTTGTCATATCTATCTATTTATATATATATATATATATTTATATCTGTATATATATATTTATATATATCTGTATATATATATATATATATATATATATCTGTATATATCTGTATATATATATATATATATATATATATATATATAGCAAAATACCTGCGATTGGCAGCGGAGAAGTAAAAAGAAAAGGAAACATTTTAATAATAACGTAACATGATTGACAATGTAATTGTTTTGTCATTGTCATGAGTGTTGCTGGCATACATATATATATAAATATATATATATATATACATCTATACACATATATATACACAGTTATATATATATACATATACACACATACATATATATACATACTGTATATACACATATACATATCTACATATATACTGTATATACACATTTATATATACAAATCTACATATATATACAGTGGTGTGAAAAACTATTTGCCCCCTTCCTGATTTCTTATTCTTTTGCATGTTTGTCACACAAAATGTTTCTGATCATCAAACACATTTAACCATTAGTCAAATATAACACAAGTAAACACAAAATGCAGTTTTTAAATGATGGTTTTTATTATTTAGGGAGAAAAAAATCCAAACCTACATGGCCCTGTGTTAAAAAGTAATTGCCCCCTGAACCTAATTACTGATTGTACCAACCTTAGCAGCAATAACTGCAATCAAGCGTTTGCGATAACTTGCAATGAGTCTTTTACAGCGCTCTGGAGGAATTTTGGCCCACTCATCTTTGCAGAATTGTTGTAATTCAGCTTTATTTGAGGGTTTTCTAGCATGAACCGCCTTTTTAAGGTCATGCCATAGCATCTCAATTGGATTCAGGTCAGGACTTTGACTAGGCCACTCCAAAGTCTTCATTTTGTTTTTCTTCAGCCATTCAGAGGTGGATTTGCTGGTGTGTTTTGGGTCATTGTCCTGTTGCAGCACCCAAGATCGCTTCAGCTTGAGTTGACAAACAGATGGCCGGACATTCTCCTTCAGGATTTTTTGGTAGACAGTAGAATTCATGGTTCCATCTATCACAGCAAGCCTTCCAGGTCCTGAAGCAGCAAAACGACCCCAGACCATCACACTACCACCACCATATTTTACTGTTAGCATGATGTTCTTTTTCTGAAATGCTGTGTTCCTTTTACGCCAGATGTAACGGGATATTTGCCTTCCAAAAAGTTCAACTTTTGTCTCATCAGTCCACAAGGTATTTTCCCAAAAGTCTTGGCAATCATTGAGATGTTTCTTAGCAAAATTGAGACGAGCCCTAATGTTCTTTTTGCTTAACAGTGGTTTGCGTCTTGGAAATCTGCCATGCAGGCCGTTTTTGCCCAGTCTCTTTCTTATGGTGGAGTCGTGAACACTGACCTAAATTGAGGCAAGTGAGGCCTGCAGTTCTTCAGACGTTGTCCTGGGGTCTTTTGTGACCTCTCGGATGAGTCGTCTCTGCGCTCTTGGGGTAATTTTGGTCGGCCGGCCACTCCTGGGAAGGTTCACCACTGTTCCATGTTTTTGCCATTTGTGGATAATGGCTCTCACTGTGGTTCGCTGGAGTCCCAAAGCTTTAGAAATGGCTTTATAACCTTTACCAGACTGATAGATCTCAATTACTTCTGTTCTCATTTGTTCCTGAATTTCTTTGGATCTTGGCATGATGTCTAGCTTTTGAGGTGCTTTTGGTCTACTTCTCTGTGTCAGGCAGCTCCTATTTAAGTGATTTCTTGATTGAAACAGGTGTGTCAGTAATCAGGCCTGGGGTGGCTACGGAAATTGAACTCAGGTGTGTGACACCACAGTTAAGTTATTTTTTAACAAGGGGGCATTTACTTTTTCACACAGGGCCATGTAGGTTTGGATTTTGTTTCTCCCTAAATAATAAAAACCATCATTTAAAAACTGCATTTTGTGTTTACTTGTGTTATATTTGACTAATGGTTAAATGTGTTTTGATGATCAGAAACATTTTGTGTGACAAACATGCAAAAGAATAAGAAATCAGGAAGGGGGCAAATAGTTTTTCACACCACTGTATCCACATATATATATATATTAGGGGTGGGACTCGATTAAAAAAATTAATCCAATTAATTAGAGGCTGTGTAAGAATTAATCTTGATTAATCGTATGTAATCGCACACGTAAATTTGCCCCAAATCGCAAATGTTTTTTTTTTTTAATTTAAAAGTGTTTTAGTGGGCGACAGAATCAAATAATAGACATGCACATGAATATTGTAAACTGAAGCTGTTTTAATTTCTGAAAAAAAAAAGCCTTTAAACTGCATTTGAATTCAAAACAGAAACAAAAATATCATCCCTGGTTAAAATTGGGCAGACTTAAAAATAAAGTGGTAGTTTAAGTACTTTAAGTAGATTTTCAGAATAGTATTGTCTTTAAATAATAATAACCAAAATTTCAACATAAAGTGCAGTTTTCTTCTTAAAAAAATAAGTCAGAAACATAAAAGGTAATTTGACCAACTTAATCTTTAAACTCTGAGTAACCTTAGCCAAAATTATTTTGTACATTAGGCTAAAACAGTGTGATCATTGAACATTTTGTAATTAGATGTAATTAGAATTACTAACGGTCACGGAAGTCCAATGATCCCCAGTAAGAGCCACAAAGTCTGCTTTCTGTAATGCATCTAATTTTGCTTGCTTTTCATTGTGCACAAAACCATGCTTTTATCAAGGCTTCACTTGGGAAGTCGAAATGATCAGTCGTAGGAACGCGCTTTATTCCGACTCTAACATTTTTGTAGCTGTGATGTGTGCATCAGTGTAATGGATGTACCAGGAAATCATGCATTGACAAAAGTTCCCGTTTGCTTGGAATTGAAAGTGTGATTAAATGCGTTATTTTTAACGCGTATGGAGTACATGCATCGAAGCTTCTCAGCTGTGCTTGTGCTAATAAAGGGAAACATTTTAAAAATAACGTAACATGATTCTGCGTTAACCTAATATTTTTCATACGTCCCAAACCAAGGAGATGCAAGGTAAAATGAATCAGTAGCGCGTACATACTCAGTGCATCCCTCTCGAATCGAACCTCGAATGTCGGCATTAGAGGCTTAAGACTCTACAATTAGCCACAGCATGTGGCTTGTCTATGCGAGTATGTACTGTAGATAGGGTATATATATACATTTAAATATATACCCGCGTATCGCAGTGGAGAAGTAGAAGTTATGAAAAAGAAAAGGGAACATTTTAAAAATAACGTAACATGATTGTCAATATACAGTAATTGTTTTGTGAGTGTTATTGAATGTTGCTGTCATCAAGGATTTGATTATCATTATTTCTTTCAATCAGGTCGTATTTGTAGGATGTGTTGTGTTCAAGTTACATTCCGTGTTTGTCAATCGTTGTAAAGATGACAGGTTTCATTCATCGATTCGTTTCTTACTGCATCAATAAACAGCTCGTCTTCTTCTTTATCTGAGACCTGACACACTGCATGCACGGGTTTTTTTACACTGTCTTCCTTTAGCGGGACATTGACTTTTTCTACCGTGTGCTTTGTTTCCACAGTAGCTGCATTTATGAATATGCTTATCAGGCGCTTCATATTTTTGCTGCCTTTTCAATTGTGTAATTCGGTTTTGTTCAGCTCTTTGGAACTGTTGCTTTTATCTGTGCACTGCGTCAGTTCACGTGAGCCACTCGGTGTACTTGCATCGAAGGTTCCCAGCTGTGCTGGTGCCATCTCGTGCTATGTCCATAGCTTTATTTAATGTTACCTTAGTCCTGGCACTTAAAACTTTCTCTCGCAGTTTCGCTGAGTTTGTGTCAAACACCACCCTGACCATCTCATCTTCCTCTCCATAAGCACAGTCCTTCACCCGTGAATATTTACCCGTGGCAGTTTGCTATTGGATTGCCGCTGACGGACGGCCTTCTATGGGCAGGCACTAAATTACAAACGCCAGCGTAGCCTGTCTATGAACTTAATTTAAAGTGTAGGTTTACATCGTGCTTTGTTTCCGAAGTAGCAGAACTCGCTTCTTATTGTTTCGCTGCCTTCTCAATTATATAATGCATGTTTTCTTGAGCGCTTTTTTGAGGTCTTCCTGGTTTTCTATGTACTGCGTGATTACGTGGGAGGCGTGATGATGTCACACGAAACTCCGCCCCCACGGCGTTGAAGCTCATCTCCATTACAGTAAATGGAGAAAAACTGCTTCCAGTTATGACCATTACGCGTAGAATTTCGATATAAAACCTGCCCAACTTTTGTAAGGAAGCTGTAAGGAATCAACCTGCCAAATTTCAGCCTTCCACCCACACGGGAAGTTGGAGAATTAGTGATGAGTCAGTGAGTGAGTGAGTGAGTGAGTGAGTGAGTGAGTCAGTGAGTGAGTGAGTGAGTGAGTGAGGGCTTTGCCTTTTATTAGTATAGATACAAAGCAAATCATAATTATCCATCCATTACGAGAAACCACTGGACTGTGTTCCAGATACTCTCGGAGACATAACAGCAATATAATGCCTTATAATTAAATCAAAAGCCATGAAAGTATTATTTAGTACAGCAATCAGCTTTTTCATATCACAAAACTGACATTTTCATATAAAAATTCAATCCATTTCCTATGTTTTCTCTTTGTCAGGATTACAATGTTTAAAAAAATCTACATCAAGTCAAATCAACACACATTAGGTGCAAACAAAGACAACATGTGTCTCAGAAGTGATGCCTTCTATTTTTTCAAAGAGATTTTTTGATTGATATCTTGGACCTATTTTACATTAGCACAATAAAAATGTGCCAGCAATGTCTGGCAAATAAAAATGAGCTAAATTCAGGATCTTCCCAGAATCAGAAGGAAAAAGAGTGTATTCCATCAAAATGAGGTGCAAGGTTTGAGCCAGCCCTGGGTGAAGCACATCCGCATAGGCACTGCCAATTCAGAGTCACCCATTAACCTGAGTAGGAGTAAAAACAGATCATTTAGTGAAAAACTCCGCTGAGACAGTGCCCAGTCATGGGATTTGAACTTTCCTTTGACTGTGCAGCAGTAGCTTTATCAAAGGTGCTATCATGATGATTCCTTAGAATGTCTTGGGTAACAAAGCACTACAATGTATTATCAGTTTTACTTAAAAATACATTTGTAATTTATAAGTATACGTGCAATATTATGATCCAAATCTGACTTTCCATCCACTGGGAAGTACCAAAATCACCCCTCTCTTTTAGATGCCAGCATCAGAATGTTTAATATATTCAATGACAGATTCTTAATAATGTCCAGCTTACATGTAAGGGTTAACCGAAAAAGGGAAAAAAAATCCTCACAGTTTTGCCTCATGGCAAATGGAGCCACGCTCCAAAGGCACAGCTGCTGTGCCTGGCACAGACAAGGGCACATGTGTAGAATGCAGTGTTCTCGTTGCAGACGACTACCCTGATCTGATGCAGGCTGGTCGTGATCACGCGGGGTACTGCAGGAGTTGTCTCTAGCGGAACACATTTCTCCAGCTGCTGGGACGTTGTTGCTCCCTTTCGTTTTAGTTTATCTGTATACTGAGCATGCTTTTCTCCCCTATACACATTTTTTATGGGTTGTTAACCCAAAATTGTATTATGGTTGACTCTTTCTGTCCCATAGCCCGTAACATCTTAAAATACAGCAGGAAAAATTAGAGCAAAAACAAATGGGATTTAATCGGTTTCAACTAATCAGAGTAATAAAGCTAATTAAAAACTGAAGCAACTATGGAAACATTGGAAATTTAATTTAAACAGTGAAACGAACTATGCCAATACTAAAAAAAAACCTCATGCATATTCTGAAGGCTGAATGCTACAGTCCAGATTTTGGGCAGCCATCTGAATGTTTCCGCTTTTACTTGGATTTCACCTCACACTCTCTTCTGCACTTTATTACTATTGTCCATCTGTTTGATTCCTTTGTGACTGACTGTAAATGCAATGTTTTCCCAATTGCAACACAGGAAGGTTTCATATTTTTTAACGAAAAGAGTAGAAACTGCAAAAACATTAAATGATTAAATTTTTGATATCTAACCTGGTAAGTTTATAACCGAGTTTATGAACAAAAACCATTTATTACATAACTTTTAAAACCAGAAATGAGTTCATGAAATTCAACGTTTTATCAGTAATTTGTAAGATTTCCTATTCTGGGCTTATTTTGCTCTTTTCCACGACTAAATAAGCTTTTCTTACATTTCTAACAAATGCGTCTTTACAAATATTTTGCAAATGGTTATCAAAGGTCTACTTCACTTCATTTTCCATAGGTTCATTTATTTAAATGTAGAGTAATGGACAGCAGATATGTTATCCAGTGTTGGCAATGGTCGATTAGCTCAGACACAATGAAGTAAAATACCTTGTGAAAATGTATATTAGGCATGTTATTCTAAAAAAAGTTTTATTTACTGATAGAACACTTGTGTTTATACCAACAACATTTAATTGTAAATTTGTATTTGATTGTCCAGTATTTTGTGCATGTAATCGTATATAGGCAGTCCCCGGGTTACGTACGAGATAGGGACTGTAGGTTTGTACTTAAGTTGAATTTGTATGTAAGGCGGAACAGGTACATTTTTTAAATAAATGCTATTGTTGACCGACTGTAACCAAGTGCTCTGCCAATGAATGATGGAGTTTCACCCCCTCTGACATTTTTATTATTTCTACTTTATTTTCAATGGTGATGGTTTTTCTCTTCTTTACTGTATCACCAGCACTTGCATCAGATTTGTGTTTCAGAGACATTCTTGAAGGGTGAAGACAAAAGGTTAAGATGAGCTCTTCTGCACAGCACTATACATGCTATCACAGCAGGAAGGAACCTGTCAACACGTCTGATGTACTGACAAGAGACAACTTCCTGCTATGTGTGTAACAGTACAAGCAGGCTTACTATTGAGAATGACTGAGGGTGGCGAGGGGGGGTTCATCACTCGCCCACCACACAGTCACTTCCACTACAGTATGCTGCCTGCAGCGTCCACCCAACAAAAACGAACACGGTGCGGCCAAAGGCGGGTAGTGAATCGCCCAACCCCAATTCAACAGGCAGCCATCTGAGGCACATTACAATGCTACCCCCCCACCCTGTTCACCCTCAATGGCCTCCGTTCAGCCACAACTGGGTCACCGCTTGCAGCATTATCAGCCGTGTGTGCTGGGCGGGCAGTGAAACGTCCCCCCTTGGCTCCATCCAGCCTGAGCCCAGTCAGGAGCTGTAGCTGCGGTGGCATAGTGGGCGGGCAGCGAACCATTGTCCTGCACATGAGCGGTAGCTGTGGCCCTGGTGACTATGGACCACGGGTCATTGCTTGCCAGCGGAAGCCGCTTGAGGGACACTACACTGCGCGAGCAGCGAAATCGCCCCCCTCCAGCCACTGCTTGCCGCAACCGCAGGCTGAAGATGACGGAGTGGCAGTTACTGAGGCACATGCATCACAGCTGCGGCCTCTTTCTTAAGTCGTAGGTCAGATGTCCATAACCTGGGGACTACTTGTATTATGATTTCAGTTGAAAATAATTTCCAAGAGTGGTTGGATGGCTGCTGTACCACTTTTAGCTTATAGAAAAAGTAATTTGCATTGCTGTAAAACATATAGGAGTTATGATGACCTTTGTACAAATGAGCAAATTCAATTACTGTGGTTAATATAAGAGCTATGCAGACCACACCAGAACTTTGCTTTTGACTAGTAGGTTACGCACATGCAACTTTGTATTGTTAATATTTCATATCTTCATTTATTTATATGTCTGCCTACTTATCTATCCACTGCATAATTATTTATTTCTTAAATTGATAAGTGAATTATGATAGTGTAGTAGTTTGCACTGCTGCTTGACAACTCTAGGATCCTAGCCTCAAACTCCAAAGTAGTCACCATCAGTGTGAACTTTTCACATTCTTCCTTTGTCTACATGCATTTTGTCTGTCACTCTAAAGTCTTGCAATTACTGAATTGGCCCAGTGTGTATAATGGTGCCCTGTAATGGAATTTGTAAGCCTGCTTTCTACCTAATGGTACAGGGAGGGGCTCAACATTTTGTGACTCCCAAAAATTATGCTTTTAAATGTAATCCGATTTTATTCATCTTTAATTAAATTTAGATTTTAAGGGGAATTGCATCCCAAAATATGAACAGAATTTTTATTTGATTAGTGTATCACAGAACCAATATGGACCAACTGTAATTAAACTACATTCTCCTTCTTCTTTCGGGTGCTCCCATTAGGGGTCAACACAGCGGATCATCTTCTTCCATATCTTTCTGTCCTCTGCATCTTGTTCTGTTACACCCATCATCTGCATGTCCTCTCTCACCACATCCATAAACCTTCGCTTAGGCCTTCCTCTTTTCCTCTTCCCTGGCAGCTCTATCCTTAGCATCCTTCTCCCAACATACCCAGCATCTATCCTCTGCACATGTCCAAACCAATGCAATCTCGCCTCTCTGACTTTGTCTCCCAACCATCCAACTTCAGCTGACCCTCTAATGTACTCATTTCTAATCCTGTTTATCCTCGTCACACCAAATGCAAATCTTAGCATCTTTAACTCTGCCACCTCCAGCTCTGTCCCCTGCTTTCTGGTCAGTGCCACCGTCCCCAACCCATATAACATAGCTGGTCTCACTACTGTCCTGTAGACCTTCCCTTTCACTCTTGCTGATACCCGTCTGTCACAAATTACTCCTGACACTCTTTGCCACTCATTCCACCCTGCCTGCACTCTCTTCTTCACCTCTCTTCCACAATCTCCATTACTCTGTACTGTTGATCCCAAGTATTTAAACTCATCCACCTTTGCCAACTTTACTCCCTGCATCCTCACCATTCCACTGACCTCCCTCTCATTTACACACATGTATTCTGTATTGTTCCTGCTGACCTTCATTCCTCTCCTCTCTAGAGCATATCTCCACCTCTCCAGGGTCTCCTCAACCTGCTCCCTACTATCACTACAGATCACAATGTCATCAGCAAACATCACAGTCCAAAGGGTTTCCTGTCTAATCTCGTCTGTCAACCTGTCCATCACCATTGCAAATAAGAAAGGGCTCTGAGCCGATCCCTGATGCAATCCCACCTCCAACCTGAATGCATCCGTCATTCCTACCGCTGACCTCACCACTGTCACACTTCCCTTGTACATATCCTGTACAACTGTTACGTACTTCTCTGTCACTCCCGACTTTCTCATACAATACCACAGCTCATCTCGAGGCACCCTGTCATATGCTTTCTCCAGGTACACAAAGACGCAATGCAGCTCCTTCTGGCCTTCTCTAAACTTCTCTATCAACATCCTTTGAGCAAACATTGCATCTGTGGTGCTCGTTCTTGGCATGAAACCATACTGCTGCTCAATAATCATCACCTCACTTCTTAACCTGGCTTCCACTACTCTTTCCCATAACTTCATGCTGTGGCTCATCAATTTTATTCCCCTGTAGTTACTGCAGTCCTGCACATCCCCCTTATTCTTAAATATCGTCACCAGTACACTTCTTCTCCACTCCTCAGGCATTCTCTCACTTTTCAAGATTCCATTAAACAAACTCATCATTATGCCTTTTCTTTAGCCTTCGCCACCTCTCTCTTCACATTGCGCCTTATCTCCTTGTACTCTTGTCTACTTTCTGCATCTCCCTGACTATCCCACTTCTTCTTTGCCATCCTCTTCCTCTGTATACTCTCCTGTATTTCCTCTTTCCACCACCAGGTTTCCTTTTCCTCCTTCCTATTTCCAGATGTCACGTCAAGCACCCTTCTTGCTGTCACCCTTACCACATCTGCTGTAGTTTCCCAGCTGTCTGGTAACTCTCCACTGCCACCTGTCTCACCTCCTCCCTAAACTCAACCTTGCAGTCTTCCTTTTTCAACTTCCACCATTTGATCCTTGGCTCTGCGCTCACTCTCTCCTCTTCTTGATCTCCAACGTCATCCTACAGACCACCATCCTATGCTGCTTAACTACACTTTCCCCTGCCACCACTTTGCAGTGTTCAATCACCTTCAGATCAACTCTTCTGCATAGGATGTAATCTACCTGTGTGCATCTTCCTCCACTCTTCTACGTAAACCCTATGTTCCTCCCTTTTCTTAAAATGCATATTCACCACAGCCATGTCCATCCTTTGGCAAAATCAACTATCCTCTGACCTTCTTCATTTCTCTCCTTGACACCATACCTACCCATCACATCCTCGTCTCCACTGTTCCCTTCACCAACATGCCCATTGAAATCCGCTCCAATCTCCACTTTCTGACCCTTGGGTACACTGTTCATCACTTCATCCAACTCACTCAAAAATTCTTCTTTCTCACCCATTGCACACCCAACTTGCGGTGCATATGCACTAAGAACATTCATCATCACACCTCCAATTTCCAGCTTCATAATAATTACTCTGTCTGACACTCTTTTCACTTCCAAAACACTCTTGACATACTGTTCCTACAAAATAATCCCTACTCCATTTCTCCTCCCATCAACACCATGATAGAACAATTTGAATCCACCTCCGATCCACCTGGTCTTACTCCCCTTCCATTTAGTCTCTTGCACACAATATATCAGCCTTCCTTCTCTCAATCATATCTGCTCTCTCTCCCCTTACCAGTCATACTGCCAACATTCAACGTTCCTACCCTCAGTTCCACTCTCTTTACTTTCCTCCTCTCCTCCTGCCTCCGGACACGTCTCCCCCCTCTTCTTCTCCTTCTTCTTCTTCGGCCAACAGTAGCCCAATTTCTGCCAGCACCCTGTTGGCTAACAGTACTGGTGGTGATCGTTGTTAACCTGGGGCACGACCAATCCGGTATGGAAATTTGTATTGTTGTCCACATATTGCTTTGGCAAAATTTTACACCGGATGCCCTTCCTGATGTAACCCTCCCCATTTATCTGGGCTTGGGACCGGGATGAAGAAACACACTGGTTTAATGTAATTAAACTACATTAAAAGTGATTATTTAACTAAAATTAACTCTTAATTATTTAATAAAAACAGCAAAATAAAAAGATCAAAATAATAATCATATATGACATTGCTTATAAATTTGCTGTCATTGTTTAATTTGCCTGCTACTATTTATTTGATCTCTTTTCAGCTGAGACACCCATTACTGACTTTGAATGGCATCATAAGCACCAGCAAAATTTGTTCCTCATATAAAATCCTGGCATGCAAGGGCTTGAGGGGAGGTATCCGTCTAGTCTTTAGTTTTCATACCTGCTTAATCAAAATCAGACTCATGGGGAGGTTGATTCAATCTCAGAAGCAACACGCACAAAGCAAAATCCAGCTACGGATGGGTCAACAGTCATTTGAAGAACACAAGGACAATTTAAACATGACATGAGATTTGATCATATTCTTTGGGGTATGGGAGGGAACAGAAGTTATGTAAAAAATGCAATGAACATGGGGGGAACAGGAAAACTACAGCCAGCCCAGAATCAATTTACGGGCCAAGCTTTGCGAGTTTGCTCCTGGCTAACTTTCTTACCTGAAATGAAAACAATGAAGCTTTAAAACTGACTCAATTCAGAATACTATGCTGTCTAGTTCAATCTTTGAGCAACTCCATTTGTTTCTCTACTCTTGTTCTTTTCATTTGATAACTTTACCCCCCAAAAATATAATGTTTTCCTGCAATGCAACATGCTTTTCCGGTTTCTGCCACCTCATAACACCTGGAAAAAGCGTATGCAGTGGGAGAGATGTGTCCAGTGGTGGGGAAAATATGTCATCCTGTAAGACGGAGTCTAATTTCACAGCAGTATGACTTGTTTCAATACAAAGTGTCATTCTGAGCTCTTCATATTCATTTGTGCAGTCATAATCAGATCCTGTCTGCACCCCTTTAAAGCATATGCAGTCTTTATGAAGCAACTTATTATACCATCAATCTGTTCAGCTATTGGAGAGGATCATGGGCAGCTGAAGAATTTCCTAGGTACAAAGCAGAAGCCATACTTGTATTGACAATTATATATGCCAGGCCAGTGAACCTAATGTGCATCTCCCTGGCATGTTTTTAGAAGCAGCAATACATGTAAAATTCCACTGACATGTGAGGGAAATGCCACAAAAACAGGATATGGTTCACACTCATGTCCAAAGAGCTGTGAGACACAACGGATAGCCACAGTTTCCCCGACAACCCCAATGAAACATGCAGTCATAATCAAGAAATATAAACTCCCAAAACTTAGGTTTTCTATGGCACAAACCAATAACACATTAATTTAAAAATCTTTAGAAATACAAATACTAAAATAAACAGGCATTAATCATGTTTTTAATAGAAGATAACACAAACACACAAAAGATTCACAAGCAACTGAAAAACAGGATACTTTCAGTGAGACAGCAGTGGTATACCTGTGAAGAGAATGGTCATCAATGTGCAGTGACTGACAGAGGGAAAAAATGCATTGTGCTGCCTATGCACAAACTGACTGACAGAAAGTCAGGAAAATCAGTGTTTTGTATCATCAAGCGCACACAGAGCACCAAACAGTTCTCATTCGGGAAACTATCAGTGCAGGACAGGACACAGGATCAGACACAGCTTGGTTTCTTTACCTGTTTGGCAGTGCAGGAGGAGAAAAAGGAGGAGAGGCAATCCTGCTGTGTCCTTTAGTGATGACTGCTGTCAGCCCAGTGTTTCAGCTGGAAGCAGACATGGGAACAGAGTCAAACGGGTTACTCTCACTCACTCGGTATAGTTTTCATATTACTTTCTTAGTTTCAACAGAGAAGTTGTCAAGGATGCAAGCAAGTGCTGCTTGTGAGGCTAGAAATATCATTCCTTTTTGATTCTTTATCCTTAAAAATCTTGTATAACAGAGGGACAAGGTTCTAAATGATTATCCTTTCACTGATTATATTTGGGGACTAATGACTGTGAGGCACAGGATCTAACTCCAAGAAAAGCAGTTGGGCAACAATCAAACTCTGAAACTCTTAATAATAAATAAATGGCTATGGAAAGTACTTTGATTTAATCCTCCACCTTAATGAATGGGGCACATTGCCAACATATAACAATCACTTTGGATTATAGAAAGTCATGAACAATGAACATGTTAATAAATATTTTAATGAAGTGTGTATTGATTTTGAGTTTCTTGGCAAAGAGGTCTTCAGTAAAGGTGGTAAAAAAGAACAAAGCTTCTTCAACTGTGTACTGTGTATTTTATTCCCTGACTAAGGATACAGAATAACTTTGTCAAGTTCTCAAAACTTTATGAATAGCCAGAGTCATGGATCTTGGGTTTGTAGGGCATTAGAGTGTATAAGGTAGTATGACCATGACTCATTTCAGGCCCTAAAAATGACATTTGTTTTCCATTGTTTTGTCTATTTCATTTTACTACTGATTGCTAGGAGGGTCCTATACTCCTCCTGTGGATTTGATATTGCTTTCTTTTCATCACATCAGCTCTTTATACATGCCACATCTTTTGATGACCTATTTCAAATCTTAACTACAGCCTTCAATATAATTTATATTTGGGGTTGCCCACAGCACAGCTGTCCAACTCTTGCTTCAGAGTTCTATAGACAGCTACACTGCCATCCCACTGAAGCTTTAAGAGTCTCTTCAAAGCCACGTTAACAGTCACACATGTTCAACCAAACCTATATGACTGAAGAAGATTTGATGCTGTAGATAGACAACTTATTGTAGATCATGATGTGTAGGTAATACCCAAAAGTACATAGCACCCAAATTGACCAATAAAAAAAGCGTAAGACAAATTACATAATATTTCTGGTCATATGATGGGCTGCACATGGTTGTAGATTAAAGATGTAGGACAATGGGGTCACCTGTTTGTAATGCAATTGGGAAAGACATGGAAACTCAAGTGTAGTTTTAACATTGAGGAATCGAGTTCAATAATAAACAACGAGTCGTTGAGCACCTCCACTTCTGGATAATGCCATCAAGACTGCATTTACACTACCACGCTGACATGATCTGCATCTAATTTTTGCACATATTTGACACAGATTATGTAAATACCCAAAATTACACTGTGTCCGACTTTTTGGGATCAGATATGGGCCTCTTTCACATGCAGTATTCAATTTTAATTAAGTTCTGATTGCCCATATCCAATCTGAGTTTAAAAAGACGTTTGAAATCGGATACAGGCCGCCTTCTCTTGCGACACTGAATTCAAATTCAGTTCTGATTGCCCTTATCCATTCTGAGTTTGAATAGTCTGATTGGATTTTTGTACATCATGCAATACATTAAAACAGTCAATGCAGATGAACAGTCAATGGAGCACCAGGAAAAACGATTAAATTTCACTATTGTGCTGACTCACCATATTTAAAATCAATTTCTACTACTAAAACAAAAAAATTTGAGAACATCAGCGGGAAAAAACATGAAGGGTGCCATGTTTATGCCTTACCTATGTCACTATATCAAAACATATGCACAGTGCAGGGATTCCACATAAGCAAAGTGAGCTGGTAAACACTCTGCAAACACTTTGACTATTTAATGTAAACACCGCACACATCAGATTAGATTTTTTCATTAATCCTGATTCAGAGATGAAGACTTGGCAGGGCAAACATGGCCTATCTACACATATAGCGCCAAAAGGATTGCAGAGTTCTTTTTAGTGTTGCTGTCTACCGTTATTGTTTGTCTGTTCATTTGACAATGTTCACTTGTCCAAAATGGAGGTAAGAAACATTTTGGTCAAAGGAAATACAACCTTTAGATGAGAAGCCTGTTCTGCGCCACACAGAGGTGGATTGTTTACCTATCACAGTGTAACAAGCTGGGAAGGGTAATACTGAAGGAGTAAGATGTGTGAAGGTAATGAAAAAGTCGGTAGGAGTAAATTGTTATTTTTTAACTTTAACGCTTCTCCGTCTTGCTTATGGCATTTAACTGAGCTTCATCTGATTAATGAGGGAACTTTCACATCATCTGGATTAACATTTATATTTACATTTATTTTCTTAGCAGACATTACAAAGGAGGTTAACAGAACTCTGTAAACATAAGTCTGAGGGCTGTTTGGTAAACAAGTGTTACAGAACAAGGGTACAAAATTGAACATCACAAGTGAAGAACACAAAAAACAAAATACAAGCTAGCTACAATTCTTAGATTACAAAACCTGACAGCTAGTATCAGTGAGACAGAAATTCACCAAACAACAGAGTCTTCACATGCTTCTTAAACACAGTGTGGGAGTCAGCAGTTCAGATGGAGGTCGGCAGCTCATTACACCAGCCAGGAGCTACAGATGAAAACAGTCTGGACTGAGATTTGATACCACGCAGAGGTGCCATCACCAGACTCCATTCAACAGCAGACTTAAGTGTTTGAGAAGGAGCACAGGACCTCACAAGTGTCTCCATATATATATATATATATATATATATATATATATATATATATATATATATATATATATATATATATATATATATATATATATATAGGTGCAGACCCACTAATTACTCTGTAGGTAAGCATCAAGGATCTGAACTTAATCTGTGCTACTACAGGAAGCCAGTGTAGTAATCTGATCAGAGGAGTGAAATGTGCCCACCATGATCAGCTGAACATCAGATGTCCTGCTGCATTTTGAATCATCCGCAGTGGCTTGGTGACACATGCCGATGCTCCTGCCAGCAGAGAGTTGCATTAGTTTGATTGATAACTGTCTGTTGAGTTGTTTACATGCTCTCCTTGTGTTTGTGAATTGTGCATGTGTGGGTCGATTTTGGTTTAGTTTCAACATAATCAGAGCATTTAACTGTCTATTTTAAGTATGGTGTTTTGTTTTTGTCACAGAAAGGGTAAACCAGGGTGGCAGTGAGTAAGACCCCATTATCTTAAGAAATAGCAGTGAGTAACTTTAACCTGAGCTGAGTTCTTAGCATAATGAGGCATCAGTACAGTAGTATTGGGCTTCAGTTTTCCCATAACCCTGCTTAGGATAAAGCAGGTTTAGAAAATGGATGGATGGGTGAAACTAAAATTGGATAGGATGCCAGTCAATTGCAGGCCACACATACGCCTACACTCACTCACACTGTGCCAGTTTGGAGTTACTCAGTAACATAACATGCTGGTCTTTGGGATGAGTGATTAAACTAAAGTACCTGGAGAAAACCAATTTGTACAAAAAAAATGCCAAACTCCATACAGAGAATGTCCAGGCCAGGAATTTTATTGTGAGGCAATAGGGTATTGTACCATGTTAGCCGTTATGGATGTAATGAGAAGTCAAGCAAAATGACACCTTTTATTGACTAAATAAAAAGATTACAATATTCTGCCTTGAAAGCTTGCATATTATAATCTTTTTAGTTAACAATAAAAGGTGTCATTTTGTTTGACTTTCCATTGTGAGGCAACAAAGCTAACCACTGTGTCACCATTTTACTCTTTACTAAATATATTTTACATAGTTTATTAAAATTAAGTGAAATCCTCTATATAATGTAGGTCACTGAGCTCAAGAACACAGTGTCAGTGTTTTTAACACTTTGTGTGTAACAATTGGCTGTCAAAATTAAATTCCTCACATTTTAAAAGAGGCATTCATGTGACAAGTTGACATCACTCTAGCTGGTGTGATATTAATGACCACAAAATGATTATCAACAGCTAAAACTGGTGAAAGCTTGCTGGAATAGAAAAAGAGTTAATAATAATAAACTATCATAATGATATAATGTTAATGCAAGTGCACCAGACTTGGTTATGAAAAGCCATGCCTTGTCTTTTCTATTTATCACTTGTATTCACAAAACAGCGAGTGCTTTCTCTTTATTGATCCGTTAGATGATTTGTGCTTTCAGCATGCACCATTCCAGCGTTATCATTATTTGATTGTTACTCTCATCTCAGAGGAGCATTTAAATGAAAAAGAGGTTATAAAATGAAAGATAAATAGCCAATCATTGTGTCAAATGGAAATTGATCATGCTTGTATTGTTTCATTGGCTGAAGAGCTAAATGTTTGCGCCCTCCTCTCTTCTCCGACTCCTTCTAATCCCCGAGTAACAGCCTGAGATTTGCTTTCTCACGAGATTTGATAATACTGATCAATCAAATTATTATAAAATGCATGTATCAGCCAAATGAAATTCAGTCAGCACTCGTGTTTGGTTCGGGGTTTTGGTGCAAGATAGGATACTCCTAAAAATTCAGTGGTGCTAGAAATCAAGCATAGATACACCTATGCTTGCATTCTATGTATTTTTTAATTGCTAAAAAGTTTGAATAGAATGGCCAACGTTGATCAGAGACCTTTCATTATAATTCATCATCCGCTTGCACAGGGTGATGGACTGCTCATTCATGCAGGACCACAACAGATACGCCGCCTTGATGAGCGTGGAGATGCCCCTGCTCCAACTGCTGCATCCCAAACAGCTGAGCTTGTACAGCAGCAACATGCAGGCCCTGAAGCTCTTGTGAGACATCAGCAATGGCATATTATACCTCTGTGGGCTGAGATGGAAGAGGGATAAAGGCACGTCAAAACTGTGAGATGCTGTTTTTTCATTTAACAGTATTATTTTTCTTTTATCACAGAACAGGATGCTACCTGGCCAGGGGAGTACAATCCCTGTAAAAATGCTCTGGATTTAATAGCTGTTACCGGGGTTTAGCCAGTTTTTCAGGCTGCTCCAACAAATGCTCGGAATGTGCTTTATACTTCTCAATTTGGCAGTACTAGGGAAGAATGTTTAAGACAGGATGCCCTTCTTGATGCAAGCCGCTTTAAATGGCCTTTAATCACATGCAGTGAAATAGTGATGATATTATAACCCCAAGTCTTGGGGGATTAATCTTCACATCAGGATGTACCCTGATCTTAATCACAGAATTGAATGGAGAGCTGGAAGCAAAGAAAAATCAGCATCAAGGGAAACAAAAAGACTACCCGAGTTTGAAGATCTATGGTAACCATTCTCTGCATATACAGAAAGAATCCCCCACCAGTGTATTAGAAAGGGACTAGCGGGACAGACCCCATTTGTATTGTGTACATTCTAATGTTTACCTCTCCTTTGTGCATTAATATGATAAATAAAATATAGTGAGTTACCAATCATTTCTTTTTTTTAATAGTGTCTACAGACATTAAAGGGATGGGACTAAATTGCTTATAAAACCATGCGTCATAATTGATTAATTAGATGGCTGGTCCCTAGTTCATTAAGAGAACCCAAAGCTACCAGCCACGATCACATCCTGGCATAATGCACAATCAGAGAAATCCAGCCTTTCAAGTGCATTCAAAGTATTTATCATTGTAGGGCTTGAGAGTCAAAAGACGTCAAAGCTCTTAATTTATCATAACCACTGGGACAGACGTCAGCTTCTGCTGTCTGAATACATTATGGCAAAGCAAAGTTGGTGACAGAGGTGCAGTCAAAAAAGGCTATCCCCAAATTATCCCAGCATACAGCACAAAATAGGTAAGAAGTGGGAAATGTATAAAAAGGGGGCCACATTATCAGAATAATGAATAAGCACGTCCAATGATGTCACTCGAGGTTTAACATGCAATGTGACAAAGTGAAAAAGACACGACCTGTGTCTGAAATATCTTACAAGTAAATTAGAACCACAGTGACAAAAATTGCAAACAGACTTTTAGAACTGTTGCTGTGGATACATTTGCCTTGTGACCATTAAGCAAATAGGTTGAATGGTTAATTAAAGCTCACACCTTTATGGTAACTAAACAAATTAAACAAAACACGTTCTGGTGTATATAACTGTTAACATTTTGGCAGTATTGTCTGTGTATCTCATCCATCCTTACATCCATCCACTGACTAAACCTACTTAATCCAATTGTAGAGTCACATGCAACCATAGGTTATTCCTACCTGCACTGAAGGCAAGATGTGGCATTTTGTGTACTTTATAGACATTCAAATACACGTTCCACAGAAATTTTGCACATACACCCTTTTACACTCATGACAGGTAACCAATTATCACATACAAAAAACAGTAAGCTACCTCTAAAAGAGTTCTAAAGCAACTCAGGATCAGGCTTCCACCTGTAGATTTATTCTTTACAGATATATACGTAGGATTACGAAAGTCTGACATCAATGTTGTCAACCCTATGCTATTTACGGGAATACAAATGAACAAAAGGGTGAACGGTCAGCCATTATCCAACCTGCTATATCCTAACACAGGGTAACGGGGGGGTCTGCTGGAGCCAATCCCAACCAAGACAGGGCGCAAGGCAGAAACAAACCCCGGGCAGGGCCCCAGCTAGGCACACGCACACCAAGCACAGACTAGGGACAATTTAGGATCACCAATGCACCTAACCTGCATGTCTTTGGACTGTGGGAGGAGCACCCAGAGGAAATCCACGCAGACATGGGGAGAACATGCAAACTCCACTCAGGAAGGACCCAGGTAGCGAACCCAGGTCCCCTTACTGTGAGGCAGCAGCGCTACCACTGTGCCACCCAAAGGGTGAACACTATAGTAAAAACATAGAAATTCCACATTTTCTGCCATTAAATTAACACTCGCTGGAGTGGCATCTAGCTAGCAATTTCAATGAGGAACAAATGGTAAATATAAAGCACTGGTGAACGTCATTGTGATAACAGGTCAGAGTGCATCTTCATTTTTTTTCCTGGCAATAACCTCCACCCTAGGTCTCTGCAACAAAGGAAAACAAAGTTTGTGGTTTACATGAATACATGTTGAAAGATGTGTTGGATAAGGAAGGTGGCCTTATGACCTTTGGTCTGTGTCTGTATTATGTGGGGCTCTCATAGCCAGATACAGTAGTTAACTTTAGTGATTTACTGAGCTACGACTGCTATTGTGGGCATCAAGATTATGATCCCCTCAGCACACAAAGATGGACAATTAGAACATAGCTCAGACAGACACCCTCAGCCAGGTTACATTAACAATTTTCAAAAAATAACTCCTGGCATAAAAGTATTCTGAATGCATGTGTAATTTAATAAAAGAAACCAATAAACCCTGAAGTAGCAGTTAACAAAAAAAACTAATAAAACTACCAGCTTCTCTAGTTTACCTTGACTGACAGGTAACTTTGCTACATATGATCTAATCCTAAAAGACTAATTCATCCCATTGTGTGGATAATCTCATATAATGGTAATAAACTAAGAACATCTTATTTGGCCACTAATTTTGGAACCAAATGTAGACAATAAAAAAGCGGGTGTAAAAAGTAAATGCTGCCAGCTTAGAGTGAGCAAACAAGGTTTTTGTAGACAAATCAGCATTATTCAAGAGATTCAGCTAGATAATGGTGTTCATTTCCAACTCCCAGTCAAAGTTACTGGCATACGCATGCTGCTTTTAAGTAGTTCAGGTTACAAGCTACACCAGCCAAGCGAAAATCACAAGCAGGAACAGCTCTTCTGTTTAATTACTGTATATTCAATACTCTAGCTCCTGTACAATTCTGTACAAAAGTGCACTCTATAAAAGGCACCATATAAAATAAAGAATGATGGTTTAATGCATTGCTTTTTTTCTGCCAATGATTCAAGCCGAGTAACAAGGCCTTGTACGTGTGTTGGATTGCAAAGAAAGAGGGCAGGACCTGCGCCTTACTGTCTCTCCATACCAATGAGAATGATTCAGGTTTGTTTCTAGCGCAAACTATCAATATTGAAAATAAGGCGAACAGGAATCTGCTGAATATTACAAGAACTAACCATATGCTGTCACTCTTCGGCTAGACAGTACCCAGAAATTACAGGTATCATATTAAATGTTTCCATACACTGCAAAATATATGAGCTTTAGGTCACATACATTTTGTCCTTCCATACATACATACGTACATTTTGTCCTTCCATAGGGCATGCTATGAAACATTTTTTATGGAAACACATAAACCAAGTGTATAAATACTGTACTCACATGCACATGTCTTTCAGGGAGCTTTGGACACAACTAAATAGATAAATAATGCTGACACAATTTAACAGGAAGGCCAATTCCTGCCCTGCTGTATAGAAAACACTGGGCAGAGGACTCTTCATCAGATCAAGTCAAAAAGTGTTGAAAGTTTAGTGATTTCATACGAATGCAAGTCAAAAATATAATCAATGTAAACAAAAGCGACTGCTTGGATCAATGTGTGCTGTGGCTCTCTCTTAGCAAGCGCAGCAACGGCTTCTGCTTGTCATTTAGCTGACTGGCACCCTACTGGCTTGTGTGGGAGTGCCCCCTAGCAGCAAATATGACCAAAGATACTCTGCACATGTTGATCAGCCGTCTTAAAATTTTCATTAAAAATGAAAGAAGCCTACTTGCCCAACATTTATAAGTATAAAAATCGCACATTTTAATGGGATTTTTAAATGTTAAGCTTGCACACTCAGAATGAGGTGCAATATATACAACAAGAGAAGAAAATGCAATTTAAAGACATTTTAGGAAAATAGGCAGCTACAAAAGCAAGTCATTTTTACACTTTGCTGATGTCGCTGCTTGTTTTATAAGTGGCACACTCATTCCTTGCGGGGACCCATCTACACAGCACACTCAGGAGATTTTCTGGTTTGTATCCCCACAGTGGCCTTGGCATGTTGTCTTATCTAGTGGATAAGGTGATGGTCTATAAAACCAGAAGATTATCAGTTCAGTCCCCACCTCTGCTGCACTGTTTTACTCTTAGCCGATCACTTACTTTGCAAGTGTTTTAAACGTAGAAATATATTTACTGTATTAACAACTGTACTATACCTTTTAATTTAGCATTCACTACAAAAAGGTGCAACATACAATAAACATTTGTTTACTCAGACGGCAATATGGATCTGTCTGCATTACAGATGTCCAATAATGGGGCTCAGTTTATCCATGGCATGCCTAAACAATGTTTGTTTCCTCCAGTCATACCATTCAGCTACTATGAACATCAGAAGGGGAGTTCCGTGACTCAAAATAAAGAGCCTAGGCCAGCCAGAATGCGAAATCGCCTGAGCCATGACAGATTTATAGTGCACTGAATTATCCTCCCATATACGAGGCATGTCCATGTCTTTGACGAAAGCAGCTTCACCCGAGACACCAATCAATGGCTGAAACTTTCCAGCCCTGCTGTGAAGAAGCCTTCTCTCAATGATTTAGTCAAGCCTGACTTTTAGCAGCTGAGCCCAGAGCATTTAGTATGCAGTTAGTGTGCCTTATTAACGTCCGGCTCACATTTCAGGGTGAAGCAAACAAGCTAACATCATTAAAGTCTTGCCTCATGGCCACAGGAAACAAAACACAGAAAACATCCTCCAAAGCCGCAGCCCCAGTGTCTGGCACCGAGGAGGGCACATGTGTGGAATGCACTGTTCTCGTCGCTGCTTCCTGTCCAGACAACCACAAGTGTCTCCTAAGCCTAGCAGGCTACCTCGCCTTCTGCCGTGACTAATAACCTGCAGGACGTTGCAAGACGCCTCGCTTTTATTGCTCACTGTTTTCTCCCTTCGCACTCTCACATCCTTAAAGCACCAAGTCCAGCTGCGTGCACCTGAGCCCCACAACCCAGCTAAGGGCTTTGCTGCAAAACATTAACCCCTTGTGGCACTGAATATTAGTTCATCTAGCATTGCATGTTGTAGGTCACTCTAGCTGAAATCAGTAGCTATCGTCCAGTTAGCCATACACAAGCAGCTCTATTTTGTGTTCAGCCTGGAAGAACAGCATAATGTATTTGATGTTTAACATTAGTTATTATATTTTTAAAAAGGCCAATTAATACTTTGCACGCAGGGCATTCTTTGTATATCCCCATCTGTGCCTTTTTGTAGCTTAAGGACAGTCAGCTCTGGGATGGCGCCAGATAACAGTAGGATCAGCCTGGGGGCAAGCAAGGTAAGCTGCCAGGGACGGCTCGGCTTAAAGCTTATTCCAACTGCAGTCCTCCAATACTGCCAAGCCATAGTCCCTCATGACAAAGCAAAATTATCATCTCTTTTTATTTTTTTTGATGACCTGAATAACAAAAAGCACCCACCAGTAACACTTCAGTTTCAGATCAAAGTTGAGGCTAATCCGCAAGTGAACTACAACAGGAAAATTGACCAGGAGGATACATTAAATTGAGCTGTAAACACACAACAAAATGTCTGCAACTGAAGGAGTTGTAGGAAAACTTGGCTATTTGAAAAAAAAAAAAAACAAACTGATTTTGCCTTTTTAAAGTACACGATTCTGACATCCAAATGATGTATGAAATAAAAAAAAAATAATATTGTCCATCCTGTCCCTTAATTTGATCATTTAATACGTATTTCTGCTTTACTATAACAAAACTCTCAAGCCTACTTAATGCAATCAGGGACATGAACAATCCCTGGATAGGACACCATTCCATCATAGTACCTGCACATTTGCCAATTAACTTAATGTACACATCCTTGGGAATTTGAGAATGAGACCAAAATAGCTGGAGGAAAACCCACACAGACAGAGGGAGAACCAGCATGGGATCTGAACCTTTGATGCTAGATCTATGAAGTGGCAGTGCTGAACACTGTACTATCATGCTACTCATTATTGGCTTTAAAGTTTTTCATTTTTTAACATGGTGATGAGAAAACTCAAAAATCCTAGGTTCAGTTCCCAGCCTGTTCACTTTTCCCCTAGACACAGTCTCCCTGTTTTCCTCTGATATTCCAGTTTATAGTGATTTAAGTGTCAGGTCAATTAGTCACTCTGAATTGTGTGAGTGTGTCTATGATGATCCATCCATCCATCCATTTTCTAACCCGCTGAATCCGAATACAGGGTTACGGGGGTCTGCTGGAGCCAATTCCAGCCAACACCGTGCACAAGGCAGGAACCAATCCTGGGCAGGGTGCCAACCCACCACAGGACACACACACAAACACACCCACACACACCAAGCACACACTAGGGCCAATTTAGAATCGCCAATCCACTTAACCTGCATGTCTTTGGATTGTGGGAGGAAACCGGAGCGCCCGGAGGAAACCCACGCAGACACGGGGAGAACATGCAAACTCCACGCAGGGAGGACCCAGGAAGCAAACCCGGGTCTCCTAACTGCGAGGCAGCAGCGCAACCACTGCGCCACCGTGCCGCCCTGTCTATGATGATCAGCCACTACAGTATATCTAGAGTTAACACCTGTCTACAACCTGCTGCTCAGTGAATTGGAAAATCAGATTCAATAATGGATGGATGAATGGTTAAATACATGTGGGTGGGATAAGTCACAGCATACCAGCATGTTTCTTAAATATTCTGAGTTGATCCCAAGTCATAGTGACATACATTCATCTACTTTAAAGCCTACATACGATTGCGGAAATGGAAGACAAACCTGGCTGCAAAACAGGAACCCAAGCCGGATGGACACCAACCAACCCATTTACATACTTTCAAAGCAGGCAGATTTAGAGGAACACACTGGCCTGATAGAATGTCAGTGGACTACAGAGGGAAAGGCAAGTGAAAACAACTTTCATTGCAGTCAATGTCTTAGTCCTCTGGTATTCAAGTTACTTGCTTACTGTAATGTCTGTAAATGCATCACACCTTATATTTGGAATGTATTTATTATCTACACATGCATCCTATTCATCCATCTGAATATGTTTTGAACCTGAACCCTACCACTGTCCTATCAACACACGCATAATGTTTGAACCAGAGTTAAACAGGATGCCAGTCACCCAAGTGCATGCCACACTTAATCCAAAGGAATTAAGCTCAAGCCCACTAGCACCATCCAAGTGCCAAATCCCTCATCTGATACACTTAATGTACACTGCCATAGAAAATGAATATTTATGGATGGTCTTGGTGTCTAATATAGAAGGAAAGCTACAGGTGGGGGGGCCAAGCAGTGCAAAAGACATCTCTTTCCTATAAATGATAAAATAGCTGGTCAATAAAGCAAGATAACTTAAATTCAAGATATTAGCATGCTTACATTAGCTTACACTACACAAAAAAGGAGTGCTTCAATGCATAGGAAAATACAGTGCAAAAGTCAGCCTAATATGTTTTCATTCCTGTTATTATTATTTCCTGCTTAAACTATTTACTACGGCGTTTATAATGCATTTTTTTACTGGTTGGAGATCAGTCTGGAAGTGCACTTAATAGAGAAAGGAGGGATGATACACACCCTCACCATACAGCGTGAAAGACCTCAGTGTAACGTAAATCCTTAACATTACACTTACATTTAATTTAATGTGCTTGTACTAACGCGCCAGATGAAATTCAACCTGCCATGCCGTCCGTGCCCTGATGCTGTTCAGGCTGAAACCAACAGGACTGAAATCCCGGTCACCTGATCAACTGCTGCTGTCATCAGCATTTGTTGTGACGCCTGCATGTTGGGCCCTGTCGATATTTATAACCTGCAACTCAGTTTCTGCTTTCAAAAGCATGCTGACATCGTTCTAAAAGATTCTGGAGTGTCCTTGTTTAGATGCTGCCTTGAACAAGACACTCTGCTTTCTGTGATCCACAGAGAAGAGCTAGTACACCTGCTCAGTTTGTAAGCTATGCCCACATTATTTCGGATGCAGCCAGCGTTAGACAAAGCAGTCTTAATGAGACATATTTATTAACCCTTTGATTTAATCAAGAGATAGAAATAATGTTAAAACTAATGGAAATTCTGTTTCTTAGTAGTGCATCAAGTATCGTAAAAATTATAAATAATATAAAGGAACCTTAATAAAATTACCTTACGTACATGTACTGAGGTACATGCATCTTTGATACAATATTTAGTTGCAGGATGCTAGTTCCTGATTATATGTTCTTCGAGATACCAGTGCAGATTTTAAAAATTTAATTTAATTTAAAAATTGCAATCCAAAATTAACAGCATTTGGAAAGCAAAATAAATATACTGTACTTAAATTACTTTTTAACCAGGATCAGAAGTGATGTACCTGCTAGCCAGCATTTTTATCACAAAATTCTAGCATTTATTTCAATGATGCCTTCAAGATAGTAGAATGGGAGTAGGGGTGAAGGTGCAATGTGTCCACAGTAAGGATTTGTTTAAATTGTGGCCTTCACATTCATGTTCTGGTATATTTTAGTAAAACTGACACATATGCTTGTTCCAGAATATTTTCCTAATGATGGATGTGGCCAAAGGTAAAGCTGTCGCCAGAATCAAATAAGAATTAAGACTGTCTGAAAAGGGGCTTCTTGGAGATAGAAGAACCTACGCTGGCAGAACACCAGAGTGGAAAGAAGAACCAGTAGAGCCTGATGACATTCCCAAGACACTGCATGGCAACAGGTAAACCCAACGAAGGCTAAATGGCTTTGTTCTGAATGAAGGGGTCTTCAATGCATAATAAGGATGCCTGAGTCTTCGGTAAAGAGAGTAAAGGCCTGGCCAGAAATACTTCCACAGCCTGAGAGGAGTGAGCAGAGAGAGCCCACTAGGAGCCATGCTACCCTAAAAAAAGGACAGGCAGCTCCAGAAGCTGACTTCATGGCCTCACTCTCTAAAAGTCTATAAGAATTCACAGGGATACCAAGGGAAACCACAGAATACCAACATTTGGTAGCTCTACAGTTTTACAGACCCATCCTTAATCTCATAAGTGATTCCAAAGTTTGATATGCATCTACCCACAGGATGGAGATTTAAATACTGCCCACTGCTAGAAATCCTACAAGTCCCATCTGGTTAAAAGTTCACTGATATGAGGAGGATAGACTAAGATCTGAACAGAAATACACAGAGATATAGTAGGTGTGTGTGATTGTGTTTATTTAGTTCTGAAAAGTTGGAAACTTAGAAGCCGTACTACTAGAATGCCAGGACAACATCTTGCCATTGGGTTAGCAGGACCTGCTTTAGTATTTGTAGCTCCTTTGTTACATTATGTTCTCCCATTTAATATTTATTTACTGGTGAATAAAAAACACATTTGATGAAACATGCGTCTTTTTGGTCTTATTCTGGGTTTGGAGAAGCACCAAGTGGCTGTATCCTGTTAGACAATACTTCTGCAGACTATAATAAATCCAGTACTCTTAGTCTTTTCTGAGACTTGTGCTCAGAGCTGTCCTAAAATGAGATCCAGCTCCAGGTTCCTAACCTATGGGACTATTACCTGGTCTGCAGTGCAACATGACTCGATGCTATGTGCTCATTAGTTAACAATTCATGCAGCTATATGATTAAATATATCTATAAACTATATGCAAAATGCCATAAAACATGTATCATATACAGTAGATGAAACTTGTTGATAGTCAAAATGTTTAAAACATCTGACTTGCTAAAGAGTCAAGCTGTTTTAACTGGAAATCTGGAAGGTGGTGGAGGTAAACTGCTAAATATGCGCACCACTGTTTGATGTGGTAACCATACCTGTTAATATACAGAGGGTCCTGTAAAACAGCACTGTACCTCCACTATAGTGCACTTTGCAGTTACAGTATATGCAATATGTGACCGTAGAGTCACCACTTATTTAGGAGAGAAGTATAGTGTAAAACACTGATAATCACCTCATGCTGGAGTAAAGTGCTTAAACACAATTACAGAAATATAGCATATTAATTACTTTATGTTCTGAAACCTATTTAAATCAGTTCAATGTAGTGGGCAGCTGGATAATTATCCCAGTAAAATTAGCCACAGGATGTCTACCAGCCCTGGGCAGAGGGCCACTCCGTTGTTGAACCCACAGGGGCCAAATCGGAATCACTGACTAGCCTAATACAAACACTAACTTTAGAGTATGAGAGGAAAACTAAGCTACCTGCTGAAAAACCCAGCGCAAAAAACACAGGGAATGTACAAACACCCCAAAACAGGGACTGCTTGTAGGAGTCAAACCTAGGAGACTTGATCCATGAGGCCCCTGTGCTAACCAGTGCACCACCTTGCTGCTTATAATGTAACCGTATAAATCCACTCTAGTAAAATGCATAATTTCAAACATATCCTTATAATAAGAACAAAATTTTGATCCCCATCACCCATCCTGTCATGGATTGGTGTCACTATTCCAGTGACCTTACATTTTATATGGATCCTAAATAAGAAGCACAAAAAACACATCTATTGATTACATTTTTTCCCCTGAACAACCTCTGCACATTTGAAAAATGTACGCAGATGCACCAAATATATTCTAATTTAATGTAACCTGTTGTTTTTATTTACAATATAAGTAAATGCCATTTCCCAATCCTGTTAACATGTGAAAAAGAGATAGTTATCTGCAATTAAACAACATCTGCAGAATGCATTTCTAGTATCCTCAACCTCCAAAACCTTCCAAAATAACTCAACTCTTACATAGTCGTAGCATGTTGAACTCAACTCAGCAGAGAGACAAGAAAAACGCAAAGCCAGAAGGCCTATTGATTAAAGAAGTGTGTGAAGGGGGTGTCAGTTTACAAAGGGCTTTATTGTAACCCATCCGTTCTCTTATTTTATGTCAACTTATTTCATTTAGCTCTTCAGCATGTATAAACCTTTCAAAAAGAAAGCATTTTCATTTAGGGTAAATATCTGTATTATTAGTACCGCTTTGTATCCTTAGATGTAGGATTTTTACTAGAATAAAAGTGCCTTCCAGTGGCTCTTTTTTCTCTTGATAAGAATATTGTGTCTAGACAAATGCCTTACTCAGCAGAATAAATCATTTAAGAAACATTAGTATTAGCACTTTAACCCATGTCTCAGGAAATAACATTTACCACAATGTCTACTTGACATTCATTGATTCTGTACATCAGAATTTCTGTTTAGACTTATACATGGCAAATATTTTTACTACCTATGCATATCATTTTTTCATTCAATTTTCTTTCTTTCACCTTGGCTGAAAAGTGGGAATTTTAAACGAGTCAGATGACTGACATGTGAAACAGTTATAGCGGAACCATTGAATTCCATTAGAAAAATGCAAAGCCCCTAACTATATATCAAGGACTTGAAGTCCAAAACTTCAAGGGTTTTTCTTATAAGAGATATTTAAAATTATGACTCATATGAATGACTGTGGGTGAGGGCATCAGTCTTCCCAGAGAAGAAATGGTGACCCATCTGGCATATGTATTTTGTCTTTCATCCACTGCTGCTAGGCAGTAGTCCAACCCGTTATCCTGAAGTGGATTAAACATGTTTGCTAATGAAAGGAAGGTGTTTGATAACGTAGGGATATTTTAATGAAGGTTATCTTCTAAATAATTCTCATTTTCATAAAATCTGGTAATGTGTTTTAAAACATGAAATATGACATTTGTACACAAAACCTAGATACTGTAAGGTACTTGTTATGTGAGGGGAGGCATGGTAGTGTAACAGTTGGTAATGATGTCGTATTACTCTAGGAGACTGGGTTTTAAAGTTAGTCTAGTAACTGTGTGGAGTTTGCAGGTATAAGTATTCCCATTTTCCTTGATTATCCCAAAAATATGTTTGTTATATTAATTGACGATTCCAAACTGGTCATGAATGAGTGCGTGAGTGTATGTGGATTTACTCTGTGATGTGCTACCAACCTGTCCAAAGTTGCTTCTTGTTTTTTATCCAGTGCTGCTGAAGAAGGCTCCACAGCTCCACAATAAATATTAATAATTCAAGTACAGTAAAAGAACTAAAGGGTAATTGCAATGTGCATTTCCACATTTGTACAAAAATGCACACATCTAGTCACATATACCAGGGGTCCTCAATCCCAGTCCTGGAGAGCCGCAGTGGCTGCAGGTTTTTGTTCTGACCTGGTTGCTTAATTAGAAAGCAATTCTTGCCAATAAAGCACTAACAAGCTATGAAATTAAATTAACTCTGCTATGTCAGGTCATTCTCATATCCTAGATTTTCTTTCCCTTTCTATCATGCAAATGATTTGAAGGCTAAAATGGACGAGTAATTCTCAGTCCTTCACTTTTTTCTCTTCATTTTTCTTCCAAGTATTTAATTAAACCCAATAGTGCAGATAAATACACACAGGTGTAAATGTAAATAAGCTAAATGGAGAAATGCTGCTCTCTCTTGTCATTTGCATGTTATTGATAATAAGGAGTAATTAAAATAGCTGTTTAAGACAAAATTAAGCAATAAGGGCTCAAAATCACTAAAGTGAAGCAGAAGTGTTACTTTAGCAATAAGTGCTTTTTATTAAGCAACTGGGTTGGAGCAAAAACCTGCAGCCACTGCGGCTCTCCAGGACTGTGATTGAGGACCCCTGACATATCCTAAATTATATTATATGTGCATAAATAAATACATATATATATACATAAAATTCTATCTATCTATCTATCTATCTATCTATCTATCTATCTATCTATCTATCTATCTATCTATCTATAAACATACACCCACACACACACACACATATATATATATATATACATATACACACACATACGGTTTATATATAGTAACACTGTTCAACGGGCAAGCCTGCTGTGATGTGAGGTAATGATGACAGCACCACACTTACTGTTAGCAGCTTGAGTTGTAGATCTTTTTAGTTCAGCTGTCTAGGCTACTTCTCTGTCCAATACATGGTAGGAATGTAAGCAAGATGGCCATCAGGTTCATGAAGGTGAACCCGATCTTGGTTACAGTGGTGTCAGTAATGGGATGTCCTTGCTAGGGATAGCAAACTTAAGTGAGAGATAGTGTTGTGTTCAAAGCATGCCACACTATATCATGGTACAAGGAGAACTCAGTTAGTTAAGTCCTTTGTGTTCAAATTCTTGTGTTAACATTTACATCACTGAGTCACAATAGATAAGGCATAAAAAGTCACCACATAGGCACATATGCCTGTTGAACCAAGTGATCATTATGTTTTCTGTTATGAGATAGTACTAGGGGGTTGTACCCTGTTAGCCATTATGGATGTAGTGAGAAGTCAAGCAAAATGACACCTTTTATTGGCTAACTAAAAAGATTACAATATGCAAACGTTCGAGGTAACTCAGACCCCTTCTTCATGCAAGATGTAATACAGAAACTGGAGTTTCCTGTGTTTATATAGACACTAGTACAGATATAGCATTGGAAAAATGAGCTATGACATGCATACAAAACTTGCAAATCAGCTAAGCAACATAAAAAAACCAGCCCAATGAAGAAATGTCAAAGAAAGAAAGACAAAGCATCTATTATTAACCATTTCCAAAGTCACACCTGAGTGATGAAGGACAACCTATTTACTAAATTTAGTAGACATTACTTCCATTATAGAGCTGCTTTGCCTGTATTCACATATTTTCCAGCAGATAACCAGCAAGGCACCTTTTAATTTCTAACCTCTACACTCCTTCCTTTCCCCTTAACGCACCACCGTTTTTCCCGTCAGGCATGACTGCAATTTGTTGAGAAGGCCTTTAAAATAAAGTTCCACCCCCGCAACCAGCAGGCATGGAGCCTTCGTTGACTTTCAGAAAGCCAGAGCCCTGGGATTTGGGACCATTATGCTTTCTTTTTCTTTCCCTCTTTCATTCCTTTTTCTGTAGCACCTAACCAAGACGCAGACTGAAAAACAAGAGCCGCCCTACAAAGATGGTCTAAGCTTGGCAGCCATGGCAGAAATGACTGATGGGTGGCAGCTGGAAGAAAAAAAAAAGAGAATAAAAATAACATTTGTCACTGGGGAATGCCGGAGCTGTCGCAATCAGCCCATGGGGCTGCACTTGCCGAGGGGCAGCAGGCTGGACTCTCCATGCTGCAGTTCAAGCAGCAAAGCAACAGACGGATCTCTGCTGGCAATAATATTTTAGAGTTGTTTATTCATGTCTGATTCTTTTAATTTCTCTATAAGAGGAGTCAGTAAAACCTACAGCATCCTGCTGCTTTTCACATGGGCATTTAGCACAGAATTTCATTTTGGCCTCCAGGAAAAGCTAGCTCCAAGGTACACAAAGCATCGACTCCCATGTCTACACAAAGAATTGAGTACATTCTAATCGAAAGTTTCTTCAGGTTAGTTTTATGTCACTTCAATCTGTTTAATTTACCTTTTTTACCCAGCTGAGGGTGGCCTGGAGCAGGGGCCTATCTTCACAGCATTGTCACAAAGCAGGAACCAGCTGTGGACTGTAAGGCAACGATGCACATGACAGGCCGAATACTGGAATACTATTAATGTTCTTTGTATACTGCTTATTCAAAGGCAGTGTAAGACACAATAAAAAAAAAAAGATTAAATTGTCATCATTTACAAAAACAGGGTTTTAAAATAATGTTTCTTATGTGTGCTTAAGTAAGTGATTTGGTAAGCTTGACTGCTAGCTTACATTGGAATCTCTAGAAGAACTGTGCAGCTTGAGTAATTTTATATTTGGATATTCTAACCTGGTATTTGATATACTGTACTAGAAAAAATCACATGCAAAATGTAAAACAAACTTATGCATTGAGGGAATGAAACATAAAGCTCTAGTATCAATATGTATATGCTTTCTTCCATTGGATGTGTTGCAACACTAGCATCACTTGTGATTCTACACCAAATATTTCTTCATCTTTGGAAATGCCTTTTTAATTTAAATTTTAGAAGCATAGTGTAGATGTTATCTTTGAATGAAAGCTCTGTCCACGGTATTTTCATATCGTTTGCAAAATTATTTTCATGCATACTAAAACGACCGAAAACACATTTGACGTTATCACCCACCAACACAGCATTGATGCCTTAAATCGGGCATACACTGCACAATTTGTGCACGATTTGCAGTTGTCAAATGATTTTTTGAGTCCGCCTGAATTTTGGCTTCATTGGTTGTCTTTTCCCAGGAAGCATGAGGGTGGTTACAATGTCCAATTGCCTCTCACTGTCACGTTATTGGAAAAAGTTCTGTTATGTCAAATATTTTAGTTATTTTGTGAGCAGTCTCACAAGCTGAGTTTCTGATGTTGCCATCAAATATCCCAAAATTCATTATGCCACGACAGCAGTTAGTACAACACAGTCTGATCACTCACATTGTAGTATGTCAATCAGATTCAAGCATATACAGTATATGACCAATGACTCTTATTATGCAGTACGAGTAGTCACTTGACAATGATTTATAAATATCGCACAAAAAGGGATTTAGACATATACAAGTAAGCAACGCAACAAGTACCATGGAAAGCAACTTTTCTATGCTTGCTATATTGGAATATGTTTTTCTTCCATGAAGGGTGACCAATCTGGTAATGAGATCCAGTAATCATTGTAATGAACAGGATCCAATCAGGGAAGAGCTACATAATAAGCATGAGCCAAGCAGAGGCTAGTTTTCAGAAATCTTTGTTTTTGTCTGTCCACACTGAAACACCATGCCGTTTTTTTCAAAAGAGAGTGTTTTCAAAAGTATTCATATTTATTTGTAGTAAATGCCCAGGAAGCCTTGACGAAAGGTAAAAATGAAGATAAATGTCTTCGTTTATAAAGAAAAATGTACTAGTGTGGACTGAGCCTTAAACATTCTAAAACTATACCTGCTTAGGAGCATAGAGGAACAAGAACAGGAAACTGTAGAGACAAATCCACACTGTTTTTTTCTGATAAACAGCCTGAGACTTTTAAAAAGGCAGCACACAAACGCAGAACCATATTTAATTAAATTTCCCAAGGACATCCCCTTCACCTTAAACTTAAGTGCCTCATTGACAGCAGGTTAGGAGTTTCAGCCCAGTGCCGCTAACTTTGGCACAATGGAGTAAGCACAAAAAAAATTAAAAAAAAAAAGAAAGAAAGTTCACTAGTGCACTAAGCAGTCTTTAAGAATGGCTTATAGATGTGGAGTATCACCATTTAATAGCTAAGTCATATATAACAAGCTAATATATAATAAAACATACCCAAGTACTGCAGGGGTTGTTGCTCATCTAGTACTCTCTAGGCTTATAAACATCTTACTCATGGTGGCCCTATAATAGAAAATGGGGTTTGAGAAGATGGATATAATGAAGGATTAATGAACATATTACATTTTAACCTGATGGTGCAAAGATAAAGTGTAGAAAAATGCCCATTATTTGAATATTTCCCCGCACAAATGTGTTTTGTTCAGTAGCACTCAAAGCCAGAAAAAAAGAACACAAGTGGAACAAAAACATAAACCTAAATACCATAAGTAAGGCTCCCACAGTCTGGAAATAGGGAGGTAAAATCATTCCGTAAAGATCAATACCAGAAAGGTTAACTTTCTTCTAGCCACTCACTCACTTCTAACTAGGCCCAGGAATCATCTTGGAGTCCAATTTTTTTCTTCAGGGACACCAGGCCACCTCTAGTATCCAGAGTTTTTAGTATTCCTTTAAGGATGAGGTCTCCAAGGCAGGACCCAGGTTCCTGCTTTATTAGGGGATTAGCATGGTCCTATATAATTCTGTTATATTGGTTAGCAAGTGTTGACGTTTCACACTTTCTCCCCTCAGAGTCACTTACTCTCTTTGGAAAGAGGACCAGACATTCTTGTCTTCAAGTGAGTATAGTCTGTTTGTCTTCCCTGGAGGCTTTCTGTAGGATGTATTACTGCCCAGGCAACCCTTCTCCAAAAAATAAATGTATATAAATGGATCAGAATACCAAAGCAATGTTTCCAACATCTTGCGGATTCTACTCCAAGAAGAACTGAATGTATTTATGTATAGTAGCTACTGTATATGAGGTTGAAATCTAAGTAGTCAATGCAGACCTAATTTTTTTTATTTTGTGCCTGAGTTTCCTAGTTATACTGGTGTAATAACAGACGCCCAATTGCTTTCACTTGCAGCAGACTTTTCCAATTTGGATAGAGCTGCCCGTTTTCACTGCTCATTGAATTGACCACTCTTATTGTCAAAGTGTTTTGCAGGGAAAACGCAGTGATGGTCGGTACCACATTGGTCTGGTTTAGCAACTCTAGTCTAGTCATGTCAAGGCTTTGGTTTCCCGACATGCATGTTGATTTTTTGTTATTTTCACTCATCAATTATCCACCATGCAAAGTTAATAGTCATTAGCATTACAGTTACAAACCTTGCTCATGTGGCCTGATCAAGTGCAAGAAAGTTGCTACCAACACATAGCAGTGCATACTGTTGTCTTTTGACCCTTCTTTTAAGTATTTTGTCTATTTTTAAATATTTCTTCAAAGCCTTAGCACCTGGATGGACATACAGCCACAGACACTTATCATTTTTTATATATATACACACACAAACTATTATTAATGGATACAATGACATCACCATCTAACAGCTCTGGTGAATACACTCCCCTGTAGCTACTGAAATCCTCTTCAACCTGGACCGTCACAAATGGTAGCTGTGGTGGAATGAGCTGTGGCTGTGAGGAACAAAGAGCAGAGGAAGAACAGCAACCATACTGTTTTTAAGGATCCCACAGACTCAAGCCAGAAAAGGACATTTTAGAATTTTTAACTTTTTACTTGGCTGTTTATTTATTGCTTATTTTATTGTCTTTTAAAGTTCTTGTTCTGATAATGTCCTGTTTTTTAGAACAGGGGCTTTGTTTTTGTTTTATCATAGGGGCAGGGGCTTTTTAGTGCTTTTTAGTTGAGTGACAGGGCCATATCACGGAACTGGGCCACCAGTTGCACTGGGTTAGGAGTGTGGGGCATTCTCATGCAGCTGGCGGCCTTAAGGGGAGAGGAGTGTGATAAGTGGCCAGTGGTGTAGAACAGGTGGGCAAATAAATACTTGAGTCCCGAGAGTGTGCAGGCTTAGAATGACTGCAGATGTGCGCATGACGGTGCTGCACCAGGATAGACTGTGGTACTTGGCTGATCACACAAGTCACGTGCAAATGCGAGCAGATTAGTCAGGTGCTGCATTCACACCTTGGAGGGGGCAGAGGGTCACATACACGCCCAATCAAGCCTATATAAGAGGAGTCTGCATGGCTGAGAGAGAGAGAGATAGAGAAAGGAAGAAAAAATGTGTAGGAGGTTAAGAGGAAACAAAAGAAAAAAGATAATGGAAATGGCAGGATTGGGGGTCGCCAGAGTATAGCGGAAAGGAGGCAGGCAGCCGGGAGGATTGGCTCTAGGTGAGTAAGGCTGGCTCTCAAGGGACTGAAGCGGGCCACTCCAACTGTGTAATTCTGAGGATTGCTGGAGTAACCCAATACTTGCTCCCACATAAGGCCGGGGAGTGGCAGTGTGAGTTGGAAGGAGCGAGATGAGGCTTGGTGCGGTACAGTGCTGGAAGCCCAGGCTGATAGCCGTGACCCGAGCTTATAGAAGAAGGTTGGATGTGCTTGTTGAAGGGACGTCTCCTCTGACTGCAGGAACATGCATGGTCTAAGTAGAGTAGAAGTTGATTTTAAAAAGATGCCCTGAGGGCTAACTTTTTAGAAACGTTTCCTGCCATGTTTTTTAACCTCTTTTTAAGGACATACTTATTATGCATATTTTAACCTCCACATGGACACCATGTTTGTTTTTTATGGTTTATGTATTTACGGATTATGCACTGCACTATTTGCACTTTGATGTTTTGTTTGAATTTTAACGAAAGCACTTGTCACCTTTGCCCCTACAGTGGGCTGAATGTATGTGTCCTCATTTGCCTGGCTCATCTAGGTCTATGACTATCGACAGTTCTGGGTTCAAGAGACTCTGCGGACACAACAGGGAGAATGGAGCAGATTTGGACCATCACAGATCCATGAAAGGAGAGCAGGAGTGAAGTTCCAGTGTGCCGCTTTGTTTTCTTTTTCCAGAACGGGTGATATGTGAGGCAGCACTAGCCAAGAAAATCCACTTGTTTTATATCACTTCTGGAGTGACTGAAAAATCAATGTTTCTGAAATGTTCATCTTCAGGACAGGAATGTATATTATAGAAACACACCTAAGGGGTAAAACTGAAAACACTTTACTATACAGAAAGATAACGCAACTTTTGAAGGCGCCCAGCCAGTGCTGCCACATAGGTATGGATTTTGGAGTTTAGTTCTAGACTTGATGTCTACACCTATACCATCAGTTATGCCACAAACTAAATTTGTTTAACACATAGTTAATGCAAGAGAAACAATAACTGATACATTGTTGGGATATTCCAATTAAGGGGAAATGCAACATATATCTTTTTTCTTAATGTATAATTGACTTGCTTGCATTAATCTGTCTCGCTGTGATCCTATAATGGAAAACTGGGTTTAAGAAGACAGATGAATAGAGGAATAAATGAACAAATGATATGTTTTATCATGAAAACAGATATTTTCAAAGTTGACAGACTAAATTTACAGTAGAAATATAGCAGCAGCGTAAAAGAAAATCATTTTTCAAGGTAGGTTTCTGATCATTTGGTCAAAATGTAGTTTGAGAATGAAGAAGTTTCATCTGTTTTCCCTGTGAAATTTAACAAAAGAACCAAACATTTACTTGATTTGCTAAGCAAACACTTCTTCAGGTGGTATCTGCTTGGCATGTTTGCAGAGTAAACTTTATTGTTCATGCTGTATTCTTAATAGCAGCAGGGTTAAACCAAAATTGAAAAAGCCCTTAATGTAAAAGGCCTGATATCAAAACAAATGGTACAGTTGCAGTAGATAATTAAGCAGGACTGATAGTAATAATAAATAAACATTACAACATTGCCACTTCTCTCATCTTCTACCATCAACACGTCTAACTGTAAAATATTCTTAGTTACATTTAAATAAAAGATAATAGCAAACTTAAGTAGCCATCTTGTAAATGGATCACTGTTTTCAGTGTAAATATCTGCTTTCTGTGTTACGTTTTCTCTTAAAATAATCAAAACCTGCATGCAGTTCAACATTTTCTGGTGTACACGGGCATAGTTAATTACGTTCAGATTTAGTAGTAGGGAAAAAGGTACTTGCAACTGCTTTGAAGGTGAGACATGGCTGAGGAAAGTGTGTACTTGTAATAATCATGTTGTTTTTGGACCAAGGACAACCACCCCTGACCTTGCAACCTGAGAATCAGATCTCCAAATTTGAAAAAGAAGTTTCATTGAGAGGTGATGAAGATGTCCTCAACTGATTTGGCTTCCTCACTTTCAGAAAATGACCTAAAACTAGAAAAACTATTCTTTAAAACTCAGGAGACAGCTGGCCCTCAACTGGCTGTTTTGGTTCCTTGGACTTCCAGACTTCCTTGGGATGTGTTGGACTCTGAATCTTGAGACACAGGAGGCATACAGTAAAAATATCTTCTTAAAAGGACTGATTAATGATATACTTTTAACTTTAATACTGTCTGTTATTTTATACTATGATGCCATTTCAGTTTTTTACACTTATAACTGTTGCTAAGAGAGCAAAGATGAATAAGATTTCCACTGTGCTTGTTTCATATTTTAATATCAATTTCAAGTAGAACTAGTAACAGAGTATCAATATTTTTGTGCCTTTTTCAGTTTAGCCACAACCGTTTTTGACAGGCGCTTTCCCCAATATTGCGCCCTGTGTTGGCTGGGATCGGCTCCAGCAGACCCCCGTGACCCTGTAGTTAGGATATAGCGGGTTAGATAATGGATGGATGGATGTCCCCAATATGCTTTGTGTTTATATATGGCACTAAAGAGAATAACAAACATATTCACATAGCACAAACAAGGAGATTTTACACAGAGCCTCAATTAGGATTGTGCAACTAAAATTTAAATTGTTGATATTCTTAAACAATAGTATGCCTTGGGTAATATAGCTTCCAAACATGCACACAAATACTAAATGCACTGATTCTAGAGCATTGTGACTATGGCAATACTTTATGAATACACCACTTCAATATTATGATCAATGAAACTTTCCTTACATGGCTCCTTTCTTTGTGAATTTTTAGTCAGTCACATTCAAGACCATTAGAACACAATGGTACTGTATATTCTTACAAGCAGAGACTACGTGAGAGGCCCAAATTGCACGTCAAAGATTTTCTTGGAAATATATCCTCACTGTATATAAAAGAAAAAAAATGTTCATTTATATTAGAGGTGTGTAGACAGAACAGAGTGACATTGGTTTAGGAAGCTTATCTGTTCATTATGGGTTGGCGGGTAGGAAACTTTCAACTATGATTAATAACTAGTGGCACGTGCTTACCTATCTTTGAGAAAATGTTGCAATAAAATATAAAGCACACATACTTAGAAAGGTGGGGCCAGATTAATAATATTTATCTGTACTTGCTAATTATTAAATTTTTTGTTTGGTAATCCACACAAGGGATTTCTCTACACTATGGAATATTCCACAACAATCATTTCACATGAAAGACAACTCATCTGCAAATTATGTATCAAACAATCAATTGGAAATCTCTACGACTCGTTGCATATGAGAAACAAAACAGGGCTAGGACTGCTAATACTTATTTCTCAGGTAATAATAATAATAATAATAATAATAATAATAATAATAATAATAATAATAAAGTTTGTTCCCACATATATAGGAAGTTTGTTGTATTCAATCCTTGTAGCACACTTTTTTCATTCACTGTCTAATGAGTCTGATTATCATTGTTCGTTTCAAGAAAAAAGCATTTATGAAACAGCATACAGAACACGTTGAGAGTTGCACCAGCACCCACTGGTGGAACAATTCAAAATGTTGCTCATTAATTCCATAAATGAGAAGGTAATTGAACATACAGTATAGTGAGTGGCATCAAGCAGTCCAAATATTACTCCATTGTTTTGGATTGTACACCTGGTGTTAGCCATGAGGCACAAGCAACACTAATTAAAAAATTGTCATGATGGAGGAAGTACCCAGGATTACACAGCACTTTATGGGATTCCTTCTAGCAATAGAGACAATAGAAGAAATTTTGTGTTCTCTTGCCTTGAACAGACTTGAGAAGCTAAATATTCCTTTTGATGATTTGAGAGGACAATCATTCGACACTGGTGACAACAAAGGTGTGCATGTCAAGACTACTACAAAAGAATCTTCAAGGTTTCTTTGTGCTGTGTTCTGCCCAAACCCTAAATTTAGTGGTAGCAGATGCAGCCAGAAGCTAAAGAGATGCTGTTTCCTACTTTGGACAGCTTTATAGCTCCTCTTTACCTGCACCTCAAAGGTGGACTATTTTTTATGAAACATATAAATAACAAAATGCATGACTGCATTATGCTACTTGAGGCCCCACAGCAAACCCTTGCCTAGGGCCACAAAATGATAGGGCCAGCCCTGCCTATAATTGTATTAAAAAAAAGAACTTCCTGATGTGAAGGTATGCAGAATGTTTAGGGAAGAGCAGTGTAGGCTGCAAAAAAAAGAAAAAGTTGTAAAGAAACCGCCAAGTTTAGGGAAAGATCCATGCAAGCGATGAGAAACGACCTGTCAAAGTCACAAGGAAGAAGAACCCATCCATCCATCCATTCATTATCTAACCTGCTATATCCTAACTTCAGGGTCACAGGGGGCTGCTGGAGCCAATCCCAGCCAACACAGGGCGCAAGGCAGGAAACAAGCCCTGGGCAGGGCGCCAGCCCACTGCAGGACGCGCGCACACATACACACACCCACAGACACCAAGCACGCACTAGGGAAAATTTACAAAGGAAGAAGAATGTGGGCTGCAAATTTAAAACAAATTACAAAAAGAAAGTACGTAAAAGTCTGCACAGAAACAAGTTCTCTTACACAATGAAAATAAAAATATGTTTTTAAACTTCTAAGAAAGATATCTTTGTGTTTGCAGTTAGCAAAATGTGGACAACCTTTTCATTTTGTATTTTTTTGTTTTTCTCAAGAATAGTTAAAAGTGATTTCTATGACGACATATTAAAATATATCATGAATTGTCCATAAGTTAAAAAATAAATCAAGTTCTTTTTTTTTTGCTATATAGCCCATCCCTACCCTAGTTTGGTATATCTGAAAGTACTATTGTGTTTTGCCCAAAAGGATAAACTTTCCAATAAACTTAAAAACTGCTCAAACATTTATATATCAAAGTGCAAATTATAGCCCCGGTTAACTAATAATTCTAACAGTTCAGGATTTATACAATAAGTTATAGAGGAAACTTCAACTATGCTGGAAACCCAGGAGATCATGAGGTGATGGTCTAGTCAATTGCAGAGGCAATCACAACCAACCTCACCCTCTCTCCCAGCACCTTATGACTGAGACCGGGGGCTGCACAGAAATATTTAGAGGAATGACACAGCTGTTTGTGGCCCTACTAGACAACCCTTAGAGAGTGGTTACATTATTTTTCTTTTTTCCAGCCAGCTGTCATTGTGAATTTTGTGACTTCATCATAAACCAGTTCTTCTAGGTCCACTACAACTTGCTGACATCATGATTAGCTTTGTCAGACAAACAAGAGAAAAGGCATATCAGTGCAGATTTGTCCACGTTTTTACCACAGCTATATAAAGTTAATAGCTTTGACAAAAGCAATGTTATAGCTTTTACTTTATAATAATTTTTTTTTCTCCAAAAATGTATATAACAGCTTTAACAGACATATGGACAAAACAAGCAGATAGACAAACTGACAGAAGAGGCATTGCAAAATTGTGGGGGCTCTGTCTAGGATTGATTACTGATGCACTCCCAATGCTGCCAGGCTAGGTAAAGGATGCTGCTTTTCCCCAGCTGCCTATAATGAATGGTTTAGGTGGATTTAGAAATGTTATGTTACCTGCATTACGCCCTGTGTTGGCTGGGATTGGCTCCAGCAGACCCCCATGACCCTGTAGTTAGGATATAGCGGGTTGGATAATGGATGGATGTTATTATGTTATTTTGTAAATAACTGGTGATTTTTCCTGAACTGGACCCTGCTTGTGCACAATACTGTAAGGATGTGCTCATGGTCCTCTCAACTCATTATTACTGAAACTAAAAGTTGGCAAAGAAATTGATAAGCAGCTGTGCAGATATGAAAAATCACAATTAATTACTATTAAAACAATATTATTTGTTCAAGTAATTCATATTCATGTAAACAAAGTACTCATACCTGTAAATTGTAGATATTTAGTTTAAATTGAATTTACAAGAGCTAAATTTGCATTCAATATTTAATTTCAGTATTCCACCCAAAAACAGCATCAAGTCTAACTTTCTTAGGAGGGCCTTTAATTTTTATTCTTTAAGGCCAATGTTTTCACCTTGTCAATTTAAAAAAAGATGTTGGCAAGTATTGCCAAAAAATGCTTTTTATACGTTTTGTGAACAGAAATACATTTAATTTATTTAATTACGGGAGCCAAATGGAGGCCCTGGGTGCTTAGATATCATCTTGTTAGCTTGACTCACAGAAAGTATTATTAAAATAAACTCACCGGACAAAAAATTAGTCACTGCCCGTGTAAGAGGTGATACATACTTCAGATGCCAACACAGGGCAACCCGCTCTGAATACCGTCCTATAAATAGCTCTGTTGTATGCTATGGTGTTGGGAGTGTGACGAGGAGTAGTGGTGTGCCATGTGCGTTTGGTTCTCTCTGTGAAAAATGGGTTGCATGACAGACCTGAATGATTGGTAAAAAGTGGTCATTGTAATTGGCTGTGCCAAAGGACTTAGTGTGCAATAAGTTGCAGAAGTGTTAAAGCCTATTTCCAGCAGTGACATACATCACAGTCAACTGCAAATTGTCACCAGAACTGCGGCTGAAAGATGGTACTCACAGAAAGTGTCCGTTGCTGTGTGTCTCACATTGTGATGGTAAACAGCTCTGCCACCAGGCAAGAACTGCTGCAGACAGTCACAGCAGGCCCACAACACGCCATTTCCAAACTCAGAAGTGAACTGTATTCCGTGAATATCTGGATCAGAATAGCGAGGAAGAGGCCCTTGCTAACAGTTGTTCACAAAGTTGCATGGTTACAGTGGGTGTAGTGCAACAAACACTGGACTGCTGATGCTTGAAAATGTGTTATCTGGTCTGATGAATCATGTTTTGGCTTGTTCTCAAATGAAGTGAGATGACAGGTACATTGAAAATGTCATGAAGCCTTCCATGAGGGCTGTGTGCAAGATGCTGTTCTCTGATGTTCTAGGGGTGTTTCAATTATAAGGTGATGACACACATGAACCAGAAGGGCTTTACTGAACTTCTTGAAAACCATGTGTTACCTTTTGTACTTCATCTCCAGAGTAAACACAGAATGGCTACCTCAGTCTTCCATATGACAACTGGCACCAAGTACATTCTGAAGCAGTCTCATATCTCGACTGTCCCACAAAATCCCTAAATGTAAATCCCATAGAATGTCTATGGATCTATTTGGAACAACAAGTGAAACACCGGCACGGCCATCCAACCAATCTTACCAAACAGCATGATTTGGTGTTGGAAGAGGAGATGAATATTGATGTCACCTACACCTGATACACACATGATATCCGATATGGTGTTCCACAAGGCTCTATCCTGGGTCCGCTGTTATTCTCAATCTACATGCTTCCGTTAGGTCAGATTATCTCAGGTTACAATGTGAGCTACCACAGCTATGCTGATGACACACAGCTGTACTTATCTATAGCACCTGATGACTCCGACTCTTTCGATACACTAACACAATGTCTTACTGGTATTTCTGAATGGATGAATAGTAATTTTCTCAAACTAAATAAAGAGAAAACTGAAATTTTGGTAATTGGCAATAATGGATTCAGCGAGGTTATCAGAAATAAACTTAATGCACTAGGATTAAAAGTTAAGACGGAAGTAAAAAATTTAGGGGTAACCGTTGACTGTAATCTGAATTTTAAATCGCATATTCATCAGACCACTAGGACAGCATTTTTTCACTTAAGAAACATAGCTAAAGTTAGACCTCTTATATCATTGAAAGATGCTGAGAAATTAATTCATGCTTTTGTTTTCAGTAGACTAGATTACTGTAACGCACTCCTCTCAGGACTACCCAAAAAAGACATAAAGCACTTGCAACGAGTGCAGAATGCAGCTGCTAGAATCCTAACTGGGAAAAGAAAATCCGAACACATTTCTCCAGTTTTGATGTCACTACACTGGTTGCCTGTGTCATTCAAGATTGACTTTAAAATACTGCTTATGGTTTATAAAGCCTTAAATAATCTTGCTCCATCTTATATATCGGAATGCCTGACACGTTATATTCCAAATCGTAACCTTAGATCCTCAAATGAGTGTCTCCTTATAATTCCAAAAGCTAAACTTAAAAGAAGTGGTGAGGCGGCCTTCTGCTGTTATGCACCCAAAATCTGGAATAGCCTGCCAATAGGAATTCGCCAGGCAAATACAGTGGAGCACTTTAAAACACTGCTGAAAACACATTACTTTAACATGGCCTTTTTATAACTTCACTTTAACTTAATCCTGATACTCTGTATGTTCAATTCTTCATAATAACTATTCATGGTGGCTCTAAAATCCGTACTGACCCCTACTCTCTCTTCTGTTTCTTTTTCCGGTTTCTTTGTGGTGGCGGCCTGCGCCACCACCACCTACTCAAAGCATCATGATGCACCAACAATGATGGACTGAAAGCCAGAAGTCTACGTGACCATCATCATCAGGTCCTTCCATGAAAACGCTAAATACAAAGAGGACTGTTTGATTTATGTTAGGTAGAATGCCCAGAGGGGACTGGGCGGTCTCTTGGTCTGGAACCCCTACAGATTTTATTTTTTTCTCCAGCCTTTGGAGTTTTTTTGTTTTTTCTGTCCACCCTGGCCATCGGACCTTACTCTTATTCTATGTTAATTAATGTTGACTTATGTTTATCTTTTATTGTGTCTTCTATTTCTCTATTCATTTTGTAAAGCACTTTGAGCTACATTTTTTTTGTATGAATATGTGCTATATAAATAAATGTTGATTGATTGATTGATTGATACACCTGCAAACTGGTGGCATCCATTCTAGAAAGAATTGCATATGTTCTTCAGTCTCACAGAGGAGTTACAAGCTATTAGAAAAGATTTAGCCAGGGGTGACTATTTTTTGTTCGAGCTTATAAACTCTTGCAAATAATGTATACATATTGTCTTAATTCTACCAGATACATTTTTATTTTTATCTTATTTACTATAATTCTCCACTACAATACCTTTATATACTGTATATAATTCCATAACTATAGTATGTGGGAGATGTCCAAGACTTAAAGATACAGATGAAATTTAGTTAAATTTTCTAGATAATTTAAAATCACCACATATATTGTAGGGCAGCACGGTGGCACAGTGATAGTGCTGCTGCCTTGCAGTAAGGAGACCTGGGTTCGCTTTCCGGGTCCTCCCTGCATTGAGTTTGCATGTTCTTCCCGTGTCTGCGTGGGTTTCCTCCCATAGTCCGAAGACATGCAGGTTAGGTGCATTGCTGATCCTAAATTGTGCTTGGTGTGTGTGTGCCCTGCCCAGGTTTGTTCCTACCTTGTGCCCTGTGCTGGCTGGGACTGGCTCCAGCAGACCCCCGTGACCCTTTTTTAGTATATAGTGGGTTGGAAAATGACTGACTGACATATATTGTACCTTAAAAGGTCTCATGTAAGCATCTTTTTTAGTTGTACATCTGGCAGTGTTGCTACGAGTGCATTTCAGAGAGAGCTGAATTCCAGTACACAGTGAATACGCAGTTGAGTAAGGGACTACCTAAAGGGAGGAGAGTTGATTCTTCTACAGCCGTCTGCTGGAAAAAAATGAATCAATGTGTAGTTAGGTTGAGTATGGGGCTGGTTGCCTATATAATATTTGTTTCAGACTCCTCTAAAGTTTGCCAATTGCCTTCCTGAAAACTGGACTACAATAAACACTGAATTTTAAAAATAAAAATATAATTTTCAAATAAAGGTAGAACATTAAATTTCAGGCAGAAAACATCAAAATATGCACAGTTGGTTAGTTTCTTGGATTATTTTGAGTGAATTTTTTGTGTCATTATTTTGTGTTGTATCACAGCCATCTGTACTCAGTAAAGCTCAGTTGAGCTGACCTCACTCTAGTAAGTATACACTATAGTAGAAGTGATAATGATTGCCATGAAAAACAAGCATCAAAGGAGTTTGCATAAGGCAACTTGTTAGTTTTATTACCTTTAAGAAATAGACGATAACAACACAAAGCAAAAACAAACATTAACTTGGAGTAAAAAGAAGCAGTGTCGCCAGCATTACTATCTTATCTCAAATCCAAAATCCTGTGTGACAGTCAGACTAACTGCTTTAAGTGCATATTTTAGCTTGTATTCTTTAAAACATTGGTAAAGATATGATGTCTGTGCAAACCATGCGCACCACCTGTCTGTTTAAAATTACTTAAAGCTTCTCAGCTCAGTTGTTACTGCTTCCCTTGTCCATACACGTCCCTAATATGATCCTGTGTGAGAGTAGGGCCATTCATGAGGATGGAGAACATGGCAGTGTCAAACGATTGATGACCTAGGTTAAGGTGGATTTCACATAATTAAAATGCAGGAACTATGTCAAAGCATGGTTCGAAGTATTAGTAGAACAGACCAATATGTTAAAGTGAACAAAGTTCAGCTTTTAAGTAAACGTGGAACATGGTAGCTTGACACTTGAAACAAAGAATGTTTAAGTCCAAACATCAAAATGCTGAAGTATTAAACTAAAACAAGTAAACATTCAGAAGAGATGTAATCCTCAAGTAAAAGGGTTCACTGCTTAAATGTTACACAGATGCAGGGACCACCTATGACCACATCCACCAGTGTCACATCATATGTCAATAACTGATATTACTTACAGGCAATTCAGAATAAAAGATGGAGGCAAGTGCAAGCCACATGTGGGGCGCATGGTCAACAGCAGGCAGCATCTGGAAGGATGGTGTACATATAGTACAGCTTCGAGTTTAAAGAGCTAACCAGAAGCATGTCTTACTCAATACCCACTATCAACTCCTGAGCAACTGCGGTGGGCTGGTGCCCTGCCCGGGATTTGTTCCCTACTTGCGCCCTGTGTTGGCTTGGATTATCCTATTAGTTAGGATATAGCGGGTTGGATAATGAATGGATGGATGAAACTCCTGAGCAATTCATTTAAAGGCTGTTTCATATTACATGACTTTTGCAGCATTTTTCAGTTGTTGCCTTCATTTAAATAATCTCAGTGAATTGGCAGGGGACTCGCACAAACCCAGTCACCTAATGAAACATGCCAAGCAACTCACTCCAATTAGTGTGTGACTCAATCTGATAAAATCAAACAGGTTTGATTTAATCATTAGTCATAAGGGCGGGGTCTCTGTGCATGAGAGCTGACAACCAGTGCTCATGTAGAAGTACAATGCATTTAAACTAGCATTGAGGAATCACAAACAGAACAGAAGCTCATCTGTCTGGTGTCTCATGTTTTAAATACCATGACAGAACGTAAAAAAGCAAAAACCTACTAACACTGAAGCTGAACCCACCATAGATGTTAACTCTGCGCATTAAAGCTGAACCCACCGTTGATGTTAAATCTTTGCACACCGTTGGCTCCATCAGGCAACCCTGCTACTGGCTGTCAGAAAAAAGGGGTGAGCACAACTGCACCAGAAACTTGGCACATAAGCCGAAACGCAACACGGCCATTGATTTTCAGTTAGTTAACATGGCAACAAGGTCAATGACAGTGTTAGGCAAATCTGACGTACCCCACAAACAGAAGATGCGTAATATGACATCAGCTTAACCTGTGTTTGCTCCTGCAATAAAAATATGTCAATAATTATATTATGTGTCTGTATATTTTAAGTGTTTTAGGATGAAAGAAAGGTGCCAATAAAATAAAGTTAGTTTACATAATAGATAGAAAACATCTACAAATAGGTCAGGCTACATTTTAGTGTAAGAGTTACTTCTTAGTGTAAGAGTGTGAATTTACTCAAGAATAAAAAGTGCAACTTAGTGAGCGTATTTGTAATTATTTTAATAGCCTGCTAGAAAGGTTAGATTACTTGTAAAGATGACAGTAATAGAAAGCAAATTATAAAACTAAATGTATGCACCGACAAATAGCACCCATTCACCCACTACCAAACCCTTCCAATCCAATTCAGGGTCAGGGCCTAGTAAGGAATTATAAATGAAAATTCCTTGGTGTCTAGAATAGACTTTCTCAACTGCACAAAGGCAGATTAAACGATGTGCTACCAGATAATAAAAATTGCACTCCTATTGAGAAAAAATATTTCCAGTGCAACAAGCAAATAAAGATTGTTGACATGGACCATCCCTCATCATCTTTACTCCTCTGAAAAAATGCAAAATAACCTTTGGGGGCAAAACAGTTCAATGTGATTTTCTTGCAACAAAAGAAAAACCTGCACAGGAGAAATTAAGGTGATTCATTTTATGAGAACTACAGAAAAATTGTTTTACTTCATGATAACATTTGCAAAAAACCCAGGCAAGAAGGAAAATGTAAATTTCATCAAAAAATATTGATACATCAACAAACATAACTAGCTTAGATGACTGACAGGTAGACATTCTTCCAACATCATGCCTACCCTACAAAGAACATCAGGCAGAAAACACCAAGAAATTGAAAGCAGCAGAAGCCTTTTTCTTATCAAACCACCTCTGTAAAATGAGCTGACTGAAATGCATTTTTGGATGAATTTTTCACTTATAACACCCAGGTTATTGTCCTCTTCTTTGTTAAATACGTTACAGCCAACTCTGGAGACATCACAAAACATCTGTGACAACAGATGAAATGAACCCAAGACACACATCCTAAGTTGACCTGGGATTGCAAACTATTTAAACTGGCAACAGCAAGCTGAAGGGCAAGGCTGATGTAAATGATAGATTTCCACCAGGCAGGATGCTTTTGAAGACCAGGCATGCAAACAAGCCGGGCTGACATTGCAAAAGGAAAACACCCACATGTGTCCTTCTGGCATTTGCTTCTGTTCCCTGAATGTTATCTTCATAAGCCACCGGTGAGCGGGATTTCCAGCATGGTATGTATATTTGTTCATTCCACACTAAAAAACATATATGCACGCCTTTGATGAGCAATGACTTTAAAAATTAAATTTAATTATGAAAAGATTATTTAGAAAAGCCTTTTTTTAGATTCTTCAATTGATGGGGCTAGCAATGCAGACACAAAGAAGATAGAATCACACATGTACACAAAATCACTTGAAATTGACAGAAAAAAGTGACAAACAGACCTCAATTTTCCTAATAAAGCTGTCCTTACTGACCAGTTGACAGCATTTTGAACATTGCTAGGTAGCTAGATAGAATAACGAGAAAACTCTTAAACCTAAATTTGTACAAGCTTTCATTAAAGTGTGAGCCTAATCAAGTTGACTGCCTTCTCCAGTTCCAATGGAAGTTTTCCATTTTGTCCATTTCAAGAAAGCTGCTGCAGAGGTTGTGCTTCAAATACATTTCTGTATCATCTATTCCCCATGTAATTGGGAATATAAGCTATATAATATAACCTACATTCATTTTAAACCCATTGATTTTCTCGATACATTCAACTGAGTTCATTCAGAGTAAACAAAACAACCAAGTAAACTTTCAATTATCATTCTAAAACAGTTAATCATTTGAATATAAAATAAACTCACTGGCCTTAAAATGTAGCGCCTGCCACAATTTACTGTGCCACTTTAAAGCAATCTGAGGAAATAAGCGAGAACAATGCATCCAATCGCAAGCAAGCCCCACTTTAGCACAGCTGTTCACATTCTATACGGTCTGCTCTGTCTGTTATCTCTCTTTTTTTCACTGTCCTTTCCTTTGCTGGCTGGAATTTTTAAACTCCCAACTCTGACCTTCAATCTGTTTACCACGCTCTATGCATCTCTGTCACAGAGGCCTTGTGTTTGCCCATCTCAGTGAGGCAATTGCCAGAACCCTACAATGGGCCTTCTTTTAAGATCTGACAGCGTTTCTGTTTGACTCTGCGTTTTTGAACTTCTCAGCTGGAGGGCGCATATTTCTAATCCTCAAGACCCGCTCAGGTAAGGGGGCCTTTTGGGCATCTAAGCCAGTCACATGGTCACACCCCCTGATGCACATAAAGGCTCACTGGAAACACAAGCATCGTCTGAATCCCAAACTACACCAGGATTTCTTTCTGGTCTATTAGAGCACAAATACCCTAAGTGACATGTTTTTGCTGAAGTAATGTATGTTTGCTTTAATATTGCTTCGGTTTTTACAGCACACTTCTATAAAAAACCTAGTTTGAGAAACAAAACACGTGCTGTAACCAGACTGCACACCATCAGAGTACAGGCAGTGAATAAGAAGTAAAAAAGACCCAAAGATCAGGACCTTTATTGTAGCCAGAAGCTGCTATAAAGCAAGCGGCATTAAAAACAGGTTTAGACAAAGCAGAGTCAGTTGCTGGGGAATCCGACTGCTCTGGATACCAAAGCCGGCCTCAGTTTATAAGCAGGGGGTCACTCACAATAGATTATCACGAGTCCAGGTTTCAACATTCACACAAACACAGAGTGTAGGCCACCAGCTAAACAAGGTAGTATTCCACAAAAAGCAATATTTATATACCATTTCCTAACTGGGGTGTCTCAGTTCTTTAAAATACCCCCTTGACTGTAAAGAAATTAAAAGGTGTCATTTAATAAATGTGGCAGCATATCTGCTGGCCCTAATGAGTCATTTCAAATCTGTTATACCCTTTGTTAATACTTTAATAAAGAAATCATTTCAAATATTTAGTCGAAGTAGAGAATCCCGAATCTGAAATGCCTGGGACCAGATGTATTTTGGATATTTTCAGATTTCAAATTTTTACATATACATAATGAGATATCCTGGGGACACCCCTGATCAGGGAGGGAAAAGCAGCCAAACCACCCAACTGATGACTCACGAATATAATAATTCATATCAATGATATATCGTGTATTGACCTGACAAACACATTAAACCTTAAAGTGATAAATATGATGTACAGACTGTATTTTTGTTCTCCTTCATGACAGAAAATGTCACGTATTTGCACTGAAGAACTTCATTTGTTTTTCGTCAGTTTATATCGGCTACTTGCTGTCACTTCTCAGGGAACTGGCTGAAAGGTCAGGAATATCTCAGCCAACTTTCATTTTATCATGCCTGCTGTGATGAAAGTCATTGATCGACCGCCGAGTCGCTACATTCATTTTTTGCATGGTGTGGGTGTACATACATAAAACATAACATGGTTTTGCCAGCGTAAAAAAAAACAAAAAACTGGCAGCATAAAAGGCAATTTGCAGCAGTGTCCTGTTCTCCTAATGTAATCAGAGCATTTTACTGCACCCATACTGCAATAAGGGCATCTAGAGAAAATAAAGCTCCTTTTGTTAACAGCAAGCAGTAACATTCCAGTCATCTGTAATTTTACTAGTGCCACTTAGCTGACAAAGCTGGTCAACTATGTTCCGTTGCTTAGTGGCAATCGATACTTCACATATACCCTGCATCGCTGATTGTACATCAATATCTCACAGCGCTTGATGCTTCATAGGAGCTCCCACTCTCTCCACTCCCAGATCGTCAATTGTGTGTAGTTGCTTTGTAGTGCTCTAAACTTTTATTGAGAGCCCCCTACACTTCCATCCTACACTGAAACAATCCATTTTGAATCTAAACATATGGTATTCACATCCACTTTTTGGCATAAGCATATTTTCACACTCAAGAAATCTTATAAACAGACACCTGGTGTGGAATTTTTCACTTGTGGCATCATGTTGTCACTTAAAAAGTTTTGAATTTGGAGCATTTCCTGTTTTGCAGTTTTGGATTAGGGATACTCAGTCCACACTACCTGTCTGCTTTTTGTAAAGTTTTTAAAAACAGAACCAAAGAAGTCAGTATTACTATACATACAGCAGATATAGAAAACCTACCTCAGTATAGCTTTATATTACTTCAAAAAATTACAGTGCATCCATGTATTTGTAACCAATCAGGATGAAACAGCAATTAGGTTAATTTGCTATTTATGGCACAGTGCTTGAAGCGCATCTCTTAACACAATCAAATTCATAATCAATGTTTAGAAAATTGCAGTATGCAAGTTTGTGACATAAGTTGAGATTTGCTGCAATATAATAGCCTGTATTTTCTATATCACTTTGGTTTTCTCAACAGAATCTTTCTCTTCGTATGTCACCAGGCAGACAAACAGACAGAAAGAACTTACTCACCCAGATAAAAAGGTGCTTTGCACATTCTTCCTGTTTTACTTCAAGCCAAATCAACATTTACTTATTTTTATCTCTTTACATAAATGCATTGAGTTCCAATAATAAGATTTTTAAAATATTGTTTTACTTACTGTGATACTTGTTTAATGATATAAATGTGTCCCTCTGGGTCTAAATGTTGAATTTCCCATAACAATAAAATAACAATCAAAATAATAACTAATGCATAAAATCCTACTCAGGGGTTTAATTGAAAACAAATGGGCATCTTACTGTCCTAAACTTTAAAAAATGTTATGTTCAAGCAACAGGAGACTAAGATGAATGGTTCAGCCGAAACTATAACCCCATAGGGTGTGCTGTCAAGGGGCGTTCGTAGGTGCTCAATGTGCCACCATTTTTTCATAGAAAAGAACACATTAAATCCACAGGAAACGTGAGTACTTTAAGGCAAATGTCATCCTTCAAATCATTCAGGTTTTTGTGGCCTTTGTCAATAGATTCATGCCTTGAAAGGACTCCTGCAAAGACAGGTCACATGTCAGATCAGGAAGAAATATATTCCCTTCAGGACATCCCAGACCAGACAAAAAGCCAATATTTTGGGGTAAAGGATGACATCACAACAGTTACAGGAGTAGAAATAAAAACATGCACAAACAAGAAGGCTAACATTGCAAGACGCTTTATATCTGGATGAAATGAGAGACGTCCATATACGTGATTTTTTTACTTTAATTTTGTCACATTTGTGAATGACTTTTCCTTGTTGAAGGTTACTGCCAAGTCGGAGTGCCCCCAAAGAAGCCTCAGCATTCTTCCCATTCTTCTCTAACAGGCATGCACAGATTATTCTCTGCTCCAGTCAGCAATGTCACACAATTGGCCGCAGTCTGAGTTCTCCTGGATCATGGCATTAGCTTGCTCTGAACTTTCCGATCTGCATCCACCCCCCCACCCACCCACAAAGGTCGTTCATTGCGTGAGCTCCCTTTGAACCTTCCCATTTCCCTCGGCTCAGGATGCAATTTCTGTAAGCCCGCTGCTTCAATATCTATAGATGTTTGTCCAATTGCAATCTTGCTGTGAATTTCTTTTGAGGGAAACCGTGCTTATTCTCCAATGAGGATTATTTTCTCCCTTTCAAGGCCCTGTCCCGGGATTCATGTTGGAATTTTGTTCCCAACGGACTAATTCTATCAGTAAAAAAACTGTACTATATTTATGTGGTTTTTACTTTTTTTCCAGATATAGTCCAATAAATATTTTTTGTCTTTTTGCAGTATTTAGTTTAGGTATACAATATATGATTTAATCTCTCACATATCCTGTAATATTCAAATTTGCATTTGGTGGAAATTAGCAATGGTCGCTAGAAATTCTCATTATAGGCATTGAACTAATTTACCTCTCTGTGTACCTTTTCTGAGCCACCTTTAAAGGTCTGAGCACATTAATAGGCCTGAAGCTACAAAAACTCCACATTCCCGTAGAACAGTAATGACAACTCCTGCTTTTAAACTGCAATGTGCAATATTTAATTACAAACTATCAACCAACAAACTCTGAGAAAAGCTGTCTGAAAGATGCCAAGGGTTATCTTCACTTCTACACTAGGAAGCTTTCTGTGTTTAGTATGGGTGCCATTCCTGTGTTATGTGTGTGTGTGCTTTTTTAACTCCCACTTCCTTCTGTAGCTGAAACACATTCTGTCAAGTGATTCTGTAATGCCCATTTACATGAATACTTGTTTAAGTAAGTAAGTACGCATTTATTTTAATACAGAAACCAAAAGAAGACATCTTTATTAACATAACACTGTAATATATGACTGGCTACCGGGCAAAGTCCTATATTCAAGTCAAGTCAAGTTAGGGAGCATGTACTGGTACAGTGTGTTGCCACACCCACTACGTGAAGAAAAAGCTTGGGATCCCAGTTGGCAACCCCCCAGGTAGACACCTGGTCCAGTCCCACCTTCCGGAAATGACCCGCTATCTGTCACAGCTGGGTGTTACGTGGGGCAACCTCTTGGCCTGGTCCAGCCACTCAGGTCCCCAACAATGAGGATCTGATGAGCTGGATCACCCTCTGGAAAACGCGCCACAAGGCAGTAGTGCTGTAACTGACGCTCCCTCACAATGCAGGTAATGTGCCTCATTCGGGACTCCATGAGCAACCGCTCATTCAACACAAAGTCACACCAATGGTACCCAAGGATTTTCCGGAGAGACAGAGTACCAAAGGAGTCCAGTCTTTGTCTCAGGTCTGGAGAGCGTCCATGTCTCACAACCATATAGCAAGACAGGGAGCACCAGGACTCTAAAGACTTGGACCTTCATCCTTTTGCGTAGATATCAGAAGCGCCACACACCCCTTTCCAGCGAAATCATGACCCCCCAGGCTCTCCCAATCCGTCTACTGACTTCATAGAAAGAGTCACCAGAGACATGAATGTCACTGCCTAAGTAAGTAAACCTCTCGAAAAGGTTGACACTCTCTCCACAGATAGACACACTGCTGATGGCTGTACCCAAGAGGTCATTAAAAGCCTGGATTTTGTTTTTTATCCAGGACACTCACAAGCCCAGACACTCAGACTCCTTGCTCTGTCTCTTGGGCTCTCTAATAGGGCACTCGAAAGAAAGTCCTATATTGCAGGAGACAAATTCATAGGCAAACTTCTAGTGATATTTCAATACGTAATTAAGCAAGGAACTTATATAAAAATAGAAAATAATTTGCCTTTTTAATAAAAATTGGTTGAGAAGAACACCTACAGATGCTGTGGCTGACTTGAAAGAGGTCTGTGTGAGACACGTCTAAAGTGATAATGATGAGGCAGGTAAAGATCACCAAGTGTCCTACTGAGGCATAACTCATTCAGTTCATTTTTACTTCAGCACCTTCCAACCTGATACATGTCAACATAACATAAAAACAAATAAATCCTGAAACTGGCACCCTTGTGAATCATCCAGTTCTTCTGAGCTACTGTTATAGATTATAGCCTTGAAACACAAATCTTCTGAGGTACTCAAATCATCATCTCACTCTACCTAGAAAATACTTCTTTTGTCCCTCACTTTTTTCCAGACTGCCAAGTTATATTTACAGGTTCTCATGTTATCCCAGATATGGGGTTGGTTCACCCATATAAGTGCACTGCAGTCTTGATCAGCTTGAGGTGTCCCCCTGCCCCATACAGAGAGCCTGCCTCTAATAGAGGTGCACATAATTTAAAGCAATTTGACTCCAGTAAATTCAGCAACACCTCATATTGATAGAACACATCAATTTATCTGAATGCATTTACCCTTTATATAGTGATGTATAGTCTATTTAAGAAACAAAGGGAGATGTTAGGTAGCAAACTATTCCATTATAGGGTCACTTTACCAATTTAAAGTCACCACCAATGTCCACTATACCTACTGTACTGCTATACGGCTCATGAAGCCCAAGATGCATAAAACTCCTCTACCTGAGACATGTGCCCTTCAGCTCCTCCCATCTCAAACACCTGCAAATAGAAAGAACTTCTCTTTCATAAGGGGACCATAATCTAAGATTTTGTGGTGTTGAACACCACCCTGCAAACTGGTCAAGTATGTGATGAAGACCCCAGTAAAGACTGCATGATGATGTCAAGAATATATCTTGTAAAAGAAAAGATGCAGTCCTCAGGTTTCAGGACTAGATATTCTTTCAGTCTTGACTTTAATGCAATGCCCATTTTATGAAAATGGTGAAAAGACTTTGCATGCACACTTTAAACAACTTTCACTTAATGCCATGTAAATGAATTCAATTCTCATTGCATAATACAGGAAGGAAATGGCACAGAGCAGTCCCAGAACCCCACAATCTTTCAGCACCTCCTGTAAGATACCATGAAGTACAAGGTCAGAAGTCTTTCCTTAGCGCACAAACATGTCTAGTCAGGAATGGCAGATTCCTAGGACCCCTACACTGTATTTGCCCTCAAAGACAAAGAGTCGGTTCACTGGATATCCCAATATATGATGGACAAATGTAATTATCCTATTGCATTCTGATATCTAAAAAATATGCAACTCAATAATCAGATGCCAGTCCACTTTAAATGTTGTCAAAATGTAACTAATCAACACATGTTATATACAAGCAAAGCATCATTAGGTTTGCATGAAAAATGGTAGTCATACCACATGGCATATACACTTCTCCTTATTACAAGTTGCTTGCCATCATGCTAGTTTCATATGGACAAAATTTCAGATGACAGCTATATGTGGATTAATTGAAATAAAGTGTGACTTTTTAAAAAAATGTCACACTCCATTTCAAATAAATTATTATATACAGTAGTGGCTTACTTTGTGCTCATGCTTTATGAGAAAGTCTCAAGCTTAGAAAAAGGTTTTGTGAAGGAACATCTCAGGGTCACATGTACACTTTCAGTTCAAATTTATTTTTATCCTTCTTTTCCTAAAATTAGGCATCATGAGAAAACTAACTAAAGATAAAAGTGTTTAATTAGCACAGTTTCACAAAGAAAACACTAGTCTAAATGGCCTGTATTCTACAATATTTGATTTTATGGCACGATCATACATGTATTCCTTTACTGTTACAATTTATTGAGTTAGTAAGGGAAGAACTTTAATTGTAATATATAATGGTACCAAGAGTTACCTGCAAACCAAATATCACAATTGCTTCTGTAAGCTGTTAATGAAAAACAGCAAAATAATGACCATGGTAACTTATCACTGTTATTTTCCCAAACATACTCAATTATTACTTCGCATTTTCTACAATGATGGCAAATTTACAGAGTGACGGAACAAAATTATAAAAATAAATCTAAAAAGTAAAAAATAATAAAAGATAAGCAGCAAAATGATTGTTCTGGCAATTCTGTGACTCAAGTGTTATATACAAAATGAAGAAAAAATGTGCAGAACCATTTACTTTGTTATGTTAAACTTAATCATAAATAAAAAAGAGATTATACATCCTTTTCTGAACTAAATTGTTCTATTAGGGCATGGGTTCCCAATCTTGGGTGCCCACACCCCCAGGGAGTACAAGATGACATTTCAGGGGGTGTGACAAAGAGGCAGGTTACATCACAGTTCACCAAAGATGAGTGAGTTGCGTTGTCCAACTTTATTGTGGTATAACTGGTGTCTTGCAGTATGTCATTATTGTGCTCCTGTTCTATGATATGAAAAGAAACAAATATTGCGCATGCAATTGTCACCTACACTTTCTCGCAGGTTCCCTGCTACAGGCGAAGCGTTTGTAAAGGCAAATAAGAGAATGGAATTTGGACCTTGCAATGATACATAGAGAAGGGTGAGGTCTAGTATTGATTTCTGTGCAAGCCCTGTTCGTAAAACATCACTGAGCTTGAGGTCTGATTGACATTTTTGCCAGTGGGGTGCAAGGGGGACTTAATTGGATGCAATAGCTGCTGCTTACACTCAGTCCATCTCTCCTACTGGCGGTCCTGTGAGTAGTGCAGCAATTTTAACTGTGCGGCACGTCTGTTTTTGAGCTGCAGTGCAGGTGTTATCGGGGGACAAAGCTCGTCGACTGTGTTTCATTACTTATTGGCATACAGACACCAATTGTTTCGCGGGGTCCTCCATTTGCCCAAACTCCTCGACTGTTGAAGGTGTGTCATTTCATTGTGGATACCCCAACCCCTGGATCGTCAATCGAGAGTCTAGGACATATTTCATTTGTAAACTTAATTTGTATTTTAATTTGTTCACCTGCAATACCGTATGTGGTTCAACTTGTGATTCAAAAATTAGAAGTTTGACTTCTTCATCTTCAAATGTGAATTTACTTTTGTAGTGGGTGCAAACATAAATCAAAAAGTTTCTAGTGGTGCAGGGCATAAAAAAGGTTGGAAACCACTGTATAGGCTACCCAGAGGAACCTAAATCTATCACATCAACATCAACCAAGGCAAGAACTAACCCTGGATAGGGTACCAGCCTACTGCTGGTCCCCTGGACTTAGAATTAAACACTTGTAATACATGTAAACTGGGGGAAAATATGCAAACTTGATGTAGAATTCTATTTGTTGGATTGTCTATTTCAGGTTCCTGAACCTGTGATGTGGCAGTGCTAGCCATTGTGCTACCGTGGTGCCCAAGGAGTAATTACAATAAGAATTATCACAGCCATAAATGCCATTTGCACAAGAATTCAAAACTTGCCTGTCTATAGATTAAAAGGAAAAGCTTTAAATGAACCACCAGGTAAGCTCATTTTCTCACATAACGATCGTTTTTGAGCAGAATGTAAATAAAACAGAATTACTATTCTGTATGTGTAAGGAGGGGTAATGATGAAGTTCAATAAAGAATACAATCAGGCATTTCAAAATGCCTAGACAAGTACAAGTGCCAAGTTTTCAAAGTAAGAATAAACAAAATACACTTCAGTTTATGGTGTAAACATCTTCTAATGCCATCACACGCCTTTCAAGTCTAGTATAGCTAAATGGGCCAAAAAAGATTTGGAAAGACAGATACAATCACCACACCTAAGCCGGCAATTTTGCCTCTTTTTCATGGTCACTCTTTTTATAATCTTTGTATGCCATCCACTGCTTCATTTCCTTCCAATTCGAAGCTCAGTGAAAACCTAGAAAATAACTTAATGCTTATGTTAAAGTGAAAAATGGCATAAGTAAAAAAAAAAAAAACAAAACAGATAAACGTGCATGTCAAAAATATAAATTAAGAGCCATTGTGAAGACTGCTTCCTTACTTGGACACCTCATGAAGCTGGAGAGCACGTGGTGACAGCATCTGTCCTCCAACTGTGAAAGGAGAGCACTGAGGAATAAAAAACATTTAGAAAAGAGCACAGCACTACCTCATCAAGTCCATTCAGTGAATAATCTTGATATTCTTATCACTATTGATTTTTGAAGGACTTGTCTGTTTGCTCCTTTGATACTCAATGAGGACCTCCAAAGTATAAGTGGACAATATGACAATAGCAGTAATTATTGTACAAACAGTACCTTTCATGGTAAAAATAATCAAACCAATTTCTCTCTTGGATAATAAAGTCTACCTAAAACTCCAAATTTGTGTCACTTTCTTTCCCCCTGTGCTTTAGTGTCTGTACACCACCCTTTCCAATAGCTTGCCTTGTACCCCACAGTCTGTCTCGCTGGCTTTGTCGAGAACAAAATCTCTCAAATTACTATGATAAAGCTAAATATTTTTCATTATACAAAGTAAAGAAATAAACTGTAAATTTTATTTTATTTTACACTTTTATCCATCCTCTATACCAGATTAATCCAACTCAGAGTTACGAGATCAGTGACTTATCCTGACAGGGCTGCTTGCAATACAGAAACCAACCCTGGATGGGGTGCCAGACTGTGTATTGGTACGCATTCTCATCCTTAGTCCACCCTTGCTTTCATTTTTAACTTGCTTAAAAAGCGAAGATCCAGGAAAAATGTGTAAAATTCAAAATCTGAATCCAACTAATTTTTCTGTAACTGCGTGGCAGCAGCTTTAACCAATGTACCACCATGCTGCACATAAACTGAATAGCCTTTTGGATAGTGGCAATTTCTTGTCTTACTCTATTCTGATTTAAAATAAAAAAAAACATTTACCAAAGTTCTCATTATGTTTCGCTTTTGTGAAAAGGAAGGTGCTTCACATGTGAAAAAGTCCTTCAATGTCTGCATCTGAGATGCGCTGAAGGTGGTATCTCCATCCTGTACATAAGTGTAGCCATCTGAACAGCTTCTACCCCTTAGCTGCCTGGGCTCTGAAGTCTGTGCTGGCCCCCTGCCCTCAGACCTGCCCCTAATAAGTTTATATGCAGTACATTTGTTGCATATGTCAGTACTACAGTATTTCTTATTAGTTTTACTGTTTTAGTTTTATTACCTATATCAAATTAATACTCTATTCATCCATCCATCCATCCATTATCCAACCCACTATATCCTAACTACAGGGTCACAGGGGCCTGCTGGAGCCAAATTATATACTTTCAATTATTTATTTATTTATTATACTATAGTATAATTCTTCACCTGTCTTGCACTGGTGCTATGTTTACTGTATGCATATTTCCACCTCAGTTCTAGGGAACATTATTTTGTGCTACTGTATGTTGCACAAAATGGATGGTATGATAATAAAGCCACTTGACTTTTGTCTTCTAATTTCAGAATGTACTCCTTCTAGAAATGCCACATGGACAATTAATGCTACTAGCAGAGTCTGAGGTGGTAAAATTCAATATTGTAAGGAACAGAACAGTATTATATGTTTCATTAGTGTCACATCTAACAAAAATATCTATTTGTTAGACCATGTTGCATATCTGAATGCTTAAGTAACCTCAGTAACTGTTGATTTTACGCAATTAAAAATAGGAATGGCCATCTAATGCAATTATTGGAGCTACGCTTGGAACCCATTAAAATGCAGGGGTTGAATTAAAAAGTTCTAAATAATTCCTACTGTTTTAGTGTGCTGTTGAGCTGTACTTCTTTACTAAGGGATAATTCACAACTGTGACACATGCAGTTTACTAAGAAATGATGGCATTAAATGAAGTGAATTGAATTAATCTGGTTACAGAGGTATGAGTCTGTTTATAAAACATCAGCTACCAAATGTCGAAATGCTTTGCTACATGGGCCTAGCAGACATACATGCTATTTTCTCAAGGGTTCTTGGCAGCCTGTGAAGTGATAAATTAATAAACGCAACAAATGTGATATCAATCAGATCAATCAGTTTTTATTTTATATAACTGTTTCACAGAGCCCACTGCTAGAAGATTTTTTACAAAGTACAGAAGAAAAAAAAATGCAAAACTACCAGATAACAAGTGCAATATAAGATAAGTCAAAAGAATGATAAATCTTACATACAAAACATAAAAAGAGTGGATTGTCAATAGAAGCAGACTGACAATAACAGCCTCTTGTCACTTAGTAATCTCAGAGGGCCAAGCAGATCAAACAGTCTCATAACTGTGAAACTCTGGTGTTCATTTTCAATTTGGTTAATTTCACCTGCCTTACTCACATTAAGGTAGTAATATTTGGGTACTAAGTCTACTGTGTTTTGGCTTCTCATCAAAAAAGTTTTTTAAATGTGAAAGCAGACATTCAGCTCCCACTGTTTGTCAGCTCCATTATGCATTCAGTTTATCATTATTTCCACTTTTTCCCACTGTCACAATTGTTTTTCTTTCATTTATCATGAGGTTAAATTTTCTTGTAATTTATTTTTTTGTCCTGCTGCTGCTCTTTAATTATTGTTTGGTTTGTCACAAAGGACTCAGAGGGAAATTTCCTGGCGTTGACAACCATTGTAGTCATGCCAGGAAAACTGGACTACCAAATGTAGGGAGCGCTATGCCTCAAAATGATACAGGATGCTTGAAATGCCAGAGGGCAATTGACCCAGTATTTAATTGGGCTTGCAGACCATCTGTTAGCTAGGAGGATGCCACCAAGGGGTGGTAGCGAGGATAAAAGAAGGAAAGTAGGGGTCATACAGGTTGGTGTCTGAGTTGTCCATTCCAGTTCATGACAGCAGTAGAACTTCTTTATACGATATATAGTATGGATTCCTGTCACTTATTGTAATGGTCAGGTGACCCTGCCTGGTTTTTAAAACATGTACTGAGTATTTAGGATTGCAGATACACCTGGACCCACTAGACAGAGTTTTAGCCAAAAGGCTCCAAATGTTCCATAAGCCTAGAACTAATCATAGAATCAGTCGAGGAAGTGACTCCTAGTTGAGTCTTAAAAAACTCATTATGGTCATCCTAATACAGAGTGTAAATCTAGGAAGAGAGCTACAGAAAAGCACTTGACAGGCAGAGTGAAGAGTGGTGAGGATAAGAAGAGGAAGGAGCAAAAGTTAGTAGACCTGAGCCAGAGGTATTTACAGGAACCAACCTAACAGTCATGGATAAGCCCATGTAGGAAGCCTCAATGTCATATCTCAGCCAGGATTCCTTTACTGGCTCAGGTTCAGATTCATGTTTTATATTTTCATTGTTCATTTTTTATTCCTCTGAATCTATTAATTTTAGTTATGTTCATTTGCTACTGATTGTGTTTATGTTTCAGTGCCTTGGTGATGTTCCATGTATGCTGTGGGTGGTCCCCACAGAGGTGGGACTACCTGCCAATCACTGCCAGGATATACTGTAAATCTGGTGGGTTTCCCAGACAGTTCCTAGTGGTTCATTGTGAATAAACTCTGGAATTGGTGAATTTGTGCGTCTTAATACTTTTTATAAAATTCTGGATTTTTTCGGCCTTCTGCTCTATGCTTTGACATTGCTATTGGAATCTGTTTTGGGCCTTGTTAGTTTTGGATTGCCTCTGTGTCATGGGTAATTCCATTTTGCCTTTTGTGCCCTACAGAGCTTTCTTTTGTGCCTAAGGGCAGTTTTATTTTATAAATATACTACATGGCCCTTCTTGTAGCTAGCTGGGGTTTTTGAAGGGATTTCCCACTCTAGTGAGCATTTCTAGAAGTGTTTTGGGAACTTACACACTTTGTGAGTCCTAGTTCATGACACTCAGAGTACCATTAGTTTTTCTTTGTTTAATTAGTTCTGTAGTTTATTTTGCAGCTTGTTCTTCCAGAAGTCTTTCCTTCTGGTATTATCATTTTTTAACTTTTTTTTGTAGAATTTCACCTGCTTGTCATTTTTTGGGGTTGGGAATGAAACAAGTTATCCAACGCTTTATAAACTAATCTATTCATACTGAGGAAGGAATAAAGATTGTTTTAATGGAAGGAGCAGAATGTTAAATGTGATCAAAAAAGCAAGCCAAGTTTATGAACCAAAAAAGCAATCCTGTCTTTCTTATAGCCTAAAGCAGTGAGGTGAATCATGATGAAAGTTCAAACACAAGATTCTTTACAAGGGCATTCAAAACAAGAGATGCACACCCTAAAACACTTTCTAGTTCTCCACAAACATGGATAACACAGAAATGCCTGGTGCCAACTTTTATCTTATCACGCAAATGACGTCAAGTGGCACACACTTCTGGTCATTTAATCCTAGTGACAGTTTATCCACCATAATAATCCCTCCAAAACTGTAATCCCATTGGTGTTGCAGGAAGATGCCAAAATATTTTAGCATACACTGTCCAATAATTGAGTGCCTTTCAAAATTAAAAATGGAAAAGGAGTGGTCAATGAAAATTTGTTAATAGCCATTCTTAACAATAAACCACATTACAACCCTTCTTTATAAAGATAATTTGAACACAGCTTCAGATGACTGGCTTCAAATTCTCCAATTCACTGTGTGGACTTTACATGTTCTCCCCATATCTATGTAGGTTTATCTCTGGGTACTCCACTTTTCTTCTCATCTCAAAAACATGCATTGCAGATTAAGTAGCATCTCTAAATTGATCTTGTATGGAATGTTTGAGATTGTACCTCACAATGAATAGGCGTCCCATCCAGGGTTAATTCCTGCCTTGCACACAACACTACTGGGATAAGCCCTAGACTTCCATGCCCCTATAAATGAATTCAGCAGGCTATGACAAAGAATAGATGCTTTATTTGAACTGAGTATATTCTAAAACTTTGTGAAAAATGGTAACATTTTAGTACTGATTAGTTGACCTAATATCCTCTTATTATTCTTGCGTACTATTTTTCACCAGCTCATTGACATTTCCTATATATTTCTGCTTTGCTGATGTGATAAACTGATTGTTCTCTTAATGTAAAATAAGGCGAGAGTTTTAGGATTAGTTACTTTAGACAGTTAAGGTACGGGAATCAGCTTTAAAAATCGTTTTCTGGTATTCAGAAGAGGTAGCATTTCTCTACTAGCTAAGTCCATGCTTGTCACGGACACCCTATTACAAAGAAACAATTTCTCCATCAACAGCTTTGAATGAGGGCAATGCAGGGTGAGAATGCATCTGTTCTTCACAAATTAAGTATAGCTCACAAAATTACGAAGTGCAGAAAATAAAACATGTTTACCTATATAATATTATTATTAACATTGCAATGATGTTAATGATGATGCTGGATATACAAGAGAAATGCTATGGTTGTGTAATTAATTGATGACCCAAGAGTAGTTAGGCTAAGCCCATTGACCCATTTTCTAATTATGCTTTTTATTTTAGAAATAGGGGTTGTATGAAACAGATGCTTATCCCAGCCAGTCCATTTGTAGGATTATGTCAATTCAATACCAACAACATGCTTATTGGCACATCTTTGGGTTATGACAGGATACAACAGATGCCAGAGAAGACCCATACACACAACAGGAGGGAGAGAGAAAATGTGAGAGGTACTGGAATGGAGGCCATGCCCTTGTAGCAGTGAGGCCACAGTGCCAACTACTGTGCCATCATGACAGGTCTGCTTTGGGTATTACCTTTAAAAATTGTGATATACTTCCTTTCAAGTAAACCTATTATTTTATCAACAGTCTTGCAATTATATCCTTTAAATAGTGTCTGAAATCTACAAAGATGCCCAGAGCAAGCCTACCATGGAACACAACAAATGTCTTTAAATTTTAGTATGTGATGGTCTGAAGATAAAATTAATTAAGACTGCTTGACTGAAGATCTCTGGAGGAGGGGTACCTAGGTATAACATATATACATCATTAGACTGGCATGGCATGCCCAATTGTAATGACTGTGAACTAAGGTCATGCAACTCTTTTGGAGGTTTATTTTTTCGGTATTGTATAAGTTTTCACATTAGAATGATATGCTCAGTTGTTATTGTTTAATAGCACACACCAAACATTCATTTGCAGAAAGGTTTTCTCACATTAGACTCAACAGCCTAAGGCGAGACAAGCACGAACATAATCACATAAACAAGTAAATGCTGCCTACACCATAGGAGTGATGGGCACAGTCAACAAATCACAAGAAACAAAAGCAACAGTGATGCCCACAGTGAGCACATAATGCACATAAAACATCTGTCCTCATTGCTGCTCTACAGCATGATCCAAAGACCAATTAGAATAAGCCTTCTTAATGGTGAACCAAGTGGCCAAACGAGACTAACGCACGAGACACAACAAGCATATGCATCAGACTAGCAAATCCAATTCTGATGTCCACAGAGGGTAAATCATATCACTTACAAACATTTAATTTCATCCTCCAAGCATCAATCGAACAACAGACATGAAGCAGAGGGAGATTTTGGCACTGATATGCAAGCACATAGACATCAGCTGAGCCATGTGACCTAACAGTAATGTTCTATGTATGCCTCATTTTCACATGGCAAAATATAATTAAAATATAAGCGGTGAAAAAATATTATCAAAAGAAAGTTCACCCTTTCATGTCCTTTATTGAAAAAAACTCTATTAAAACATACCTCCTGATCTATCTCTACAAAACATGATTCTTGATTTGTAATGGAGGTTTTTGAATTAAATCTTAAAAATTGTCAAATAAGAGGCTGCATATTGCCATTAAACTTGTTTAAAATAATGTATAGCTTGTTTTGAATACCAATAACTGGCTGAATTCCGTCTTTCCCTCCTTTCACTTGAGATGGTAGATGCAACTGGCGCCTTCATAAAAGTCATCCTCACCAAAATCAAAATTCAAAATTGAGCGAGGAAAAAGAGTTGCAGTAAACTTACAGTAAGATATTTTACTTCTTAAATAACATTAGCGTATTTATTATCTCTATTTTTCAGTTAATTACCTCCATCTGTTATAATTTCAAACAACTCAGGTTTATATTATTAAACAAAACACAAAACCTGCAAAGCAATAAATCCAGCAGTCAAAATCCTGAGTTTCCAGTCTTTTCTTTGGCTAGATAGATAGATAGATAGATAGATAGATAGATAGATAGATAGATAGATAGATAGATAGATAGATAGATACTTTATTAATCCCAAGGGGAAATTCACATAATCCAACAGCAGTATACTGATACAAAGAAACAATATTAAATTAAATAGTAATAAAAATGAAAAAAAATGAAAAAAATTAAAATAAAATTAATGTTAGCATTTACTCCCCCGGGTGGAACTGAAGAGTCGCATAGCGTGGGGGAGGAACGACCTCCTCAGTCTGTCAGTGGAGCAGGACAGTGACAAAAGTCTGTCACTGAAGCTACTCCTCTGCCTGGAGATGACACTGTTAAGTGGATTCAGTGGATTCTTCATGATTGACAGGAGTCATCGCTCTGCCACAACTGTCCAACTTTACTCCTACAATAGAGCCTGCCTTCTTAACAAGTTTATCCAGGCATGAGGTGTCTTTCATCTTTATGCTGCCACCCCAGCACACCACCGCGTAGAAGAGGGCACTCGCCACAACCGTCTGGTAGAACATCTGCAGCATCTTACTGCAGATGTTGAAGGATGCCAACCTTCTCAGAAAGTATATTCTGCTCTGACCTTTCTTACATAGAGCATCAGTATTGGCAGTCCAGTCCAATTTGTCTTGTATCTTGGGTTGAGAGGATATGTTAAGTCGATTGTGTTACCTGTTTTTTCCATTTTTTTAGCTATTTTGTTCATTTTACCAATGAGATGTGAAGTAAATCATCATGTGTAAACTAGTAGAAAATATAAATATAAATTCCAAATTAACAGCACGTTAAGTGGGTTTGAGAGTGTAACGTTATAGTCTTTTTATTATTTTATATTATTATCTTTTTCAAAGGCTTTTGGACAGTGGCACAGATGGCACACAACCTGTGGTAATTCAGGCCAGATACATTAAAGTTAAGCTAACAAAGCTGATATTGATTAACTTCCTATCTCTGCAAAGACATTACATGTAAGTGTTGGGGTGGTGCTGGAAAATGTTCTCTGATAAGACTGGAATGAATCTACATGACATATGGCCTAGTGGAAGTGGCTAGACTTCTTAACTGAATATTGCTTGTACCAAAGGGCCTTGGTTTTTAATGCTACTTTACCAAATTTAAGTCTGATGAAAAATATACATACAGAAATTGATATGGAAATTAAATAAAGATTTCTTGAAAAATTGATAAACATTTAATATGGAATATTAATACTCACATATCTTACACACTTTCCCAGTCTGGGTTGTACAGGGACACTGTCATTTAGCTTACTGAAATTGTTAGGGCCTTGTTGTTGAATGACTTTGGTTGTAGAACTAAGGCCCTGTCCACATGACTATGTTTTCAATTAAAAACTCAGACATTTCATCTTTTCTCCGCACTCAACCAGTGAAAGCAAATACTTTTGAAATGTTCTCCTAACCCAGAGACTTTTGAAAATGACTGAGCAGCGCTTCAGTGAAGACAGCCAAAAGCAAACATTTATGAGAACGCTGACTCCATAAGCACTCTGGTAGGCTAAATGCTTATTACATGGCTCTTCCCCGATTGGATCCTACTCATTACAATGTCTCATTCACTGACTTATAACTATCAATGGAAGAAAACCAAATTCCAACACAGCGGACACAGAAGAGTTGCTTTCCGTGGTGTTTGTTGCATTGCTTAGTTGTATGCATCTAAACTGCCTTCTGTACATTTTGAATGCTGCAAACATACACAAAAGGCAAATAATTTACCAGTTAGCACATCTTCGCAATTAATCCCTTTGTTAGTGGCATTACAATTGTAGAAAAAAAATCAGAGCCCCGTGAAAATCAGTTTGACAGCCTCTTATCAATGTTTATTACTTATACTTTGTCAGTTTGATAAGGAGGGGAGTTTTCCACAACAAACTTATCAATAAGGCAGTTAACAAAGTGAATGGGTGGAGAACGCAGCTGAGCTCAGAAGAATATAAAACAGAGACACAAAAGCACAATGCATTAAAGTGATAATATAGATACATTCATGTATTTATTTGTTTGTTGGTTTATTTATTTATTTTCTCTAGTGAGTTAGTTTTACAAATGTTGTTTGGTACAAGTATACTCTGATTGCTATGGACTGCTTATAATCAGTCCTCTTGCAAATGAGTGCAGAGCAGAACACTTTTTTTTAAAGTGTCGCTTTAACATTTTGGTGTTTTTAGTGTTACTTTCAAATGTGATCAGCGCATTAATGTGACATTAGGCCAATTTGCTACAGCTCCATAAAGAACTGTATCAGAATCACAAAGGAATCCAGTTTTCACAGGGCTCTAAATTTTTCACTACATGGAGTTTTCTGCCGATGTATGCATGCCCAGCACAGACAAAGATTTACGTCATATCCCTTTTCAGGTGTTTTAGTAAATGCTGTGAACGCTATAGTGTGGATGGAGATTGCTTTAGTTTAAAAATGCTGTTTACAAATAAATATATAGTAGTGTGGAAATTGCTTAAGGGCTCGTTTATATTTCACGCTCAGAACACGTACACACCCGCATCATGGTTGCCACGCGTTCTTAGCATTCATTTGATGCGTCCTCTGTGCAGGTCCTCAGAAATGCGCGTGCGCGAGTTGCGGTACCAGCTAAAAGTCAGGAAGCGCAGTGTGCTAAAAGTTGGAATGTGACGTCAGAGTCTCTGTTTACTATCTACATGTGACAGAAAGCTTTGCGGATCCTACGAGATCGGTGTGCGTGCTTCGATGTTTGATGAATGGTTCGATGTGGTGAGGCAAAATGCCGACATACAGATGTATTCGTGGTGCTTTTATATTCAAGGGTCACATATTTCCGATCGTAAAGACATGATACATTTTAAAAGTCTCACATGCCGTCTTCTGTGCCGTCTTTTTTTCTAGGGCTTCCATCCAGTCCTGACAGCAGCGGATCGCCAGCTATAGATCGCCACATTGAGCACATTAAATGTATGATATTCCAACTCTCTGCACATTTAGAATCTTAGATTTATACTTGATATCACTTTCATGATGAAATGCATTAAAGTACAGTATGTATGTTACATGTTACAGATAAATCGGTAATTTTGTTTAAATAATGAATACTATTAATAATCACACACATGGGAGTAACACGGTGGCGGAGCGTTAGCGCAGCTGTCTTGCAGGGAGTCACATCACTAATATTCCCTGCCTGGAGTTTACATGTTTTCCTGCTGGGTTTCCTCAGTGTGCTCCAGTTTCCTTCCAAAGATATGCAGATTTGGTTACACTAAAATGACGCTAGTGTATGTGAGTGCTTGTATTCACCTTGCGATGAGCTGATGCCTTGTCCAGGGATTGTTTCTGCCTTGTGCCCAATGCTAGCTGAAATGGACAAATCCCTGGACTGATGGATTTAATCATTAAAAATCCTTTTCAGAGACATTGCGGTAAGGTGTCATTGGAATTTAATGGGGGTTCCAGGCAATTCACAACACAGCGAAGCCGAACCTGTTCTGACCGTGATAATATCTCACACTGACACCTGGTGGATTCCTCCAGATTTACGTAAAGTACAAGCGCAAGTATAAACAGCACAATGCTTGCGTAGCAGGAGCGCCCGTTGCGGCATGCGTCGCATCGTGTGAAGTATAACCCCAGCCTAAGAGGTACAATATGGCTGACTGTGTCCGCCATCTCAATTTCTTTTCTTGGAGTGCTATTTTCACTCATTACTGGTGCTGAATATAAGGAAAACAGGAATATTTTCAATTTGTCTTCAAATGTATCTGCCTAAGCTACAGTTTTTCTCATGTACCTATTCCCAGCTTATTATTATGTTTCTAGGACGCATTGACAGGAAAGAGTGAAATTTTTAAAAAATCTAGGGAAATACTGGCATTGACTGTATAATTGTTATGTAATCACTATCAAACTAACTGCACTTTATTTAGCCACATATTTTATTTTAAAATGTGTTCCTTATTCATTTATTTTGTGATATATTGCTTGCTTTTATTTTGTGGTCATTTATATGGTGTAGATAAGATAAGGCTTAAATCAAACACTAGTGCTTGCTCTATAAGCGGCACAAGTGAAATAATCACACATAGACAGATACATACAGAGCCCAAATTGCTGTTATTCAAAACTATTCTCCTATTCAGGTCAGAAGTAACTAAATACTTTTTCTTCCTGAAATCAAACCATTCTATCACTTAAAAATGTGAATAAATACAGCAAAATTATTGTGGAACGAGGAGAACAAAATTACACACAGCTGACATCTCAATCTGCTACCTGTAAGTTGTTTATGTTTAATGTGCTAACGTTTGAGCAATGAAATAATCTCATGTGTCAGACAATGATGCAAGTCAAAAAGAAAGTACTAACACAAATCTATCACATTACCTGGAGAATATGTCCATCCATCAATGTACGTTTCTGTTCGAATTTCCAAATAATTTCCATGTCTAATTCCAACCAGATATACTGGTGTCATCTGAAGTAAGTGTATACATTTCTTAATCTAATTTACATAACACAACCGTGGCAAACTCCCTTAAGCCAATTTAGTGTTTCAGGGGCCTAAGTCTATCCTGGCAGTCCTGTACACAAAGCAGGAAATAGACCATGTGGTCTATGGCCTGCTTGTCATCACAGCCAATACCCCCAGGCCGCCAGATGGAGCTCTCCCTGCAGCATGGAGGTGCCCGGATACCAGCAGGGAATCATGGACTATGGAGTTTTCCCCTACAAACCTGCTGGATACCCCAGGGGCCAACAGAGGACGCTGCAGGGAGGACCAGAGAGTCATATGTGCCCTATAACCCAGAAGTGCGTGATAGACAAAGCTCAGCAGAAGTGACGTACTTCCAGGGTGAAGAAGGACTTTTTATCTGACCCGGAAGTAATAAGGAATCATGGACTGAAGGATTGGAACACTTCTGGGTCAGGGACTATAAAAGGATTGTGGGAGCTCCCAGACGGCGAGCTGAGCTGGGTGGTAGGAGGGCAACGCATCTGGGAGTGGTGGAGAGTTTATTGTGATTATTGATTAGTGTATTGAATGAGTATTGTGGAGGAGAGAGTGCTTTGTGCACTGTTGCATAAGAATAAATTCAATATTTGGACTTTTACTTGGCGTCTGGAGTCTTGGACAGGGGTTCAAGGGAGCGATAGCGGCCCCTATCTGCTACAACCTTTACAGGGTACCAACTTATTGCAGGGCCTACTTACCCATGCTCACATTCAAATGGAATCACTAGTTAGCCTAACCTCACATCTTGGGAGATGTGGCAGGAACTGAAGTAACCAGATGGAAATCTATGTAGGCATGGCGGAAAAATACAAAGTTCACACATACAATAAGAACTGGGCATAGGAATACAACCCAGGATACAGGAAACCACTGGAAAAATACATGGTGAGTGCAAGTATTAGTCATCTACTCTACATATGTAACAAATGCAAATTAATTTAAACATCATTTTACTATTGTGTCCTTGTTATTTCTTTATACTTATCATAGCTGATGTGCTCCTAAAGGTCTCATATGACACAAATTCATTGTTAAAATTCCTCACAATTATAAGAACATAAAACAGGTGTTATAGTAAATATCACTCAAAATCAACTTCCATTTGATTCTCCATCCATCCATCCATTATCCAACCCGCTATATTCTAACTACAGAGACACGGGGCGCCAGCCCACCACAGGGCACACACACGCGCACCCACCCACATACTAGGGACAATTTAGAATCGCCAATGCACCTAACCTGCATGTCTTTGGACTGTCGGAGGAAACCGGAGTACCCGGAGGAAACCCTTGCAGACATGGGGGGTACATGCAAACTCCACACAGCGAAGCAAACCCAGGTCTCCTAAGTGTGAGGCAGAAGTGCTACCCACTGCGCCACCGTACCGCCCCCATTTGATTCTTATGAAGCTAATTCTGAATTCAGCATTTCATTTTATCAGCAAACAGAAAATATTACAAATAGTGTTACAAAAACACAATGAAAATCATTTCATATGGAGTCATTTTTATAATATGAAGTGTTATTCTCAATTATTTATTAAACACCATGAATTAGAGCTAAGTGTTCACCCTAGAATAGATTTGACTAATTCTACAGGCAAGCTTGTTGTTTTCCTGTAATGCTTTCAGATTTCTAAGTGGAGGAGCACGGCCTTCCACCGGTGTCAGTCCTCAATGCAATGCATAAATATTTGCCAAGGTCTAACATCCCCACTTCCAGTCATATTATGGAAAATAAGCTTGTTTATCGCTAAAATGTACTAATCTTTCTTAGATAAAAATTACTAAGTCACCATAAAAAATAATTAGCAAAATATGAAGCTCACCGGTTTCCACAAAAAATGTACCTAATTTTTTTTTTCAAAGCCTTTTTTTAATAAAGTAGCAATAGAAAGATTCCAATTTGATGTTTATCCATTAACTAAGAGATGAAGATATTAGACACTCAACAAAATTTCAAAAGGCTAAACCTGGAGAATGGAACCCTTGAGTGCTGAAAGTGTACAAATTCATTCAAATCCAGAGAGTTTATTATTTAAAGGACAAACAACTTATCCACACATCCATCCAATTTCTTGGTTCAGGCTATAATGTGACAGAATCATGATATGCTGAAGGAATACATGTACTGGATGTTTACTTTAATATATTGCTCACCTACAGTATTTGGACTGCAAAATGTCTCATAGTTACTGAAAATTAGATAGTACATCTCTATTCTGAAGAGCATAGTCCACCTTAATCTACAGATACTCCGCTAGATTTAGATATTCTCACTGGGGAGGCCACTCCATTAAGATGAACTGACTGTCGTATTCCTAAAAACTTTCCAAGAACTTTATAGACTTATTTTATTGAGAGTTATCTTGTTACAAAAGCCCATTCATAGAAGTGTGTTCTTCTACTACCATAAAAGAGTGCACCTAATTAGAAATAACATCCTCAGGGATTGCAGTGTTGGTCTATTCATACTAAAGGACTCAATGTTTGCAAGCGAAGAAGCCACATAGTATTCCCTTACAGCATGCATTACTGAAAGCTGGCTGGGTGGTTCAATAGACTCACTGAGTTTTTACCATACCTTAATCTAATACTATGTGCAAACTAGCCAATAATTTTTCAATCTATAGAATTTTTCTTCTATGTGTAGGGTCTATGTGTCTTAGCGCAAGGAAACAGTACCCTCTTGTTTTAGATTATAGGAAATTAACATTTGTTGGGTCACCAGCAGCCACATCCCATCTGTGGCAGTATATAATGAGTTGTGTACACTTATAGGCCTCTTTCACCAACACAGTTGTACTCAACTGTTAGCTGGTTGTCTGTAACAAAGTCTGTTATCCTATAAAACTCATATCATCTTGCATAAGTCCATTGCCTCAATGCTCTGTTTTAACCATAGGACCACTTTTGGCTGGAGTTTTTTGGATACGTACCATAGATGCTGTCTCACATAAAAGCTTCAGTAGGACTGCTGTGACTGATGCGCTAATGATGTAGTGAATGGTGCCCACTACTATACTTTGCTCAAAGCTACTTAATTCTGGTACATTCACTTAATATTACAATTCATGTGGTATGCACCTACCTGCTCTAAGTATTGCTGTCTTGACATATGCTGTCTATACTGACTCATAGGACCAGGATATAAGGTGTAGTAAACAAGCAAACCATGTTATAATATAAATTGTTAATCAGAAATTAAAGTCCCTAAACACAAAATCTAAGTTCATAAGTCAGGGAATCTTTTTCAAAAAGGATTGACACATTTGTACTGAGGATGTCTGCAATCTTCAACACGGGTGGGCCTCCAGTGTACCTTTTTATTCCATCACACTAGTTACGTCACACACCACTCATCTCTAGGACATTTCCTAGATATTGCTACAACAGATATTCCAAAATTTACAGCCGCCCCCCAAAAAAATAAAGACGGCATCAAAAGCGATTCAAAGTTATTTTAACACTGTTAAATAATTTTCAAAAATCAAATTCTCCATGCTTCAAAACCCAGACTACCTAATACAAATATAAAAAGATCATAAAATATAAAAAGTTCATAATACTGTCACTGAAAAGGGGGTCAATTATAAAGAAAGACGAGAGCTTTCAAATATAGTGGTTACTTTTTGTATACCAAAAAATAACTACTATATAATAAAGCACTACTGTCTTTGTGTGTGTTTGTGTGTGATCAGTCTCTCTGACCAATCAAATTGGTCAGTTTGGTTTTGTTCTGATTGGTAATTTTTGGCTTTCATGGTGCATTTAACAAAAGAAGTGCCAGCTAAGAAAAGTTCAGACACACAAGGAGGAGTAAAGGTGTAGGAGGCATGCTGAGAGTCACCTTCAAAGACAGGAAGCATTTGAGATATATGAATGATGTTTTCACAGAAGGTAATGGAGAGCTCATCTACCATTGGTAGTAGATAAAAAAAGGACAGAAGGCAAGATGCCTCAAAATGATAAGAGTATAAGAAACATGCTTTATAGGAATGAACTCTGGCGGAGGGGGGTTGGGGGGGCAGGCAAGAGAGGGTCAGAAACAAGAGGATACCGAGGAAAGGCATATGACAAACTGTGAAGATACATGAAGGACATAACATATGAAATATCAAAATTTTTAAAATGTATTCTGTTACCTGTCTTCCACAGGTAATGTGACTAGTTTTAAATATTTCAGCAATAAGTGTTGGAAAGGATTATTTTTATTGTTTTATATTTAAAACTAGCTATCCCTTGCAGCTCTGCCCACATAGAAGTGAAACAGCACCATCTTTAAAAATCAATTTAAAAAAAATTTAACTCTGGCCAAGCGGAAGGTAGGTACGCTCCAGCATCAAACATTGGCACTGTATCTGATTGTGTTCAGCTCTCATGGGAGAGAGTCCCCAACATGGGGAGAAAAGCATGTGGCCGTGATATCTCTGCCAAGCATCAGCTACCCTTTAAAACATACCTAGCTCTGATATCGCTCTCTCTCAAAAACAACAAATGTTACTCCTTAACAATCTGTAGATGATAATATTTGCAGAACAGAACAGAACAGAACAGAACAACACTAGCGGAGGCAAGGTACATACACTCCAACACGTGCCAAGAGGTAGACCGACTCAAACCGAGGCTGGTGTGTGAGTGAGGAGAGTCCCACCCCCAGGGCCCGAAGTGTCTCTCTCGGATTCACACAAATAAATCGATACAGCAAATGAACTATGATACTTAGAGCAATGAGAGAAGTCGCAAAATAAATGAATGTTCAAGCAAATTATATAAAAAAAAAACGATCAAATCCGAAAAGCAGACAAATATACAGACAGCCAGACAGACATTGGATTTTGCATATATATACTGTACAGTATACAGTAGGGTTATCAAAGAGTACTTTAATGAACTGAAAATGGTATTAAAGTTTAATAGTGTAACCTAAATTATCACTCAATGGGACACCGATAGGCCTCATAACCAAACTGAGCCTATAAATCTGTCTTACAGGTAAAAGATATGTTTGCTTTCATGGAACCTTGCTCCACGCAAGTGCTTTTAAACATGATTATATTGGGTACATTTGAAAAATCACTTTGCTGAAAAGATTTTCTATACATTAAATCAATCATTTAAGGTGATGTTTGAAACAATCAATTTTTAAACAGTTAAGTTTCTCAAAGGAAGCTTATTTTGAAGTTGACTTTTAGGAAATGAGTGTTGTTAGTTCAGAAAAACTTGATGTCACTTAAAAGTCCCCTATAATAACATGTGGTAACCCAGCAACATATGGACTTGGAAGTGAGGGGGAAGCAGAACGCCCAGAGAAAAACACAGCAGACCACTGGGGCCACACGTACACTCATAGTCAGCAAAGGCCCCTTTAAATAACCGTCGGTAACCTTATTGGGTTAATTTATAATAGGAATTTGAGGTCATTTCAGTTATATTAGAGAAGACAATAAGGCTCCAAGTCATTCCGGAATTAAAAAAAAAAAACATCTTTCTTCATCTGGCTGAGCATGCTTAAAGAAGATATGATTGTCCACCTGGCTTTTAGGCTCTTCTGACATTTATGTCAGTCAGAAATCAATACTTACGTAACAGAGTAATGCTACATTGATCAGAAGCAGCAGATCAGTACACACACATATGAAGATGTGTGGTAATGCGTTAATGAAAAAGGGAAGTGGCTCAACTATCTTCAAATTCATAATTTTGTACATTCTGTGGGAGATATAAATTCTACAGGAATGATGCACGGCCCACTAGCACACAATCCCAGTAGGAATACCTTTGCCACGGTGACTATAAATCTTCCTGTCACTTTCCCCAGGCCATCTGCATACCATCCGCGGCAGAAGCAGCCCAACTTTGGCTGTTGACCTCTATGACTCTACATGAACACTGCCTCCACTGCACACGAGTACAGAAAGCTTGAAGTTGCTCTTGAAAAACCACCTGAACTGTGGTCAGGGCATTTTCCTCATGTCAATACGGCCAGCATCCATGAACTTGCACTTCTGGAGTGGCCAAACACATCTATGGCTCAATTGTGTATTATAGATCAATGTATTAGCCAAGAACACTTGATAAACAGACTTTCCAGGTTTACACATTTACTACAGATTTATCTGCTAACATGCCTACATGGGCATCTTGAGTTGATGGAATTTTGTCACAGTGCCCCCGCCTCTCATTGGTGGCAAACAAGCATCACCCATTAAGTAACGGAAGGAAGGGGGGTCAACACATGAATAAAGACGTCTGTGGTATGCTACAGTGCCCGAGGCAGGAGGAAGTTTGCTTCTTGCACATATTAGCTATCCTACATTGAAAGCTGCTGACATGTTTATCCGTTCCCGCATGATAGAGCAACCAACATTCCCTAAAATGGGGGTTTCAGGTTGGCACAAGACCTCACCTTAAGACAGAGGGGGAGGGGTGCAAATCCAGTAGACTGCTATGTCCCCTTAAATGACACAAGAAAATTCAAAATAACACTTTCAAAAATTGCCTGGGATCTACAGGATCTGAAATGCGTGTATTGGGCACAATGTAAACCACTAGCTTTTAATAGCCAAGATTAATTTTAGTCCAAACAACTCAATGTTGCCAGGGACAGAAGAGAAGAATACCAAGAGAGCGGCAGATGCCGAGCAAAGCAAGCTGTTGTTCGTGAAGGTTATGTGGTCAACTAGGGAGGGCGTTTTTTCTCTCTCTTTTTTGCAGATCAGGCGCTTGGAGTAAACGCTATCACGTTTCTCTCCCCCTTGCTGCGGGGTCACATTTGCAGAGCGGATGCACGTCTGTGCATGCAGAGGACTTCAGCTCATTTCAAGGCTTTCAGCAGTTATGTGGATGTAACCTCTCCGTGGTCCCAGGGGAATCATTTAGTTCTGCTCTGACAGACCATAAACTGGAATGCTTAACTTATTAAAAAGAAAAAAAAAATACATGAATGCAGAGTTTTCTAATAAACAAGGGGGGCAAATGAATAAGCCTACAACACATGACAGAGTCTCATTATGTCATCCTCTCCTGCACTAGTTTCCCTGTCATAAAGCTCCAAATGAATGGCTCCCACCTTATCATTATCCCCTGCGTTAAATTTATCAGTGCCCCAGAGTAATGCGCACCTCAGACTTTAACAGCTTTATTACCCCGGACTGCACTGCTCAGTTTAGGGGGCTGAAAACAAAGCGTGGAGGGTGTCAGAGAGACCATGAAACTGTTAGATAGACTAAAGAAAAAGCATTGAGTTAATTTGTGGGAAGCATAAACTGAAAATCTGATAATGGACTAAAAGGTGCCACTTTAGTAGAATCAGGCTCCACAAACCATCAAAAGTGACAGGTAGACAAAAATGAAAATAAGCCAAAAATAATAATCACTAATGACCTCCATTTTTACCTTAATATGCTAAATTATACTTTAAATGTATTGCTGTGGTCGGTCGTAATAAAAGATGAACAAAAATGACAAAACCGGTTGAAAGGTAGCCATTTCTGTACTATGTTGTAGAATAACCAGCAATGGGAAAGTTGTTTATTTGGCTAAGGTCAGCCAATCCTTGATATTGCACTTTTCACAACAGCAGTTTTTGCTTTCCTCTTTTCTATTACCAACTGTTCATATCTATTGTTATCTTAATTACTCTCATATTGGTAATTTTTGGTTATGTTTACTAAATTAATGTTTTCATCTGTCTAGGTGCAGCTGAAGCATATTCTATAAATATTTTTACAATTATTAGTTATTTATAAAGATACAGTATGTGTAGGTAAGGTTGTATGGATTTGCATTTGAATACTTTTTTTCTATTTTTAAATCTGTGCAATGACTTGAAGAATATTACACCCTGAAAAACTCAACTGAAGGTTTCACAATTCATTTGATATTTACAGTAGATGTATTTTGCCATCAAACTTACATATATACATATGAATTTCTAACCACCTGTGTGACAAAAGTCAAACATATTTATTTGTGAATCAAACGTCACTTTAAAGACCCCACTGGCTCTTTTTCAAGTGAACTGACCTTTTCTGCTCACACGAAGATGTAACAAAAAGTTTCCAGTCTCTGACAACAGCTGGACATTGGTGCTTCTCCAGTTCCTTTGTAAACAGCCTGTTGCAAGTCACAGGGGACTGACCCAACAGACGCATTCAGGGTTCAGCCAGCAGAGCAGTCCATAGGCGCCACCTGACAAGCAGTGACAGTTCTGTGCCACTTCTGCAACTTCCCATCACAAGACAGCATATGTATTGATCTACAGGTTTAAATGTATTTCCTATATAAGGCAGTCCTATTTACATTTCAATCTAGATTTACAGAGCAAAATCAAAATGGTGACTATCTATGTGCTTCAGGCAGCAAATTAAATATACAAGTTGTGCAGAAACCCCACGAACATTACTAAGTCTACATGATTGTAGAGTATGAAAGGAATACTTCACCCAAAAATGAAATGTATTTATATGTTACTTAACACATGTAGTTTGTAATCTCAAGTTTTCATGGAGAATGGACAAAAACTTTCTAATAGAATGGGCAGCTACAGAGACCAACAGCAAGCAATATCAAGAACCTCCATGAAAAAATCTCATGTTATTTATGTTGCGTAATCCACAAGTCAAGTCATCCACTTGATGAAAACATGACATTAAAACTTTTTCTCAATCATCACTACAAGCCAAATGCGGTAACTTCCATCCATCCATCCATCCATTATCCAACCCACTATATCCTAACTACAGGATCACAGGGGTCTGCTGGAGCCAATCCCAGCCAACACAGAGCATAAGGTAGGAAACAAACCCTGGGCAGGGCGCCAGCCCACCACAGGGCACACACCCACACACCAAGCACACACTAGGGACAATATAGGATTGCAATGCACCTAATCTGCATGTTTCTGGACAGTGGGAGGAAACCAGAGCATCCGGAGGAAACCCACACAGACACGGGGAGAACATGCAAACACCACGCAGGGAGGACCCAAGAAGTGAACTCAGGTCTTCTTACTGCGAGGCAGCAGCGCTACCACTGCGTCACCATGCCGCCCATTGTGGTAACATATAAAAAAATATATCATTTTTGGGTATAGTATTCCTTCAAAGGACAAATGAACTTTGCATCTATTAGAGTCTCAACATTTAAGAAGATAGGATATACTAGGCAGATGGATACTTTTATTGTTGTTTATCTTCAGAATTTTACAAAAAAAATTCAGGTAAGATAACCTGGACACCCTGGACTGGCCTTGTGCCCAGTGTTGAGAATTAGTTTGAGCAAAACTAAAAATGGATGACTACTTCTGACTTTAAATTAAATAAACTTTGATAATAAGAAAAGTGCCAACTGAGACAATTGAAATAATCAGTTCTCAAACTTACTTCTTTCTTTCTTACTTCTTTCATTGTACTTATCACTTACTCTAGCAACTAGTGTTTTTGCATTGACTTATACAAGTCAACTTCTGCAGTGATGTTAACGATTTAACAAAGAAGTGTGGCTGGCAGTGGCAATATGTGTTTGTACTTGGAGGAGTGGGTGCTGTTCCTTGCTGTTCCCTCACTCTTCACCAGTCTTCTTTAGGGTAACTGTCACTGCTGTTTTGCTCAATTTTAGCGAATGCTCCAGATTTAAACACTTTGATAGTTTGTTAGTAGTGTATCAAAAAGTAATTCCTCAAAATATGTTTGCCAAAGCTAATTTGGTCATTTAGTTACCTATGTTATGCACAACCACATATTAGCAGGTTTAAGTGCTAGAAATTAAAAAATTACTCAAAGTCTCCATTTAAAGAGATCAGTTCCAACAAAAATCTGAAAGCCTTAAAAAGCATTTCAGTGCAGAATTTGGACAATTTACATACATACTATATTTTTCTAACTGATCTATTTTTAGGAGGTACTGTTTTTTGTTATGTTTATATGTGAAAACACAATAACATGATCAAAACGGAGTCATTCTAATATCTACACTGTCACCCAACATAGCCACTCACATGAAAGTTACACAAATGATTTCTAATGATGTGCACACTTCAAGGTCCTAGGCTACATACAGTATATCAGCCTTTAGCACCATATGCAGAGGATCCACCTTCATTAATAACCATTCTTTCACTTTTTATGTCCACTTCCTCTTTGAAACTTGTGCTATCTGTTTCAACTAAATCTAAGGAGGGCTTCAAATCCCAGACTTGGTTACTGCACATTGCACATTCCCTCCATGTGTGCAGGATTTTTCCTCGGGTTATTTTCTTTTCCCACTGCACCATAAAGGTGTGCTTGATAGATAAAGCTTCAATCCTAACTTGTCCCAGAGTCAGTTTATGTGTGTGTATAAGCGTACCATGAGATGGACTGGTGTCCCATCCACATTAGGTTCCTGCTTTGTTCCCAGTGATGCTGAAATAGGCATTGATTTCTTGTCATCCTGAATGAGATAACTGGGCTGGATGGATGGACAGTTGTGTTTTTTGCCTCCTGTTTTCTGAGATCTCACTACTGACCACCCCCTCTCACACGCACACACACACACATACACACACTTCCAGTTTATTAAGATTTCCAGTAACCTTAACAAAAAGCAAACTTTCAGGTTCAAACCTAATCCCTTTTTCACTTTGTGACCCTCAGAAAGTCATTAAATTCCCCAGACTTTAATTGCTTTTGAATGGTGAGAAACATGAAAGGCATCGCATTATGTAAAAGAAACTGACAAGTGGTTACACCTGCAGAATCCTACTGTTTGATTTAAGTCTAAGTTTTCACTTTACCACTGGTAGACCAAAAATATGGAGTTTTACTTCAACTAAAACACAGGTGTTTATTTTATTTTAGAGTTCCCCATTTTTATTGACCCTCTGGCATTTGGAAATAAGTCCATAAATTCTGTCTATAAACGTAAGAAACAGCTTTTAATATATTGTGGACTGGCAGGAAGTCTCAAGGGCTCCAGGGAGTGTACCAGTGTATATAATCATCATCGTCATCACTGGTTTAACAGCCATTTACCAGGTTTAGTTGGTTGCACTCAATTTGCTTTCTTCCAATGTCCGAGGTCCTGGGCCTCCTTTAGGGCAAGTCCTAGTCCCATCCACTTGACCTCCATCTTGGTTTACCTTTTCTCCCAATCATTCTCTGTTTCTTGCTCAACATTCCAAAACCACTTTATACTTTGTAGAAGCTGCACTAAAACCATGCATTAATCCACCAACCTGCTTAACCATCTCAGAATTCCAGCAAAAGACCCAAGCCAAGAACCACCAATCCTGGAAGGAACACCAGTCTATTGCAGCACAGGCCCAAGAAAAGTCATACTATTGCATTAAGTCTTTCAGGGCTGATGTCGACCTTTGTCAAAAGGAGGAGTTGACGATGGTAGTTGACTGTAAACTGTGACAAAACAAACTGTTATGTTTTAGCTGGACTCTCGTTGCTTGAAGGAAAGTTAGCTTCATTGGTGTGACCGAGACCGAGTAGCAAGGGGCAAACAACAGCAAAAATGGCACTGACCTCTAGCGAGAGATCAAAGTGAATACATAAAGCAAGCTACTGCGTGGACGACATTTTGCCAATTATCTCTGAACTGGACTATGAGTTGTCGGATTCCAATTTTGATAAAAGTGATTGAAAATGAATGTGCAGTTCCAGCTTCAGTTGAGTGGTCCCCAGCTAATTATGGTGTTGAACGGGTTCATGTAGCTGATACACCTATGGCAATGTTTGCCAGGGAGGAGTGCCAATTAACAATGATAAGAGGTATAAACTAGATTGCAATGCCTCAGCCACATGAAGACAGTTTGGCAGCAAGCCTACCGCACATTCTTGTCCAACTGATTGCCACAGCATGCAGCAACAGACATTTTATGTTGATTTCTGTGTGAAACCATTGCTTTTCAGAAACTGTTTTTTTGGAAAAAAAATATTCAGCCCTCAAAGAGTTAATAATGGAATCATTTTCATCTATAAGTTGATGATACAGTACATCCTTTAACTGGAAGAACTAGATGAAAAGAACATGGCAACTTAACCTGAAGTTAAACTATGGTTCGAGTATACACTTTATAATAGTACTGCATAAACAAAAGTACACTGAGGTACTCTATACCAGAAGGTTGCCCTAAAGTATAAAGACACTCAACAGTAAACAAAAAAAAAACTCAGTATAGGTTTATCTTTATTTAAAGCCATCTTAGTCTTTGAAAGTGTTCTTCTTGTGCTTAGGTTTGAAAAGCAGTCTTCAGGTGAAGAGATGAAGCTGAAATGGTGATATCAGTGACCATCATCCTTAACCAGACACAGTTCACAAAAGATAAACCTTTCAGCAGCTTACACGATTTCCTCAGTGGCACTGGAGCTCTCCTTCAGCCCTTAAAATAGCTGCTATAATTTATACGTTGTGAGTAATGAGTGCAGCCCCCTAAAAAGCATACTTTTTTTTACTTTTAATTCTATCAAGGGAGAACACAAGGTAGGTAGGAGCCAGTAATCTTCTGTGATTAAGAGACAAGTTTTCTTCTTTCCTGAAGTAAGTTTTATGTGATGCCAATTAATATGACAATACACACAGGACTAAAAAAGAGAGGTCATAAGTTCAAATTTAATTGGAAAATGGAAAAAGTTCCACCAAAACACTAAGATGGTATCTTTAATAATTTCTGAGAATTGAGAAACAGGTTACCCAGTTGGTTGTCCTTCACCTGAACATGTTGACACACTCCTTAAGTGGGTCCAGATGATGGTCTATTAGTATTGCGGCAGGTGCAGAGGAAGAGAAGGAGCTGCTGTTGAGATGGATGCCTACATAGCAAACACTGAAAGGGAAATGTCTTATCCATGATCCTCCAAATATTAAACCCTAATGACAAGGATTTAGGAGCCTTTACTCATGGGGCTCCTCCACTTATTATTCTGTGTCCTCCAGCTGTATATGGCCTGTTTCACTCACAGAGTGACCCACTTCTTCAAATTGCAGTGCGAAAGTAAAAGTGCTAACTCAACCCACATCACACCAGGTCGCAACCGCACTACAGCATGTCGCTATGAAAGGAGCTTATGTTTTGACTTTTTTTTTATTTTTAGCTTCAGTTAGCACCGGATAAAAGCAGCTTTGTAAATGAGTATGATCAGCTCAGCTCAGGATTTTAATACTTAAGTATACCAGGATGCCCAGCATATTAGTTATTTAATTTTACCGATGCAGGATAGCATAGTTCGGTTGTATCCCTCAGTGTAAAAGAGAGGCCATTTATAACAGACTGTCTGACAGATCTATAAAAACATTGTAGTGAGGCAGGTTGCAATAAAGTGGAGTCTGCAATGTCCATGAACTGGAACCACACGCTTGTAGTGTGAGAAATTAAAACCCTGTTATGTTAACGGAAGGCTTAAGGAATGAAAAGCGTAATGGCGTGATGCTATATCAGCTTACCAAAATAACAGAAAATAAAATAAGCCCAATTTCCCAATTGCTTCTGGCAAACAATCGAGAAGAGGATGCCAAACAAGAATATATATATATGTCTCCCATATTAGCAGATAGAAATCTGCTCATCAAATGTGATTTTTCCATTGAGTTTCCGCAATTACAAAAAAACGAATCTGGGGAGCAGGACACGATTCAAGGCTAAGCTAGGAAATTTATCACTGCAGGCAATCAGTAGCTGCAAGAAGTTTGTAACAAACAACAAAAAATAAACAAATAAGTAATTTTTATAGGACCCTTAGGAACAAATACTATACTATAGCACATAACATTAGTTTCTCATAATAAGAATAATAATTGCTTTAATTATATTAAATGCACAACTATGGCAGGACACATGCAGCAGTTATCCACAGAGTTAAGAACAGCAGACAACTTTTTTGAACTAAAAATGTCTGGCAACATCCTGGAATCATACCAGGTTAACTTTCCACTTTTTGTGTTTGTCGTCTGCATAATCAGGCCATGCTACTCATGAATCATGACTATAATATTTTAGACTGTCATGCAGACAAGACAAGTTGGCAACATTAGCCTGACTTGCTTTAGCCTTCACACCAACATTAATGCCATTTCTGAAATGGTGCGGTTTAAAAGACAAAACAAGAAACAATCTGAAACAATGCCTCTAGTGTCAGCGCAACATAAGCCAAAAGAAAAGAAAAACTTTGGAGGCAAATAGATTTAAACCTGCCAACTAGGCACAACACCAGATTGACAGGTGTTCAGCTTTTTCAGTCGAAGCTTTGTATTTGAAATCTGTCTTTGTATACAACTGTAATGACTCATTCTGTTTTTCTTCTGTTTTCTTATTTTCTTGGACTTGATAAAAGCTAACATTCATATGAATACTATTACTGAATAACAACACTTCTATGCAAAATAGCTTATAATGTGAAAATTATCTTGTAAAAAGAACTTATGTATAGTACATGTTTTTATGGCTCCAGCAAAACAATTTCCGACAGATAGTTGAAGTCTTGGTCACTACAATAAACTGTGTTGCTTCACTCTTTGTCCATCTGTGGAAAACATTGAGGCCATGAAAATCTTCTTGACACTTCCCAGTTCAAAGTAAATCCTCAAAGTGACCATGATGCAACTCACTTGCTTCATGAGGTCTAAGCCATAAAGCTAAAACACATGCCTGTCCTATTTTGTTCACTATCAGGTTACTTAGAGATTTATGTAGCGTGGACAATATGGACACCACAAAGAACTTTCTTTACATACTAGTGATCAATAAATTATATGTGGTAGAGCTGAAAATCTCATTCAGGCACCTTAAATTTTCAATTTTCTCTATGTTTAATAAAATTTAGTGATAGTAGCCTGACATGATGAACTGTTCAAAGCTCAAGATGAGAGACATAAATGAGGCACCTGCATATAGATTATTTAAAATATATTGCCTTGTATTGGAAAGAAGTTTTCTTACATTAAAAAGAAAGAACACAGGTCTGGATCAAAGACCGTGAAGTGACATTCAAGAAAGCAACAAGCAGCAAAAGTGAAAAAAAGAATCTTGTCAGCTACCCATGAAAAATGTGGCTCAGTTTTGTGGCTAACGGAAGAACTTTACGATTTATTATTGTTTGTGGTGTAGGGAAAGTTTCAAACATTTGCAGTAATAAAAACAATAATTTGTGTTTCTTTCTATATAATATGTTGTTTTCTGATCCTCTCTTAGGTTTTTAGTGTAGACACCAAATCATACTTTTCATGAGCACACAGAAAAAATAAATAACTTTTGGAAAAAAAAAAGAAAACAGACACAACTGCACTTAAAATGTTTGCTTCTGATTTAAAAATGAAGAAGCTGTGCAACATAGCACAGAAAAACATCTAACAAATTCGTAATATTATTTCTCATAAAATTTTATTTTGTTTCTGTGAAAGTTGTATGAATGAATTTGCACAACCAGATTGCTTCCAATCAAAACCAACCTCAGTCATGCGACCACAACTAAACTTATTTTATTACAAGCTAACAATTCTGTAGGGACAAAAAAAAAAGAAAATTAATATTTAGTCCTTGAAGAATTTTGATTATGGAGAATTCAATGGCTGAAAGGACATCTCTTGCGATTAAAAAATAGCCTAAAGCTATTTACAGATTTACAAGGCGATTAAAACAAAAGTTAGCTACTGAGAAACCGTAAAAGCAGAAACCTAAAGTTCATATCATGGACACTTCATATTCTGTCACAATGATTACTGCATATGCAGGAAGAAATCATTCCAATGCTTCAAAGTGCAATCCATTTAACAGAGCCTGAATCACTTTTCAGTAAACAAAACAGTGACTTTTATTTTTAGTTATTATTTCATTTTTCCTTCTTAATTACAATTTTGACTAGTGCCATTTTAAAAAACAATAATTCTTGCAAAAAAGTATTTATTGTATAAGCTGGGAGATCATTTAATATCATTTGTGCAATTCCTGCAAAAAAATGGCTCAGTGTTTTCTTTTAATTTTTGTTGTTCAGATAGTGTCGAGATTATTTTCCAATAAAATACATTTTATTTGAAAAGTCTGCTTTCTACAAATGCCTCAGGTAGATCACTACTTATCTGCATTAGGTTTAGAATGTATTATCAAATGCTCTACATCAGGGAGAGTCACAAATTATCTGAGACACACAATCCCCAAACATGATGCAGCTGCACTGAACAACCCTTGTATGAAATGCTACTGTTTTACGTCTGTGATGTTGAGTGACCCGAATAGTGGTAGTGTATATACTGTAAATAGGTAATCAAATCTGTGAAGATCAAACATTTGCATATACACATGAATAAAATATCAAATAGAGAGCAGTGCATATAAATTTCAATATTGTTCCTACCCACTTCCTGAATCATCCTGCTCTCATCCAGAATCTGCCTCATTCCTGGCCAAAGTGGTAAAATTCCATCTTAAGCTTCAACAGTTTGAGTTGGGTACTGCCAATCCTACAAGATTCTTACAGGTATGTATGCCTCTAACACCGAGACCAGGAGTATGATCGAAATGAAATATGACACATTAAATTGTAAATCCACATTTTTAGTGTATCAGGAGGTAGCAGAGTTTAAGATGCTAAGATTTGCACTGGGTGTGACGATGATGGATAGGATTAGAAATGAGTACATTAGAGGGTCAGCTCAAGTTGGGATGGTTGGGAGACAAATTCAGAGAGGCGAAATTGCGTTGGTTTGGACATGTGCAGAGGAGAGATGCTGAGCATATTGGGAGAAGGATGTTAAAGACAGAGCTGCCAAGGAAGAGGAAAACAGGAAGGCCTAAGCGAAAGTTTATGAATGTGGTGAGAGAGGATATGCAGATGATGGGTGTAACAGAGCAAGATGCAGAGGACAGACAGATATGGAAGAAGATGATCCACTGTGGTGACCCCTAATGGGAACAGCCGAAAGAAGAAGAAGAAGTCGTAATTGTTAACAGTCTTCTGTTATGTTTTACCATGATTTGTTTTTGGAAGGAGGCACCCTATAACTTTTACCTTCTGGCATGACCACCATTTTAGAAACTACTTAAATCCTTCACTCGCAAATCCATTGGACAATGAATTGCACACTCCACTATAATTTTAGTTGTACAGAAATCATTTAATGAGTTATAAAGGAAAAGCAATCAGCTTCTGGTAGAGTCTAACAGCAATGAAAACTTGTAGCAGTTAAACTCCTCCAGGATCAAGTTTGCACCCTTGCACCAATTCATTCACTACATCAAAATCAGCGAACTGAGCAGAAATTGGAAGTTAATGCTTTGTTTTTACTTTAAACAATCTCAATTCTTTTTCCATAGCTGTAGACTAGGAGAACAATATGCAACATCAACAAAAATGGAACAAAGTATTTATTGTGGTAAAAACTGATCCTGAATGCACTTAATGATTCTAAAACTATTAAAAAAAGAAACTGCTAGAAATGTACATATAATCACCTAATGATTTTTAAAAAGCCAAGTTAACTTCCACATCAATTACTATTACACAATCATGATAAACCGAACATTTGTAACCAAATACACTGGCTATAAGAATTTCCTTCTGGCACCCAAACTATTAGAAAATACATGAAACTTGATTTGCACTTTACATATAAGCTTTTTCACAATCTATCAATGTAATAGTTGGATATATATTATACACTGTACATATATATATATATATATATATATATATATATATATATATATATATATATATATATATATATATATATATATATATATATATATATATATATATATATATATATACATAGAAAGCATAACCACTTCAGAAAGAATCATTCTGTCCTGTAATATATAATACAATACGAAGGGCAAGTATGCTGGCATAAGCAACAAATGTGTGGAATGTACTTAGCATAGGTTAAATGGATGCTAAGTGTGGCTTTTACTGAAAGCACAACAAGTAGGTACAAGTGGTGCAAAATACTGCCATGAAAATGTATGATGTAGCCATGGATCATACACAAACCTTACATACTATTTCAGTATCCAAGAAATGTGCATATTGGGTGCCAACAGTGCAAATCTGCTGCAGTCCTTTCGTTAAGACTTAAGAAGCCTGTTTACCTAGCTGTTTGCTAGCTAGTTTTTAGGCTTTTCCGTTATTTATTTTCACCACCAATGGCCATTTATTAGTGCAGTCCCTCAGTGGGCCACCTTGCTTAAATTGTACGTGCACATTACACATTTCAAAGCATATACTGTACTGTATATGTAATCAAATGGATGGAATAAATGAAAAATGTTTTAAATATCCAGGCATAAATGACCACTTCCCACAGGAATAAAAATGATGGCAGTTGGTGGATCTCTGAACCATTTCCTCTTGGGCAGTATGTTAAGAAGGGTCTGCTGTGAGAATTAACAGGATTTAAAACTAATGGCCAAGAGCAGTCATTATTTCCCTCTACAGGCTATCTGTTTGAGCTCTAAGACAGCACTGTAACCCAGTGATTTCACAAGAACCAGAGGGGGGCGGAGGGGGCTAGTGAGGAAAGCCAAATCATTTATTTTAAAAGTGCCGAGGTTTTTTTTTTTTCTTTTTGCCATCTGCTTGCATGTAAGCAACCAAAACAAGTTTTAAGCCATCTGTGTAGATCTGAGACTCCCTGGGTATTAGTTTTCTATTTTACTTCCCCCTATATCACCACCACCTCCAAAGACCACAGACTTCTCCGTACTAAACATGTATTTGCCCTAGGGTTCAAATGTATGTAATTGGTTTTAATGAGCAAGCCACTGGCATTGTAGAATGTATTGGGTCTCTGGGATGAGCACCACATTTTTGGCTTATGTTCTAATCAAAATCAGCTCTTGATCAAATACCACTCTTTAAATCTCATTTTCCTTTCAGTTTTGTAAAAATACATGTGAAAATATATATAATTTTTAAAATAAAAAAGCAGGCACACACTGGAGAGAAATGCTTTCAGTACAGACAAACAAGTTGAGCATAAATTTTCATCATTTCGTCTCAGGTCCTGTATTTGCTTCAGTAGCAACAAGATGAAATTATGAAAATCACTTGGCATCAAATCAGCATTAATGACTCTAACAAAGTGCAAAGGTCCAGACTTCTACATGTCATACTCTAACTCCATAATATTAACAACGTTAACACATACACATACATCATGTATAGGTCTGGAAAATTATAACCAGCTGGTACACACGGCAATAAAAAAAAACCAACCACATACAGGGAGTGAACGGTTCAAATTCTTTGAGAAATATTTAAAAGTTAGCCAAAAGAAAAGAGTTCTTGCTAAAATGTGAAAAAGAAAAATAAAAGAAATGTGATCAGCTGATTGCAAAGCAGACAAAAGTAGGCACTGTTTTGTGGACAGTAAGAAGTCATTGTTGTCTTTTTACAAGGTCACCTTTTTGGGGGTCAGCTAGAGTGAAACTTTAGCTGCTCTAAGATGCTTACCTCCAGCGCAGCCGAAGGCTTCTTTTTAAGTTCCTCACACTTTCGAAATTTGCAAATCTGGTGGCCTGTTTTGCGATTCCGACAACTGCTGCATTGCTCACAATTTATCCGTCTGCGGCAAGGAGGGCACATCCCACATCTTTTCCTTTTCTTTTTCCCAGAATTAATGGCAGATGCCAATTCATTCTGCATCGGGTACTCTGCCAAACTAGCCATGTGCAGTGCGCTGTCTGCCAAAAACACGCCAGCGGGAGTCATGATGAAAAGGCCGGGATTAAAAGGAAAGCCACCCATGTAAGGAAAATCAGCAGGACTGTTCATTGCTTCTGTCACACCGACAGACTCGATGTCACCGATACCCGCTCCTTGCTCGTTAGGCAGAAGGACATGTTCTGCCCCTGCCCTTTTGAGAAGCTCCGCAGCCTGGGCAAAGTGTAAACCATTCTGTCCTTCTGAAGGTACTTCTACAGCCCTGTCCAATTTGTTCAGCACTTGAGAGATGTTTTTGTGTGTCGAGGAGGTAGAGTTACTTTTAGCCGAGGTTGTCTCGCTTCCATTACCTACAGTCATTCCATTCTGTAGCTGTCCATTTAGAGAACTGGCAGTGCCAACTGTGGAATACTGTGACAACGTACGGGACTTCTTAAGACTTTTGCTTAAAGGCTCGCTAATTATGCCACTCCGGTTTCTCCTTTCTGTGGTGGTGGTCTGATCGTCTTCGCCGTTGCTTTTGTCCAATGCATCTGCTTTTTTGCTTTCTTCTTGATGACCGTTAGACATGTTACAACACTCGAGGCAAGTAATTCAAACTGCAGGTAAAACAATGGCTGCTTTTGACAAATTGCTCTCTTAAATGGAAAGCCCTCGGTTCCAGTTTAAATGTCGGACATAATGGGCATCCTTTATCCAAGGAGCTGGAAAATGAAAGAAAAGAAACAGTTCTTAATGCTCTGCGTGTAAATCATATTATTGTATGAGAGTTTGGGGACACTTAGCAACAGGCTTGGGGTTGATAAAGCCATCGTGAGACACAGAGGAGCTATTTTTCTTACAGCACAGTCTGTTTAAATGAAAGCAGTATGAAAAGATAATGTGACCGTGACTAAAGTCTAGCAACTTGCAACCCACTCAACGGATCTGACCTGGAGTAACAGCCGCCAGACGAAAACCAGCTAAGACGAATCTCTACCTTTCTAGGATATGAATTTGACAGATGGCCATACTTCATGCATAAAATGCAAAAGACAATTTTGGCATAGAAAAACATAAGTCGAGAATGTCGTTTTCATAATTTACTACAAATTTTAAGAAACTCTTCAACAGAAACTGTTCGGACAAAGATTCAGTGTTACACACAGGTGCATTATGATGCGCGTGCCAACAGGACAATGGGCTAACATTGTCAAAGCTGCTGAACGGACATCCCATAAAAGAAAATAATGTTACAACTATGATCGCCGGCCCAGCTGCTAAAACAACTGACAAAGGTAAAACCAGGGTGTAAGTTCAAAACTTACCTCAAAACACAATAAATAAAACCCTGTCCATTTTGTCTTGAAAAAGGTAAATGTTGCTAAACACCAAGAGCAGTTTTTTGTTTTTTTTAACTGAAAGCTACAACATTCACCAGCAATGAAAAAAGCTGGGCAAGAGTGAGAGGGACAAGAGTGAGCCAACTGGTCAAGCACTCAAGCACAGTGAATAAAGTGCGCATGAATGCACAAGAATGCATGCTCCCCCTTTATTTAACCTTTTCAGATTTTTTTTTTTTGCGCTCAATGTAGAAACTATCCTTTTCAGGTTAGCTTTTGGCTGGTTGATAAAACTATTTTCCGACTACGGGACTAAAATTAATGCAGCCAATTCTGGGCAGAAATTATTCTAATTCTACACATCATTTGAATCGATATACCCATGTTGCAAGATAACTGAGCTGTGACAGAAGGCTCTCTCTCTCTCTCTCTCTCTTTTTACCGCTTCTTGTTGCTCTGGTGAGAACAAGCATAGCAAGGAGTGTGCTTTCTGAGGAAGACGTTAACCCTTACAAAGAATCCACAACAGCCTTTTCTTGGGGTGGACATTTTTTTAATGACATGCAAACTAACATCTATGTATAATTATTCCGAGATTTGGAAAAGAAAGACGTTTGGCAGACAAATTCTGCCTTTTTAGCATGTTTCAAGTAATTATTCATGGCACAGTGAGTACCACATCAACCGAGCGTTGTGTCGTCAACCCCTACAGCTGTGGAAACACACATTGATAGTCACTCTGCGCTTTCCAAAAAAAAAAAAAGGACTATGAACAATGGAAGACAAAAAAAAAAATTAAATGTGCAGAAATAATCAAAAACAGAATATAGTTACCGCGGCAAAGTGAAAGATATACTTTTTGGGGTTTTGAAAAAAGGGTATCTGTATAGTGACTTTCAAAATAAGCACTACTGCATGGCAATACACATTACAATATAAAATAATCTGAATTAAATGAAACAAAAGTAGAAGACATCAGACATACAGTAGACATTGGGAAAGGGTTTAACATTTCTCCTAATTTCTCTTATGAACAGTACTCAATTTGTTAGGAACTGAAACTTGTTAAAACCTTAAAATGTAATCCAACCACAATGCCTTTTACATTATAACCTGTTTAGATCCTAGTTCTGTCTTTAAAGATTATTTATTTCTTACACTCTTGAACACATCCTGTACTTTGCAGTTCATTCATGTTTATAGGCCTTTGTCCTTACTTGACACCAGAGTGCTCCAACTTACAGTAGATAAAAGCAGAATATACTGTATATGCTGAAACGTGCTTGTACTGCTTGACCAATTTGTACTCTTTGGATTGACATTTAGAAGAAAAAATAAATTAGTGTTGTCAGGTAGTGCACATTTTAATTACTCTTTATCACTATTAGCACTACAATTATCAAGTGCAAAGCATTTTGGATATACCAATTTGCATTAGTTGCTGATGCTGATTGAGTCTAAAGATCTATAAGGTTTTGATCATCTTTACACTCACAGTGAACAAAGTGTACTCGCTGCCTTTCTTGTTTCTTCCTACTTAGGCACACTATACTTAGTCTTCTTACTATATTAAACCAGGTGTGCATACCTTTGACTTCTTCCAGGATTGACAGTTATGAGCTAAAAAGATTTAAATGGTTTAATATTTTCACTTTACGTAAGAAAAACCTAAAAGATCTGATGGTATGGTTAGAAACGTAACAACAGTAAATTAAGTTGAAGTAACTTAGTAGCAGAAGCTACTTATTGGAATTAAACATCTTAAACCCTTAAACATCAGAAAACATTGTTTTGTGTTGCCTGCTTTTATTGTACATTTCAATGTGACCTCAATAAGCAGGACACAGAATGTGGGCAGGAACTGAAAAGACAATCTGCAGTTGAAGGACCTGTTCTTAACAAAGCTTTTACTTAGGCTCTTCTTTCTATTTTCTGATCTGCCAATGTAATAATATATTGCATCTGTGCATATTGTCTTCTATTGGCCTCATTTGATTCACTCCTAATTATTTCTACCTTGATGTGTTCAAGAGCGGAATGGTGGCACTGTGGGTTCACTTCCTGGGTCCTCCATGCGTGGAGTTTGCACGTTCTCCCTGTGTCTGTGTGGGTTTCTTCCAGGTGCTCCAGTTACCTCCCACAGTCCAAAGATGTGCATTGGTGATTCTAAATTGTCCCTAGTGTGTGGGCTGGCACCCTGCCCGGGGTTTGTTTCCTGCCTTGCGCCCTGTGTTGGCTGGGATTGGTTCCAGAAGACCCCTGTGACCCTGTAGTTAGGATATAGCGGGTTGGGTAATGGATGGATGGAAGTCTTTAAGTTCAGACATACTTTATTGGACACAATGTTTTGCTAAACATTTTTATCCACATTTCTAAAAGGTTGTTGCCATTTTACATATCAACTCTAATGCATATCTTTCTCTACAAGTGTTTTTATGCACTAGTTAGTAGTCACTGTTCACAACTCTCCAAAGTTAACAACCAAATGTTACAGATTCTGTTCCATTAATACAGAGTCATTTCTCCATCACCACATTATCCCATTAATGCTCCTAAGTTGTTATTTATGTTCAGATTTCATTATTTTAAAGACATCTACATGCATGTTGATCTACATATAGTATAGTGAAATAGCGTAAGTACTTGTGAAGCACTCAGTGCACCAAAAACTTGAACCATCTGGGAAGCTGTTACCAGTTTCATTAACCTCATCTTCACTGTTCTTTTAAATAACTTTTCATTATAAAGGGTCACTGAAAAAGGTGATCGGAATTTGAAAATACAATATCTTTTAAATTCAGAGCAGAGCTTCAATTATTTCTTTCAGATAATGATTTACAAAATAAATCAAGAATGAAGTGCCGCACCACAAAACTTGTTGTGAGCACCTTTTTAGCTCTAAAAGCTGTGGCGTTGCCAGATTTGCAATTAGAGAGTGCTGAATCACCAGGGGGAAGTAGGGCAGCGTTTGAAGTCACGATAAAAATGATACAAGGCCACGGCACACTAAAACGGATCACAACATAGCACCTCCAAAAAGTTAATGGGGACAAATTCTACTCCACCTCTTGCCCCACCACTCCAACAAGCCCACTCATGCATGTTGATTTGTCAACACAAGTGCTTGAAGATCTACAACCGTTCTTACATACAGACATAAAGTATGAAAGTGAAATATACATACTGAGATTTTCTCATTGTTATCTAAAAATCTGAAAAACTAAGTTCCGTTTCATACTCAAACATTGATTTTAAAATATTGATCACATTTTTCAAATCCGTGCCTACATCACTAAGATATTACATTTGAGACAACAATGAAATTACAACTTTTTACTTATTTTTCTAATATATTAGTATTTTACTTTATTATATTAGATTTCAAATCCATCTGTCTTTTCTGAACTCCTTCCATTCACCACAGGATTTCTAGGAGCTGGAGGCTATCCCAGCAGCTTTGGCCACAGGGTAAGAACTAACCCAGCACCCAGTTCGTGGCAGGTTTTCAAATATTTAACCGGCAATATGCAAACATATAAAAATCAGCTGTGAAAGGATATTGTACAATGGCACATTTCAGAGCGAAGTCACTTTATGGTACTTGTTTAGTCTGGCTTGCGAACACGCTGTACACAAAACTACCTAAGAAAACTTTGCAACCTTTATATACTGTACGTAGTATCTGCAGAGATTCTCAAATTATATTGGGTGTTTTATCACAATCAATAAACAGCTCCCCTTCATGAAAAATATTGCTAACACTTTAAGCGTTTAATACCACTACAACATTTTAATCCAGCCTGTCTCACCTTTTAGGATGTACCGAGCCTAAGTAAGAATGGCAGATTAATAGTCTAATCAACACAACTGCATCACAGCAGAAAATGACAGCAGATGCTTTGATAGCTTTGGATGATTTTAACGTAAAAACACCTTGGCATGATTGTAAACAGGAAAGATGTTGACATCTGTTCAAGTCTGTGCAGGGCCGTGAATCTTTACTGACAGCGGCAAAATCTGTCTCCCTGCATGTCAAATTTTTTGAGCTGCTCAGTGGCGCCGATTAATAAAACACCTGACTGCATATGACTTCATTGTGATTCCCTGATGCGTCAGCACAAATCACAACAATCATTTCAGATGATGTCACTAAAGCAGTAACGTATTACGAATGGTGCAATGAGCCAGGCACAGGGATGTTATACTTTAATCATATGTACAGTATGCTTCCAAAAATGTTACTGGAAGTGATGCTCTCTTTCCACCTTTGATATACATGATCTTCAACAGGTGAAATACTAAAGAACTATGACAACACAATATAAAAAAATCACCTTCCTCGTATTATTTTAAAAATTCCTAATTTATTAATGCATTGTTAAATAAATCAAATAAAGCTCATCAATGGACAAAAGCTACAAAAGCTACTTTTCTTTTCATTTCTTGGGATTTCCTACAATGCCTAAAAAGGCTTAGTGAATTATTGGTTGCCTGATATAGAAAAAAAACTGAGAAAAAAAAAGTCAACGGAAAGAAAGGAAGGCCGCAGTCGTGGGAGTTAAGCCATCCGAGGTAGGCGTCTAGAAATGTGTTCTTTCAGGGCGGCAGAGCTTGCCCAAGGGTAATGATGGCAAGCTACATCTCTTCCTGTCGCAAGATAGGGAAAGTTAAAATAGGATTTTGTTCATTTATTAATTGTGTTAGAAGAGGCTTGATAAAAGCAAACTGATATTTTATTTCAGTATCTTTAACCTTCATGAGAAGAATCCAGTTTATCTGAATCTTGATGTGAAGACTAATAAAGTTCAAGAAAACAAGTTACGTGCATCAAGCCATACCCAAAAAAAAACCTGAAAGCACATTTTTTAGAGAAGTGCAAATTACTTTATACAGTAGTAGTAAAAGAAGTCAGATTTCATGCGTAAAATCAGTTCTAATTCTCGTGCCTAATCAGTATGATTCTTATCTAGGATCCCTTTGTCCATGCTATAAAGATTCTGATTTCCATCCACAATCCAAAGACATTTTGTTACTCTGACTGTTGATGATGACACTATATTTTCCAAACAACTATGTGCAGGAGTGTTCCTGAAAATGGTGTCCCAGCCAGGGCTGATTTTTTAACTTGTGCTTTTGTAATATTTAATTCTATTTACTTTTTACTTAACTGAGTGCGTTGTTCCAAGCTCTCAAATAGAATAAAATGGGTCTAGAATGTTATAACCAGTCTTGGTACATATGGTATAAAACTACTAGTACTTTAAAAATGGACTAAGCATCAAACAAATAAACACTATAATATCTTTAGACTCTTCTGAAGTGTTTGAATAGAAGTGTTTGTATGGTTCTTGTCATATTTGTTGCACTATTACATTGCTCTAGATAAAGAATTATTCTAAATAATGATCTCCTTGTATATCTAACATGCCTAAAGCTAAGTCACATGTCATCTTTAGAGTTAATTTTACTCATCCATCCTCACTTCAGGTGAGGCAGAAAGCAAAGTAAAGGACATCAGCTGAGTTCAGTACTCACACAGCTACAGACACCTGACCTGACCCCGATCAATCAACAGGTCCCTCTAACTCTGAAATGGAGTAGCATTTAAAAAATGGACGGAAGATGCTTTACAGCTTCATTATAGTGGACTTTCTCAGATACCCAGATAAATGATGAATTATCCAAGCAAAGTGTTTCAGAACCCGTCTCTTCCATTACGGAATGTTGGAATGTCGTAGCCTATTCTCACAGTACTAAATGCTACACAGAAACCAGCCCTTACCAAGTTAACACACCATTACAGGGCTCGCTCACAAACAACCCCAAAAATTACTTCACCTAACTGTAAGAGTACCTGTTGAGAACCCATACTAACTCAAGGGAGAATGTGGTAACTCCACACAGACACAAACAGGATCAAGAATTGAACACGGGTCCCTGTAGCTATCACACAGAAGCACTACCATTGCAACACTACGCCACTCTGTGTTGAAATAATATTCATGCAACACTTTTACTACAGACTCCTGCAGAAGATTACTTTGATTATATGTACAAAAAAGAAATCCAGATTCTTAAGGTATTTCTGACCTGAAGAAGTACAAGAAATACCAAACAACTGGGCTAATTGACAGTTCCGATTTTAATGAGAAACAGAAGAACTTGCTGCCCTCCAGGAAGTAAGTTACATAGATCCCCTTGTTTTGGTGAATCAAGATTGTTCTTCTGATAAACACAAATGAATTATATTGTGCAACAACCTGTCTTTAATATTATGAAAACACAAAGACTTATTTAGATTAAGCAAAATTTACAACACTTGAAAAATGAATGTTGTTGTTGTTGTTATTAAACACATTACTTCACATTTGGTGTGTTTTCAAAGACAGTGCAGGACAGCGTTAAATTAACACACTGTAGAGTGCAGTACCAGACAAAAAGTGTAAGGATGATGAACTGAGTCATTCCTTAATCTATTCAAAATTAGTGCTTTTGTAAATTATGTTTTGCAATATTGTTCGAGACAAACTAATTTATTTGTAACTGCTCCTAAGAAAATATCTGAAAACAGCAACTGCAAAGAAACAATGAAAGGCATTTCCTTTGATGCAAACAAATATACAAAGCAATTCATATTCATCCACCAACTTTCAAATTCTACTTTTTTCTGTTTGGACCTGGAAAGAATTTCCTGACTGCATCAGCGTTAAAGCAGGAATAAAATATGAATGGCACAGCAATCTGTCATTATCACACAGAAAGTCATACTGGCTCAAATATGTTAGAGCCAGCAAGATACAAGCACATTTTTGGAATGTAGTCTAAGAAGTCTAAGTACACAAAGACAGCATACACAGAGATGGGGGGATGTTTAAAATCAACTTGGTGACCAGGCCAAGAATTGAACTTAGGTCTCTGTACCTGTAAGGCTGCTACACTAACTAATGTGCCACCATGCAACCCCTAGAAAAGCAAAACAAGAGTTAAACTTTAAACATTTGCATTTTCCTGCAAGTTCAATTTTATTCCTCGTCCAGAATTTGGGAAACCATTTCAGCTTTTAAAGTATGCACAAACTTAAGTATGTAATACAGAAATATGCTATCAACAGAACTAGCCAATTCAAATTTGTTTTGCAGTACTGTGTTTTGGGGAAGCAAATGTTAACATCCTAAAGTATTGTTTTAAATTGAACTCATTATCTATTCAGGGCACCATGGTAACGCACTTATTTACACCGATGCAACATACAGTAGATACAGGTACTACAGTTTAATTCCCAGCATGGCCACTGTCTATGTGGTGTCTGCATATGCAGCCCATGTCTGAAGGTTTTTTTCTCAGTATACATCTTTTCTCCCACGTGTCAAGATAACTGCTAGTACAGAATTTGCTCTGTGTGAGTGACTATATGTCTATATGTGTATTCCCTGTGATGGACTGGTGCCCTGTCTACAGCTGGATCCTGGTTTGCACCTGTTGCTGTCAGCTACCACTAACTCCACAATGGCTACAACAAATTCAGAAAATCAATGAATCTAAATTAATCAACAGCATCAATATCACAATGTTCATTACATCCTTTATCATAAACGCTTATCCCATTCAGAGACGCAGGAAACCAAGGACTAATCCAGCAGCAATGGGAGAAGGCAGGACCGCTCACTTGATGGAACCTCTCAATCAAACCAGGGAACTTTAAAATTTGCAAATCAACCCAAACATATGTTTCTGAACTGCTGGATGAAATGTGAGGAATATGAATGTTGTTGGGGCCAGAAAAACTCTGCTGCAGCCCCACAGATCCAAGAAATCAGGTTTAAATTCTGGCATGGTCACTGCCTACATGAACTTTGCATGTTCTCTTTGTTTCTGTGTGGGATTTCCCTGCCTACTCAGGTGTTCCCCCTAGATTTGGAGATGAGGTTAGATTGACTGCTGACTCTAAACTGCAACACAGCAAGTAAGAGTAAGTGAGCCCAAAAGTGTGCCATGTGACAGACTGGTACCATGTTTAGGACTGGTTCCTGCCTTACATCAAATACAGCCTGGATACTATTGGTCTTCCAGTGACTTGACAGGTAAACAGCACATTGACACACATGAGTCATGGGGTCAAAGTTCTACCTGTTTCATCACTTTTTTACCTAATAATATACTTTTTGTACAAAATATATTACCATACGTTTACATGAATCCCTGAATTGGGTTCTCCATCTATAACTCAGGCTGTGTTTGATTTCAAAAATCCTATGATATTTGTTTCTTTTCCTATATTACATACATTATACGTACTGATACTTCAGTATATGTTATCTATCTGCACTGTATGAAGTTTTACAAACTGAGCCAAAAGTCAGCAGCTTCTGGCACTACTCTGTTTTGTTTTCTGATCATCCATTCAAATGGAAATTCCAGGGTTTAATAACGCTGCCCAAAAGATCAAGTTTTTATTACTAATACTATTACTGCCCGATGACTGCCAAGTAAATCCAGCAGGTGTACATTATTTTACCTAATTTTAAAATATTTCTGCGTTGAGAAAAATGAAACGCTATCTTTAAAATCGCTCTAGTGGTGTTATTGTAATGCAACTGCTCAGGAACCCCGAGTGTCGTTTGAAAGGGCCTTATTTGTCACTTCTCGGGTCGTGTCACGGATCAGTTCCTTCTGGAAGAGCAGCCCCTACGGCTTTACAGCCGTCGAGTCTCACGGTGTGCGTGTGTGTCACAAGAGTCTGCGGGAGGGAGGTGTGGGGAGGGGGGGGTGCAGAAGGGAGGGAGGGTGACCGTTCCAAGCTAATGCTACTCTAATCGCTGGCTTCTTGCAATCTGTTTACTCCAAATCGGGGTCTCTTTTGTTCAGTGCTATGGTTATCTCGGCTCAGCATGCTGCAAAGATCGAGTTCTCGTCGACCCCCTCCCATACCCCCCCAGATGACAACTGACCACAGGGCCTCGGGGAGGGGGAGGGGCGGCAACGCACAGTGGGCAGGCGGCGGTGTCGGGACTGGGGGGGGGGGGTTGCTTGCCGATGTGAAAGGTGAGCTTTACACCGGGTTCACTCGCCCCACCCAATTCAAAAATCTATCACGGCGGCAATAAGAAACCTCTACACTGTCTGCTGGGTTCTGTTAGCTTTTCCCGTTTCACAAGACTTTGATGAAAGAACACCTGAGTCTTTACAGCAGGGGTTCATTTTTTGTTTGTCTAAGGTACCACAAAGAATGCTGCAGTTGCTCGCCTCTAATTCGCGTTCCTCAATCTGAACTACGATTCATTAGGAAAAAAAAGTGGAGAGAAAAGCGCCGGATGACTAGAGACACGGAGGCTCGTAGCAACTTTCTGATTAACCAAACTGTTCAACCAGCAACTTCTCCGCTCTTCTGCCATCCATCATAACGTGACGAAACACCGCAGTGTCTCGTACTGGATATAATAATAGCGCTACTTCTAATAGTGAGGTGCCCGTAGCATCTCTGCCAGCGCCGCTACCAGCACCAGATTGCGGCAATAATGAGGGGTCGCTGAGCGTTTCAGTCATCAATCACTCCTGACCTCGGCTTTCTAAGCGCAACGGGGATTTAGCCGCTCCTCCACAACACAAATCAAGAAAATGCAGGCAAAGGAAAAAATAAAATAATGCAACAAATTGTATACGTACAGATCGGATCGGGTCCCTTTTCTTAATCGGGACGTTAGGGATTTCTGCTTATTGTGGTTCAAAGCGTGCTTCTTCATTGTTCGGTGTCATCACATCATTACGCGCTTACTAAAATTAATGTTTTCACTCCAGTACGTGTCACAAACAACTGTTAACTTTACAGAAGCACATACTTTAACTCATTAAAACTTGCATTCACTCTCAAGCCGAACAAGGTAATGTTAGCACCTATTCCAAAAAAAGCGTCATTCGAATAAGCACTGTAAGTATCAAATAAGGACCGTAAGTAAAGGAGATAACATGCAGTCATGCACATAACAATGGTTCGAAATAACAGCGCGGCTTTTTGCCATTCTCTTTGGAATGAACGCACTCGGTGCAGTTCGCCGGGCGCGTGAAACAATAAACATTTAAGCAAATAATCATAATACCTTTGTCTAGACTCAGTGATCTGAAACCAGTATGTCTGCAGTGCCCTGTCAATATTTGCAGCACCACGGCTCCTTTGGTTGAGCAAAAAAACCATGAAGCCGTTCTCTCAAAACTTGCTCGTTATGAACATGACATCCCAACTTTCCGCAGACTTCAACAAACTGTGATTCCCCCTTTCAATGTATCTGCATATTTGCAAACATGGGCCTTTTCTTTCGCACCTACCAAAGGCGATTCAGGCGGAGGGGAGGGATCTGCCAGTCCAGTCCGTCGCTCACAGCTGCAGCTACGAAGACTGATGTCAAAAAGACAGAAAAAAGCTTGTCGCCCCACGGAGATATTCAAACCCTCGCACAAAGCCAACGCGAGGAGTTTGGAATGAGAAAATAACGTAAAACGCACTTCTTGAAGGCAAAGCGAGTGGGTTCCAACCTTTCGGTTCTTGCAAACCCACCTCTACATCCCTGATCGCTCTGGAAGTACATGCAAACACATTTCATAGATTTTTGGAGCTTCACGTAAAAACCGAACTGGACTTTCCGCCAGCTGGGGGGGCCGGGGGGCATTAAAAAAAAGCAGCTCGATAAGAAACATCTTTATATAATTTTGTGTTCTTGATCATCTAAAAGTGTTATTTAAAGGTAATAACATTAAAAAACGATGGGTGTATGTGCGTGTTTATATTGCTTTTGTGTTTTGCTCACCTGACTTACAGTTCCTTGACCACGAGTTTTCCCCGGGATTCCGTCTGTTTCTTTTCCACGCCGTTTTATCAATGATACTGATTTTTTTTCCCTACAAATCAGACTGAATAGTTTGTCATACCTCTTTAAGAACAAAGTTGGAGTTAACACATTGTTGTTGATAATGAATTACAAAGCAGAAATATCGGGGCTGCTTGGACCTGAAAGGACAACGCGACAGGCAAAATCTGTCAAACGATTTGCAGATAATTATAAAAATCGAAAATATTAATAATGTGTTTTTTATTGCGTGTATTCAACTACTGTTATTTTGAATCGGTATATTGTTCTGTTTGCGCAATTTTAATACACACTTTAAATGCCTGATTATGCAGAATTATGCAACAGTTTAAGAATACGCAATGAGTATACTACAAAGCTTAGGTTAAACGGTAATATTCGGCTCTTCTGCAGCATTGTGCCTACGCAACTTCTCACATAAGCATCTTCCGTCAATCGGCAACTTTTAACTATGAATATAAATCTTTTGGCATTTAAATATTCAGCACCGGGCTGTGTAAACTACACATTATCTAAACGCAGGTGTCACTTTTACAATGAAGAATGACCAAAATTAAAATGTTCTGCTATTGTGCGGGTTTCACTTATACTTTAACGTGCACCACGTTATACTAGCACTAAAAATAAAATAAAAAAAAGTTTCAGAAAGTACTCTTGTTGTTTTGTAGCGACCGTCCCTTATTGCTCTTTATAATTAACACATACCTAAACTGACATTTTTTTAATTCATGAGACATCAATACTTGAATACCTAGCTAGCTGTTGCTACTACCTCCGAAAGCAGCTAAATTATTCGATCTAGTTTATTTTTAAAGCACAAACACTTGTCCTAGTGTCATTACGTTGACACCGCTGTATTTTGTAACAGTCCCCGAAACATCGGCAAATTTGTCTTGCGTCATATTTACCTACCGATTTGAAAATAGTTAAAGGATACCTTGATCAATTCAGACACGAAACAACATAAAAAATACTTAGCAGTATTTGTATATGAAGTGGCAATTGTCCCTACATTGCATTCCCTGGGTATCGGGGATCGCGCAGTTATGCTTTCCATGAGGTCCCAATAAAAAAAATGATGCCACTGGTCAGTGTGCCATATAGATACGCAGGGCTCGTCCAGCTCCCCTCTCCCTCCCATTAGAGTCCAGTCCACCTCTTGCCGCTGCCCTGTGTGCTGGCAGGCTGCCAATTGAAGTGTGTGGAAATGACACCGCCAGGGCGGCAGAGATTTTCCTTCATTTCTCTCCTTCCCGATCGCAGACAGGCTGACATTGGCTGGAAAGTGGAGCAGCTCGTCAGGGACAATCAATGAGAATCGATCGAGCTGCACAGACTGAGGCTCCGAGCTGGAAATATAACAAACAGCACAGAGCAGCACCACCAGCCAGGCGGCACGCACTCACACACACACACAGACGCACACACTTATGTCAATCTCTCTCTCTCTAGCTGACACCGGCTCTGCTCACAGTAGGTCACACTGTTTTATTGTGTAGTCGTACAGTTACCGATTCATAGTGACAATTATTATTATCGGCATCAAGTTTACTTTCTGCTGCTGCGATATTAGCATTTATGGTTTAAGCATAGACCAAGTGATTTTTGAGGCGCACAACGCAAGAATATCTCAAATAATTAACCAAGCTAGTGCGAAAAAAAAACTTTCGGAAAATTTTATCTGCTTAAACCTGTAATCCGTTTTCAAGGATGACGCTGATGTCAATATTGAAAAGACTGAAGGATGGGAAGATGGAAATACTGTCGAATGTGGTTCGTTACGTAAATATCCAACTGGGTGAATGCCCGAAATTTAGGGTGGCTATCAAAATAGTTTGTCTTGCTCGTGCAGAAAAATGTATTCCGTGCTATAATTAGTTCTAGAAGTCTGTCGTTCTTGTTTACAGACTTAAATCACGTCGTTTCGTTTTCTTCACTTTTAATACCTCCTTGCAGGTTTGGCTACATAACTGAATCGGGACAATACGAAGTCTGGCGCATGAGTGATCTGTGAAGTTTGCTGGGAAAAGAAGGATTCTTCTGTAACCCTGGCGGCGCATCAATCAGTATTAGAGGAAGTGGCCAGGTTCATTTAACCAGCAAATATCCTGCATAGCTGCTAAAAACCGGAGACGTAATGAAAGTCTTCAGTCAGCGCGCAGTTCTGGCTTTATTTCGAAAAGAAAGGAATACTTTTAAACCACTCACATTACTTTTTTTTTTTTGAAAAATTAAAGTGCGAATAATCTGGCAAGTAGTACGCGATATCCCATTACTGCAATGGCACGATGGCTTTGCAAACTCATTAGGAGAGCCTCTGTTGTTCATTTAGTCGTCTTTCAGGGATTTGTTTCACAAAGATAAATCGGTCACAGATTATAAATGATAATATGATCATGCCCCAATTATGAAAGCTATTTTAAAATCCACTGAACTGAATGGTGAATATTTTAATAAAAATAAAATCAGGCAGTGTAGAATAAAATTAATGAGAAAACAGGGTAAGACTGTCAATCCAATCAGAATGGACAGCGAGGGCTTTAAAAATAAGCGACATTATCTTTTAATACAGCGTCTCGTCCGCACTCCGTGAGGTGGCTGGATTTTTAATTGAGTTTCCAAGTGAAAGACGCCGTTGGTAAAACCGTTTTTTTTCCCGTGCTCACCGACGCCGCAGCTAATTTCAAATGGCCGTATTGGAGTCACTTTCCAATCCCCAGCGAACACACGATTTACCGGTCACGTAATTTCAAGTGTATGGCTTCTTGAATTATTTAAAACCTGTCCCTTAAAGCGACTTATTTGTCTTGACTACGCGTCGTCCCTGGCAGCAGTGTGCATTAATAAAGTGTAATTTCTATGAAGGCTTCCTAAAACGTGATGGCACAATAGACAGCTAGCTGGGGAGCTAATGTTTTCTAACTCGGAAAACAGTTAATTTGTTATTGTGAGGTTACTGGGATGTTCAATGCTAAATAATTCTGGATTTAGTTTAGTGACCGGGAATAAAAGCGTTATATATTCTTCTAGCTTTTGAAGGTAAACAAACCCACTGTACCCGCAACTGAAACGTCGTCTTTGGCATTTTATTTTTTTTTCTAAAGCAAACCATAGAGAACTCTGTCAACTCTTCTTTTATGTTCATTGCAGTTTACTTCAGATACAGCAGCAACGAAGTGCGCGGTTGGGTAGTGATTAGGACCCTGAAACAAGAAGGGGCTTTTTGGCAATATGGCCTGTGGATTTGTTGGATTTACGAAGTTTACACTTCAACTGCTGATTGATCAGCAGGAAGTCCTAGGGGAGTGGGGGTTGCATCCGTAGGGAAGCACTCATTAGTTTACAGCTCAAATGCACTTGGCTAATATTGTAATCGGCTTTGCCCCACAAAAATCCCAGCCCTGTTCATGTCCAGGTAGGCTTTTCCAGTTCCCCCCTTAGCTACCTTGCTGCACGCAGATTCGTTTTCTTAAATTCGTCACATTTTAAACCTTAATGTCAAATTATTTGCTTATAGCACATTTGTAAGTTGATATTTCCGAACTTTCTAAAATTATGTTGTATCCATCTCTAAATTAATGTGTCAAGACTAGCTTTGAAAATCCGTTGCTGTCACTGTGTATATCGTGATTACATGATTATCAGCCGTTTCACTTCTGTGCTCCCGTATATGTAAAGTAATATTCTTTTAATAATAAAAAATTACCCGCGGTAGGCATATGTTTTCTGGGTGACGCAGACTTTCTACACCTAACTTTGTTTGTTTCGTTGAAATCATTCCGAAATCAGCATAAATATGGGTTAATGACAATGAGGACAAATCGACTGGCGCCATCGATTGGTGCTGCTGCTGCTTCACACCTTTCCTCTGAATATCGGATCCAAATCTCGTCAGCGCAAAAGCAGTACCATATTCACTTTTTTAATGAGTTTCCTCTCACATCCCAAAACGTGTTGTGGCCATTCATACAATGGGTGGCTATTTATTGTATGGGAGCTGCAATGCACAGTTAAAAACAAATCTAGTTGCTTGTTCAGTTTTACAAGTTAAATTTGCAGGCAGTGTAATAAAGGCCTTCCAAACCCAGCATTGGTGGTTTTGTGACCCGCATAAGGTGGTATTAGCCGAGTGTGCATGTGCTGCGACGCAAACAACTACCAAATCCCAGGTTATCAGCTGATATACTACAATTAAAACAGACATAGAAACAATTGCATTCCATTACGACAATTAATCAACGTGAATATGAAAACTAACACGAAAAAGAAAGAGTAATTATGGCTGTTGACAAGATATGAGATAATACATGCGGTTACGAAAACCAAGAAATATATTTGTTGTGTCAGTCATTCTATCGCAAGTTAAACAAGCTTCATGATAATCGATTTGGTATATTTTAGACTTCTTTAATCACCCCATTTCTGTTACAACAAATCATCCCACATGCAACTACTTTAATCATCCGTCAGTGTAGTCAGTTTACCCGGATTAATCTATAACGGGTAAACCTATATTGCGTTGTTGTACAATTTTTCGTTTCCACACTATTTTCTTATTGCTACTTTAGTAAGGTGAACAGGTTGACATTTCAATAGAGGCACGAGGTTTCCCAAATCGTTCCATTGCGTTTTGGTTCTCATCCTGATATGGCGCCATCTAGTGAGTTTGTGGCGTATTGCACACTAACTGCTCATACATGCTTCTCATTCATCGGCGTCTAAGCAAAGTTCCCACAAACCAAGAAAAAGTTCGCTTATGTCGTCATTGTTAGGAGGATTGAAAAATAGACGCTAATAATATACCACGTCTCCCTTTTCAGGACATGTATGAATGGCTTATTAAATTAGTGTCATCTGGTTAAAGTAACGGATCGGCGCTTCGATGTGAGAATACATCAGTGTGTCCAAGCACCGCGAAGACTGACGTCGTTCTGTCTTGCATATTAAATCTTGAGCAGTGGCTACGTGCAGCTTCACTGAACGCACAACGGCGGTGACACATTTTATGACCAGCGCGGTTCGTGGCCGCGGCTAGTTAAAGGAAGAAAGAAAAAAACGCAGGCAGAAAGATAACGCCACACAATGGTCGCTTCACTCCCTCACAGCGCTGCCATGAATAGTTTTGACACGCATTGCTCGTTAATCCCTGAGAGGGAAAGGCTGCCTCTTTTGTACTGGCAAAGTGCCTGGTTTAGCCGTATCTCGTGTTATCCAGACTGTGTCCCAAAACCCCCCAACACTATTGCTACCAGCACCTTTACTCCCAAAATCAGTTTCCTGCTATAAACTATGGTTCAGAGACGATCTTGCCAAAAATAGTCGGCAATCCTCCCTCTAGATCTGCGGAAAGTATTGCAGCAAAGCAAGAACAACTGCCAAGAGCCGTGACTCCCCAAGTCGCTGCATGAGAAAATGAGACAGGGTGTCTGTGTGAGGAACTGAACTACTCAAGATGAGTAGGATGCTGCCTTATTCTCAGCTTTGACACTGCATACACTGTAGATAGATAGATAGATAGATAGATAGATAGATAGATAGATAGATAGATAGATAGATAGATAGATAGATAGATTGATTGATTGATTGATTGATACATATATACACAGACAGATAACCATTTCTATCACTCTTAAGTCAATCTGCCACTTTCTTTGGCCTTTGTACCATAAGTCCATAAAGCGCCCAGACCCCATCCTCATCTTCTTTCCGAAGGCCTGCATATTTTTCACAGTGACTGCTCCTGTTTTTTACACAGTCCAGACTGACCACATTCTTCCTGTCCTCTCACAGCTTGTCTGCATTCCTGTTTTTTACACAATGACCCCCAGCAACCTTTCTTCTCTCCAAGCTACTGCATTCTTCCTGTTTTACACAAAATCCCTCTGCAGTCTCCCCACAGAGCCAGCCGATCTGATAACCAGGGGCGAGTAGGGTTTTCTTTTACTTTTCACAGAGAAGAGAAGCTGACCTTTCCTTTGCATGCAGAACAGATCACTACAGCAAATAAACCCACATAGAATGTTACCTTAATTAAACACTATAGATTTGTTGATGTCATTTTATAAGATTCAAATCTATAGGTAAACACATTCTAAATGAAAAATTACCAACATATTCTAATAATTGTTTACTAGGAAGCAAATTCCTTTAAGATATATTTTTAAAGCTAATATTATAAGATTTGGGATTTTCACTTGAAGGTAAACCAGTAGGTAATCATACCTGACAGAAAGTATTTAAATTTAAATACTTTTAAATACAGGAGTTTAGTCATGTTAAATTTAACACAAGCCTGTTTACCTTTAAAATAAAGTTAATTGCTTCCCATTACATGCATCTTTTGCTATGGTTAACAATTTTAATTGCCCACCTAATGGGGTTTCTGGAAGTGTCACAAAAACAATAAGTTGAAGACTCCGACAGGTTGTTCATGATTGCTCTGCACATATGCACAAAAATGACACATAATAAGCAGTGTAACTTACTTCAGAGCCAAATTAATGGAACATGATAAAATTTCAACTGTCCAGTACAGGTATATTAGTTCTTAATTTGGTAAGATTATGTTTCATTAACATGTTAGATATGCAAGCTTTTAATGTAAGTGGCTTGTGTCATATTATATACCTTGATTTTATAACAGATTGTCATAAGCAAAGAAAAAAAAACTTTAATTGCATGAGGAACCTGTTTAGTTGAGGTCAAACTGGACTTCAACAAAGAGAAGCAGTTGCTTTTTCCGTTTATTAAAATTATTCGTATGCACCCAGTAATTAAGCAGTGTTTACAGATGGCAATACTACATATGAGACTGATCATCAGATATCTTAGAATGAGCAAAATGCACACAGAATTTCCTAAAAATAATATATGTGCTGAAAATTTGTGTAGCAAATTCATTTTAATGTAAATAAATGTGCAGTCTTATGTGCAGTCGCATTAGCGCAAACAAACGGAAATTATTACTCGGTGAAATAACGGAACAGCGAAAAGTGATCGAATATATTGTTCGGATTTAAACTTTAAGTTGGAGACTTGTAGATCGTCTAATTACTGTTGCCACCAGGGACAAGTAGTGTTTCTTCCCAATGAAGAGGCATATCTGCGAGAGTTAAAAGATTGGTTGTTTGGTGAAAGTGAAATCCCTCAAGAGAAAATTTCAAGTCCCACGAGACAAGACGTTATGATTTGGAAAAGTCCCACCCACATCTAAAACACTTACAACCACGCACACGGTTCAATCATTTCTCAAATGTGTGAATGCTATTGTCAGACACAGCTCGTTTAGAGAGAAAGAAACAATATTCACTCACGAGCAGTTATACGTTGTGTTATCACAATGTAATTTCAAACATGGAATCAAAATTCAATGCGATATTGACGAGAAGGTAAAAACAAAATGAGATTGAATATATGGACATAGGTGATATGACAGAAGTATAGATATTGTTTGACTTTAAACTGTAGATCATCTAATTCGTGTTGCCACCAGGGACAAGTAGTGTTTCTTCCCAATGAAGAGGCATATCTGCGAGAGTTAAAAGATTGGTTGTTTGGTGAAAGTGAAATCCCTCAAGAGAAAATTTCAAGTCCCACGAGACAAGACTTTATGCAAAGAGATTTGAAAAAGTCCCACCCACATCTAAAACACTTACAACCATGCACACGGTTCAATCATTTCTCAAATGTGTGAATGCTATTGTCAGACACAGCTCGTGTAGAGAGAAAGAAACAATATTCACTCACGAGCAGTTATACGTTGTGTTATCACGATGTAATTCCAAACATGAAATCAAAATTCAATGCAATATTGACGAGAAGGTAAAAACAAAATGAGATTGAATATATGGACATAGGTGATATGACAGAAGTATGTAGATATTGTTTGACTTTAAACTGTAGATCATCTAATTCGCGTTGCCATCAGGGAAAAGTAGTGTTTCTTCCCAATGAAGAGGCCTATCCGCGAGAATTAAAAGTTCTGTTGTTTGCGAGTGGCAGAGATGCGAAGTTGCTGACATGTTGCACAGGCAGGTGGGGTTGGCAAGCGAAGCAAGCAGGGGGTGAAGCCCCCCAGTACTTTCTATAAGAAATACTTGAGATTGCTGGTGAACTCATCCCAGTCCTCAATTAGATAGTGTGCAAAAGAAATTAAAATGGCTGTACAATGTTGGAGTGCAAGTTAAGAAAGGTTCAAATTAAGTTTGCAACACATGGTTGAGGTAATATTTGCCATACTGCTGCTCTGTTTTCGTCTACACATTACAAAAAAGGACACAATAGCAATAGAAGAGCTACTGTTTTGCTCCTGGCTTCAGGTTAACTAACAGAATCTTTTCAGCTTAAGCACTTAGAGATTAATGAATGGCAGGATATCAATGTTTACAGTTATAAAGAGAATAAGCAGCAAGTATGCCAGTTGATACTTTAGAATTCTATACCACAAAAGCACACACGGAAGTTGTTAAGACATACATTTTCCACAAATGCTGAAAAATATTTGTTCCTTTACAGAACGGTAGATAAGGTAAACAAGTTACCAAGTAGAGTAGTTAAAAGTAGTACTTTGTGTAATCTTCAAATGTTGATGTTTGATGTTTTGGCAACATTAGTTGAATAGGAAATAAGAAGGATTTGTTGAGGTAAGTTTCTTTTTCTAATAAAATTATTAATTGATCAGAATCCACTCAGTTAGGATTTTCCTAGAGGACACTTCAACAAATGTGACATAATCATTAATGACTGGGAGGGTTATGAGCCTCTTTTGAAGTGACCCTGGAATGCCCTAGGAATTTCCCCTATAAAAATGCTTGGTTTGGAAGATGGATGCTTATGGTATGAACTCATTTGTGTAGTGGGACCTAACTGTATAGTTTAGTTACTGCATTAAGTAGAAGGCAATTCCATGTTCCTAGAACCAAACCAGGACTTTTCACTGCTTAAGAATCCCACACACATATTGGTGTACTGTAGTCATAAAGTCATGACCCTGCTTGGCAATGATGTTCACATTTGTTGTGCCATTTATACATTAGTCTGCTCATATAAAGGGGCTCAGTGTTCACCATGAAAATACACTAGGTGGCTGTACATCATGGCTACTTCTTTGCATTATTGAGAACCAACATCATGGATCCTTGCACTCATCTGGCTTTTGCAATGACCCAGATTCTCCCATTAGTTTGAATCATCAGGAATTAGGATTTATCAAACAAGGCAATATGTTTCCAGTACTCCATTGTTTAACTTTTTTGTTCCTTAGCTTACTGCAATTACAGCTTTTTGCTTTTTTCTGACAGAAGCAAATATTTTTTAGGTGATCAGATTCCTTGCAGGATCCATCACTAGTTAAGATACATTGCATATTCTGATATGCCTCTTTCCGCACCACTATTGTACTCCTTTGTTAGGTGAGTGTCAGAAGCTCTTCTGTTAACTCTGTACTAGCCCTTTCTGTATTTTTTGGCCCCTTTCATCAATGGTCTTTTTTGACCTTAGGACAATTGCTGACTAGAGGTTAGTTTGGATGGCAGCTTATTTTCAATATACTGTACCTATGATATTGCCATCCTGGAAAGTATCAAAAAAGCTACAAATACTTTTATACTTACACTGGAGTATGTTTTTGTCCTGCTATGCTGCATTCAAAGTCATTTCAGTTTTTTATGTTTGCCCTTTCTTTCATAGATGTTTACCTGCTTTAAATACAGTATATTATATGTGCATTAGTTGCTGTCACTGATTGAGGTGTCAATCATGAGAGTAATCAAGTACACCTAAAATGTGTATGGAACACATATAGTTATCAAAACAAGAAAGCCAATTATTTACCTAAAAATCTTTTACATAAAATGTATACCCAGTGGTGCACCTATTTAGTACTAGGTAGGGCCATTTTTTGCCTACAATACATCTTGACTTTTTGAGGCATGTGTTTAGTAAGATGCTGCAAACTTTCTGTAGGTCATTTGGTCCATATTGACATACTGACTCAGTAGAACCCACTTCCCACAAATTGTTTTAGGCATATATTTGTGCTGCAAAGTTCCAGTCATTTTTATTTATGGTGACTTCCATTACTCAACTCATTTGATTTTTGGAATAATTGCATGTTTATTTCTTCTTCATTATTTATTTAATTGTCATGTTGGAGGTGTTACTTTGTGTTTTTTTTTTTTTTTTTGTATGGTGACTGCCATTTTGTAACTGTCCTGGCATGTATTTAAGATGGCAGTGCCTACCAGTGTGTTATCCAAGTGGCGGATTCTCTTAAAAATGCAGTTTGTACAGATAGTTAGGGGACAATAATCAAGTTAGTTACAAAATACCTCATTTTCCATTTGTTTTGACACTGGTTATCGGTTTTGTTTTTTACTTATTATTTACATTCTGCCTTTTCTCTAGACAATTCAGTCTTAGCTCCATCTCTCATTATTTCCTATCTTAAATTGTACCCCATAAACACCTGCCTTGCATCATGGTGTTCAGTAAAGTGTTCCTGTTAATTTCAAAGGAATACTGTTGGACTGAGATCTATTGACTGTTTAGTCCATTGGAGTCACCATTTTATTCCTGAAGCCAGTCTAATATTACACTTGTGCTGCAAAGTGTTATCTGAATTATTTCACTTTTTGGGCTTTTATTTTATGAACATCCCTATTATAAAACAACTAACAATATCAATAGCCGTAAAAGACGAAAGAAGAGGTGATGAAATGATGTAATAAAAATAACGTGAAATGACTGCAATATTAATAAAAAAAAATGAATGTGTGCAAAATTTGTCTCACAACAATACTACCGATTCCCATATAGATTATGACACCTCAGACCCACACCGTTACCACATGACAGGACAGATGAAGGATTCATTCTAGCTACACCACTTTTTTGTTATAATATCTACATATTCCAGCTGAAATCAAGATTCATTGCACCTTTTTTTAATCTTTACTATCCAAGGATGGTCTCCATATGCCCACTGTTGTTCTATCTTTCTGTTCTTAGGTAACTAGAGTGCAATATAGCATGGTCTGAATATTGTATGTTCAGAGAGGCCGTTCTTCACATCACTGTTTTAAAAATCTATTATTTGAGTATTTGTGGACTTTCTGTTAGTTTGAAAGAGTCAGGTCATTCTCTTATAACCTAATTTTCATCTGTAAAACATCTATTTTCTAGATGTTCATTTACTGTATAATTCTGTGTAAACTGTAAATACTTTAGGTAGGCAGTTTTTTGCATTGTTTGAACAACTTCGTCAGCAGAGTTATAGAAAGTACTAATTATACTTGAGTAAAAGTCAAAGACTTTCACTGAAGTAAGAAGTATTTCAGTTAAAATACTTTAGTAATAGTAACAAAAAGTATATGCTTTCAAAAGTATTCATGTATTAAAAGTAAAAGTACATTTTATAATAATGAGAAGTTGAAAGGCTTTGTCTAAAGAGAGAGAGAGAGAGGTTGGGAGCATGCGCTTATACAGTCCGTTCCCACACCCACCACACGACAAAAAGAAAACAATACAGTCAGTCAGTCAGTCAGTCATTCTCCAACCCGCTATATCCTAACACAGGGTCACGGGGGTCTGCTGGAGCCATTCCCAGCCAGCACAGGGCGCAAGGCAGGAACAAACCCCAGGCAGGGTGCCAGTCCACCGCAGAAAAGCAATATATTTATTTTATTTTTCTGCAGCAATATTTTTGCCACATAAATGCACTACAGAAAAATGAATCATGCAAAAGCAATCATGTCTTTGACCAGTACAAAAGTGCAGTCAGTGTCGACCTGAAGTGTGGTACTAGTGAGTGTGGCTATGTTATGCACTGTGTTTACTCTGATAGGGTACCTGGCAGCAGTAGATGAGGTGCCACTCATTCAGAAAAAATAGTAATAAAATAATATATAAAAATACAAATAAAAAATAAAGTGAAGAGTTCACAACCTTATCACTTGAATAGATACACAATTTTTTAAAAACTGAGTGAAAATCAACACAGATTGAGTTTATTATACTATTATACTGATTTATTTTTGAAGAGCAATTATTATGTTAAATAGTAATGCAATAATTTCACAATTGCTGTTTATCTTTACCACAAATTATCTTAAGAAAGCTATGGTTTCGTTTGCTCAGTTTGGTACCCAATTTTATCTTTAACTCACCGATTCAATAACTCAGGTAGACTATAGAATTAACCACAGTTGAATTCAAGACATGTTATTAACTCTCCAGAATAACCAGTTGTATACCAGCTGGTTGTCTCATAATATATATTCATATTTTGAATGTACTCCTAAAAACTATTTAATTTACACAGAATAGCATTTCCCACAACGCATAAGCATTAAATCAACTTCCATTAATATTAAACTACAATACTTCAGCTTCAATATATGCATCCATCCATTTTCCAACCCGCTGAATCCAAACACAGTTTCACAGGGGTGTGCTGGAGCCAATCCCAGCCAACAATCCTGGGCAGGGTGCCAACCCACCGCAGAGTACACACAAACACACCCACCACACACTAGGGCCAATTTAGAATCACCAATTTACTTAACCGGCATGTCTTTGGACTGTGAGAGGAAACCCACGCAGACACAGGCAGAATATGCAAACTCCACACAGGAAGGACCCAGCAAGCGAACCCGGGTCTCCTAACTGCGAGGCAGCAGCGCTACCTCTGCGCCACCGTGCTGCCCAGCTTCAATACAACATAATAAAATAGTAAGTAAAATATGACACTCAATGTTCTACTGAAGAATGTTCACGACATGGTTCCATTCTTTTAAATGTAAATGCTTTCTTCTGAATCATGTAAAGGACTAATAAAAAGGAGAGCCCAGAGAAAATGTAAGTTACACACTTTGCAATATTTTCCTTAGTCACAGTGGCTCTAGTAAATTCCAGTCAGCAGGGCAGTGTTCTGTTAGCTTTCACTGAGCTCAAATTCCACAAGGTAGCAAAAAAAAAAAAAAAAAAAAACATCTGCTTGAAGTAAAGCTGATACCCCTTTTAGCAGCTCACACATGTCACAGGATAGCAAGACCCTGGTGGCACTCCCTTTGCCCATCACAGGCCACTAACCCTAAGTCTGTCTTCTGATGTTACCCAGTTACTTTTACAGCCGAGCTCACTCTAGCATTTCAGTAACTGGGCTCATAAGAATCAGCCATAATATCTTGTGCGTCCAACATCAACATATGGATATTGTTCACAGCATATATAAGTTGTGGTTTCAAGATATTACTTGCGCCTATAAAGTCCTGTTTGCACAAGACTAAAAATACCCTGTTATTTTGGATATCAAGGGCTCCATATGAAATAGCTTAAGAAGTGGAAAATACACTTACTTCAACATGGTTCTTTAAATTATAAGGTAAATTCTTGAAAGCAGAGATTTCTTTAGGTGCTGTCTTCAAATACAACTGTAGGGAAAGTGCACATTCCGTTTCTGTATCTCAACAGTGTGTGAGAAGCATGGGAACAGCCTACTAAATGAGCAGTGAAAGGCTCACTACTGCTCTTTTATTTTTGAAAGATTTGCAGCATTCTATTGGCTATTATACTTTTATTTTCAAATGATTAACAGCATTCTACTGGCTGTGTGTGAGCAATGCTGAATTATAACCTAAGTTGACAACATACCTGATAGGTCTCTTTTATGAATTTATAAAAATGTGGTCTGTGTAATCAGCAAGGGGGATCACCTGGAAGACAAAAAGTATGCTATTTGACCTAAAAATGTAGAGGGATAAAAGTAAAACTAGCCCTAAAGTAAATTTACATAAGTAAAGCACAAACAGTTGAAAAATGTACTTAAGGAAAATGATGAAGTAGTTATACTTTGTTATTTTACACCTATCAGGCACCAACAATCACACAATCGTCAAAATTGTTTGCACTGTATGTTCTTGCCAATGTGTGTCAAGATAACAACTGGACCTCTTGACCTTGTCTGTATGCCTTGTATATTTAGTTGTAGCTGCTTGATTGGCTATTTAGTGGAGCAGTTGTCTATTTGAGTCAATTGGACAGTATACTTCATAAAGCAACTGCTGAGTCAGGTCAGCTCAGGTTGGGGAGCATGCACTGATACAGTGCATTGCCGCACCCACCACATGATGAAACAGATTGGGATCCTGGTTGGCAACCCCCCAGATAGAAATGCAGTCCAGTCCCACCCTCCGGAAATGACCATCTATCTGCCGCAGCCAGGTGTTATGTGGGCATCTCCTTGACCTGGTCCGGCCACTGGGGTCGTCAACAATGAGGAGCCTGCAAGCCAGAATACCCTCAGGGAATTGAGCCACATGGCCATAGTGTATATATCTATACAAAATATAAAATTTTCATCAAGTGATGAAGCACATCCTCTACAGATGGTTGCATTTCTATTTCGGTGGCAGGCGAGAGAAAAAAAAATTCAACAAACCACTAAATATTTACAATGAGTTAGCAGGCAATCCTCATCAACTGTAAGCATAAAGCATGGACTGCCTCGTTATCAGTGACTGTCTCTGATTGCATTCTCTCAATATACTTTAAGGGGCACAAATAGTTCTGAATACAAGAACGCAACTACAGCACAGGCGAGTAAGCTGGTAGTTTTAAAAGGTTTCATAGTTACTATTTTTAAATTAGTTTGTTTTGATTACAGTAATTGCTGTATGAAAATGTCACATTTTATATTTGCTTCATAACTTTCCCAGTCTAAATGACTTGATATTTATGTTTTAGAAGTGTATTAATCTGGGTCATTATAATGTTTTTTTGAATCTGGAAAACTATATGATATATAATGTCTGCATTAATTATCTTGCACTTACCTGAAAATTACATTAAAATACCTTACAATGCAAACCTCTATAATACTGGAGGTTATACTTGTCTAAAATTGGGCCAGTGATAAGTTAAGTGACATATTAACAGTCACACACAGATAGTGTTAGAAACTCATTCTTTAGTCATGGGAACATATGTAGGCATATCCTTATATCATATTTTACCTCTTATTGTGCATTAGTGATTAAATAAATGGATGAATAATAATGGTTGGAATTTTGGAATTAAATTAAAATATACATTAGGTTAGCTATTGTATGTATAGTTTTGTCAATCATGATGGAAAATACCCGACACAGATAAAACAAAAGTTTGAAAACAAACCAGGTTGCTGTTTTGGAAGGCAGGTGAATAAAGTCAAAGAGCTTTAGCCTTTCTGTTTAACTGGCTAATTTTCATTTGCATTCTCAGCACATCCTGCATCCCAGGTCATGAGAGTCACCATTATTGTTTGGGGAGACATTTATTGACACACACCTGAGTAGAGTGGAGAAAGGGCTACAGATTAGGTTACTTCTGTACTTCTGTGCTGTGGAAACTAACAAACCATTTACATTCTTGCTGGAAACTCCTCATTCTTCAGTGCTATCCAGAAAACAATCCCCAATGCAAATAAGTGGTCACATTTGTTACACCAGTTAGAATTGTTCATTTTTTATTCTTTTGTGGAGGGTACAAGTATATATAGTAAGTATATGTCAAAAATAATACAATAATTGTGCTATGTACTTGTTATACAGATTGCCCTTAGTAAGCAAATGTGATGTGGCAGGTCAAGCAAAACTGATAGGGCTAAAAGTTTGATCCACCAACTTAATGAAATGGCTCCTGAATAAACAAAAAAAAAAAAGGATTTTCTATATAGTTATCATTTTTGGACTGTATTAACTCTTAACCCTATGATGTGATAAAACATGTTAAGGAAATGAATGCTGTGGTGGGCTGGTGCCCTGCCCAGGGTTTGTTTCCTGCCTTGTGCCCTGTGTTGGCTGGGATTGGCTCCAGCAGACCCCCATTACCCTGTAGTTAGGATATAGCGGGTTGGATAATGGATGTATGGATGGAAAAGAATGGTGTGATAAAAAAATTAATAAATTAAAAAGCAGCTTATCTGTATGGTCTGCACCACATACCGTGTATTCAGATAGTATCCAGAACCTTTCACTTTTCACATTTTGTGATATTCCAGCCTTGTGCTAAATTAAAATCAAGCAACACTTAAAAACCCAGAATGACAAAGCAAAAACAGTGTTTTAGAATTTTTTGCAAATTTGTTAAAAATAAAAAACTGATATTTACCGTTTATTTATTTCTACATTTTATTTATAAGCACCTTTCAAGATATCCAAGGTCACTGTGTAATAAAAGAATCAGCAATTCAAAAAAAGTAAAAAAATTATTAATAAAATTAATACAATATAAACGTAAACCACAACATACTCACAAAACTTTAAGAATGTATTCTTAACAGATCTATTTTTAGCAATTTCTTAAAAGTTGGAAGCAAAGTGCAAGTTTTCAGGGATAGAGGCAGGACACTCCATAATCTAGGACAAGCTACACTGAAAGCCCTGTCACCTTTAAAGAGTAATCTAGATGGAGGGACAAAAAGCAGTTGTGCTCCAGAGGACCATAGAACTTAAGATGGAGTGTGGAGACCAAGGTTATGTAGATACAGGGGAGCCAAATCATGAAGAGATCTGAATACCAGTAAAATGCCTTATACCGTATATGTAATTGCACAAGGAGCCAACGTAGTTGTTCAAGAATGGGAATAATATGATTCCATGATTTAGTATGGGTAAGAACCGCTGCTGCTGAATTCTGGACATACTGCAATCCATTTAAGGCACAAGTAGACACTCTTGAAGAGAAGCGCATTGCTGTAGTCCAGTTGTGAGGTCACAAAAGTGTGTATGATTGTCTCAGAAGCTGCATGAATAGGAAAGGGATGGATCTAGCTATGTTTTTTAAATTAAAAAAATGCTGTCCTAATGGCATTTTAGTATGCGAATCAAAAGAAAGACTAGAATTCAAGATAACACAAAGATTTTTGACTTCGCCTGTGTTGATTATTAGAAAATAGACAGTGGTAGGTGAACACATTTCTTGAGTACTGTATGTGATGCAACAATGAGAATTTGAGATTGATCTTCAGACAGTTTTCAGACATCCATTAGATTAGATTAGATTAGATTACATTCGATTAGATTAGATTAGATTTAACTTTAATTATCTCCAGGGAGAAATTTGGCTTTTTACAGAATTCTTTAAATAAATAAACACCTAAATACATAGATAAGCAAATATATATATATATATATATATATATATATATATATATATATATATATATATATATATATACTTCTCAAAAGAATTAAAGGAACACTTTTTAATCAGAGTATAGCATAAAGTCAATGAAATTTATGGGATATTAATCTGGTCAGTTAGCAGAGGGGGCTGTTAATCAGTTTTAGCTGCTGTGGTGTTAATGAAATTAACAACAGATGCACTAGAGGGGCAACAATGAGATGACCCCCAAAACAGGAATGGTTTAACAGGTGGAGGCCACTGACATTTTTCCCTCCTCATCTTTTCTGACTGTTTCTTCACTAGTTTTGCATTTGGCTACAGTCAGTGTCACTACTGGTAGCATGAGGCGATACCTGGACCCTACAGAGGTTGCACAGGTAGACCAACTTCTCCAGGATGGCACATCAATACGTGTCATTGCCAGAAGGTTTGCTGTGTCTCCCTGCACAGTCTCAAGGGCATGGAGGAGATTCTAGGAGACAAGCAGTTACTCTAGGAGAGCTGGAGAGGGCCATAGAAGGTCCATAACCCATCAGCAGGACCAGTATCTGCTCCTTTGGGCAAGGAGGAACAGGATGAGCACTGCCAGAGCCCTACAAAATGACCTCCAGCAGGCCACTGGTGTGAATGTCTCTGACCAAACAACCAGAAAGACTTCATGAGGGTGACCCAAGGGCCCCATGTCCTCTAATGGGCCCTGAGCTCACTGCCCAGCAGCATGCAGCTCGATTGGCATTCGCCATAGAATACCAGAATTGGCAGATGCACCACTGGTGCCCTGTGCTTTTATGAGAGCAGGTTCACCCTGAGCACGTGACAGAAGTGAAAGGGTCTGGAGAAGCCAAGGAGAACATTATGCTGCCTGTAACATCATTCAGCATGAGCAGTTTGGTGGTGGGTTAATGATTGTCTGGGGATGGATATCCATGGAGGGTCACACAGACCGCTACAGGCTTGACAAAGGCACCTTGGCTGCCATTAGGTATCAGGATGAAATCCTTGGACCCATTGTCAGACCCTATGCTGGTACAGTGGCTCCTGGTGCACAACAATTCCTGGCCTCATTTAGTGAGAGTATGCAGGCAGTTCCTGGAGGATGAAGGAATTGATACCATTGACTGGCCACCACACTTTCCTGACCTAAATCCAATAGAACACCTCTGGGACATTATGTTTTGGTCCATCCAATGCCACCAGGTTGCACCTCAGACTGTCCAGGAGCTCAGTGATGCCCTGGTCCAGATCTGGGAGGAGATCCCCACAACACCATCTGTCATCTCATTAGAAGCATGCACCGATGTTGTCAGGCATGTATACAAGAACACAGGGGCCATACAAAGTGCTGCATAATTTTGAGTTGCTGCAATTAAATTTTGGCAAAATGGACTAGCCTGCCACATAATTTTTCACTCTGATTTTTGGGCGTCTTTGAATTCAGGGCTCTGTAGGTTGATCATTTTCATTTACATCAAACGATGTGGCATCCTTTCGTTCCTAACACTTTACCCAGTCTATATCAGTATCGATATCCAGGAGGATTTCTTTTTCCCATTGAGATCTGATGTGTTTTCAAAGTGTTCCTTTAATTTTTTTGAACAGTTTATATATATATATATATATATATATATATATATATATATATATATACACACTATAGTGTGAACACACTATAATGGAAGAAAATCCATTCATTAATATCATAAACAATCTGTCAATAAACAAGAAGGGCCCAATTGAAAAGGTTTAAAGTTCATATTAATTTCAATATCATCAATATAAAAGAAAAAATTTAAGACCATGTTTTCAAATAATCTGGCCAAAAGGTAACATGTAAATAATAAAGAACAGCGGACCCAACACTGAACCCTGAAGAACACCTTGTAACAGACAAGATGAAGCTGACCTGATGTTGTTAGAAATACACTTTGCCCAACAACAAAGGTAAGACTTGAATCAGAACATAACTGAACTAGTGACACAAACTAGATTTTACAAGTGGTCCAACAAGATTCTATGATTGATGGTGTCAAATGCAGCAGAGAGAGCTAACGAAATAACAATATTAATATATCCAGAATTAGCAGCTGCCAATAAATCATTAGTGATTTTAACAAGTGCTGTCTCTATACTGTGATTGACTTGAAACCAGATTGAAACTCTCCAAACAAATTATTATTAGATACACGAGCTTGTAGTTGTCTCAAAACCACACATTCAAATAATCTGGTCAAAAATGGTAAGTTGGAGATAGGTTGGAAGTTTTTATAGTCTAAGGGATCTTGTCGGGGCTTTTTAGGTAATCGCAGTACTATAGTACTGCAGTTTTCAAACAAGCAGGAATAGTAGAGACTAATTAATAATTTTAGTTATCAGTGGGTATAAACTTGAAAAGCAATCCTTTACTAGAAATGCAGGCACAGGATCAAGAATACGTGGACAAGATATAGATGTGGCCACAAACTCAGCAATTAATATCTCCTCCACAAGTGAAAAGTCTAACATCTGATTAGTTGTTAAAACCAGAACATTAGCAAAGGAGGATGAAACAGAAGGCTGCACACATAGTTATAAATATTAAGGTTTTGACTTACCCTGGAAAAAACTCCATAAATTTATTACAGAACTCTGCCGATGTAGAATCCTGGTTATCAACAGTTGAAAGCAATTCATTGATGATTGAAAACAAAGCACAGGATTTATTCAGGCTGTTTGGAATTAAACTGGTGTAGTAAGCATTTCTAGCCTGTTGTAATGCCTGCTTGTATTTAATCACATGATCCTGATAATACTGCATATGAACTAATAAACCATTTCTTCTGCTAAGATATTCTAAATGACGTCCAACGGCTTTCATAGCACAAAGCTCTGGTGTGTACCAAGGCGCAGAATGTCTAAATGATGCTGTACTCATTTTTCAAGGAACCAGCTGATCTAAAACAGTTTTAAGGATGTGATTAAACTGGTACACCATATCCTCCAGAGGACTATTAATATCTAAAAGAGAAATTTGGTGTTTTAACATATCTCCAAGAGAGCAAATGGATTGACATTTCTAAAATTCCTAAATGTCATGCTACAAAGATTGACAGCCCAATTCGCTCAGACAGGAATCATTTAATCAAATAAAACAGCTTTGTGATCAGAAATAAGTAAGTCGGTGTCATAAAAATTTTCTGGTGTGATACCAAAGGTGCACACTATAGAGTTAAAACATGACATTTACATGTAAGTAGAAACATGTAAACTTTATATTCTGAGTAATATTAAAACAAAAAAGAAAATTAAAGAAATCGGCCACAAATGAACAATTATTTGAATCTCTATGAATATTAAAATCACCCAGTAATAATATATTATTATATATTATGATATTCAGAATACACGCTTAAAAATCTGGAATAAACGCTAATGATACTATTAGACAATAAATAAGTATAAACAGCAAAGGCTGTGCACCTATAACTGACAAAGCAAGATATTCAAAGATTATACATGTTAAAGTAACAACTTTTTAAATTTCTAAGCAAAGCAACAAATTACTGTAAGCCCTCCACCCCAACCACAATTGCTAGGATTGCTTACATATGTACTCGGAAGGGGCAGCCAAGTTTAGAGCTACAGTAAATGTTCATCAGACTGCTGTCATGTTTCAGTCAGGCACATGAAACCTTCAGTTCAGTAATTAAGTCGTTAATAATCAAAGATATTATTAAGAGAATAAGCATTCAATTAAACAAACTTTGCAGATGAAGAAGTGGTCAAAAGCTTAGAACTGAATTAAGCTAACATTACAGATTTTAAGTTATAAAGATTCACAAAATGTGGCTCCTGTCAATTCTGCAAGGCACACAATTGTTAGAAAAGTGATTGAATTCGTAGTACTGATGTGAACCTCTATGGCAGGTGCAATACATTCTATTGATCATGGTTGAGATGTTTTTTCTGCATCTTGTTTGGAGTTCACCTATAGAAAATTCAAATGAGTGGACAAGGTTAGAAAAGGCACACATCTGTCTATACAGACAGGTCCACAAGTATTTGGACAGTGACACAATTTTCATAATTTCTCACAATGAATTTGAAATAAAAAAAATCATTATGTGCTTGAAGCATAGACTTTCAGCTTTAATTTAAGGGGTTTACCAAAAATGTTGTATGAGCTATTTAGTAATGAGAGACATTTTTTTTCATAACTTCCCCATTTCCAGGGGCTCAGAAGAATATGGACATTTGACTGACAATCTGTTCCATAGCCAGGTCATTATTTCATTAATTATTAAGCAGCTAAAAGGCTCTGGAACTGATTCCAAGTGTGGAATTTTCATTTGGAAGCTGTTACTGTGAACTCTCAATATGAGGTCCAAAGAGCTCTCCATGCAAGTAAAAACAGTTCATCGGTAGGCTGAGAAAAAAAAAACATTTAGAAAGATAGCATAAATCTGAGTTGTGGTCAAATCAACTATTTGGTGCATTCTTAAAAAGAAGGAATGCACTGGTGAACTTCCACACCAGAAGGTCTGGAAAACCACAGAAGACAACTTTGCTGGATGATTGTGGAATTCTGCCCTTGGTGAAGAAGAGCCCCTTCACAACATTTAGCCAAATCATTAACACTCTCTGAGAGGTAGACTTACCATTGCCAAAGTCTACAATCAAGAGAAAATTTCAGGAGTAAAGTAAAGACAGAAGGTTTATCACAAGGTGTAAACCACTGGTAAACCTCAAGCATAGGAAGGGAAGATTAGGCTTTGCCAGAAAACATTTTTAAAAGCCTGTCCAGATCTGGAACAATTTTCTTTGGACAAAGGAAACTTAGATCAGTATGTACCAGAATGTTGGAAAGAGAAGAGTATGGAGAAGAGAGGAAATGGTTCATGATCCATTAAATACCACATCATCTGTGAAACATAGTAGAGGCAGTTTTATTGCATGATCATGCATGGCTGTGAATGGAAGTCAGTCACTGTGATTTGTGATGATATGACTGCTTGCATAAGTAGCAGGATGAATTCTGAAGTGCACAGTGCTATACTATCTGCGCAGATTCAGCCAAATGCTGCAAAACTGATAGGACAATGCTTCACAGTAGAGATGGACAATGAGCCCAAACATACTGTGACCACAAACCAAGAGCTTTTCAACACAAAATAAAGGAATATTCTCCAATGGCCAAGTCAATCAACTGACCTCAAGCCAACTGGATATGCATTTCAGTTGCTGAAGTTAAAAGTCTAACGAAAAAGAAGCAAGACAGCTGCAGTAAAGGACAGGCAAAGCATCTGTAGAGTGGAAACCCAGCACTTGGTGATGGCCATGGCTTCTGGACTTAATGTAGTCATTAACTGTAAGGGATTTTCAACCAACTATTCAAAATTATCATTATATTTATGATTCTGTTAGTTTGTCCAAATACTTTTGAGCCTCAGAAAATAGGGGACCGTGTATGGAAATGTCTCTTTTCTAAACAACTCATACAATATTTCTGTTAAACCCCTTGAACTAAAGCTGAAAGCCTATATTACAATCACATCTTGATTGCTTTATTTCAAATCCATTGTGGTGGTATACACAGCCAAAATTGTGTCACTGTCCAAATACTTCTGCACCTGATTGTATGTGGTCCTACAGTTGACAATGTGAATCAGAGCAAAAACAATGCCATGAGGCTAAAGGAATTGCCTGCAGAGCTTAGAGGTTGATGATGAGCCACACATATTTGGAGAGCTTACAAAAATCCTGCAGCACTGAAGGTTCTCAAAAGCCAAGGAGCCTCAAGTTTGGAACAACTATGACTTTTCCTAGAGCAGTTTGTCAAAGTGAACAATCAAGGAGAAGGGCTTAGGTAAGAGAGGTGACTAAGAACCCAATGGCAACTCTGGTTGAGCTCTAGACAACCTGTGTGGAGATGGGAGGAACTTTCAGAAGGACAGCCATCACTGCAATACTCCATCAATCTGGACTTTATCACACAGTGACCAGACTGAAGCCTTTCTTCAGTTAACGTACACATGAAAGCCCACTTGGAGTTGCATAAATGCACCAAATGTAACTCATATTACAAGAAACACTATTCTCTGGTCTAATAAATACCAAGATTTAACTGTTTGTCCTCAATTCTAAGCATCATGTCTGGAGAAAACCAGGCACTGCTTATCATCTGTGCAATACTGTTCAGTGAAACATGGTGTTGGCAGAATCTGGCTATGGGGTTGTTTTTCAGTGGCAGGGACTGGGAGACGTGAATGGAGCAAAGTACAGAGATATCCTTAATGAAAACCTGCTCTGGAGTGTTCTTGACCTGACACCGGCCCAAAGACTCAGAGGGGCAACTCTATTAATGTCTTTTAGTGGCTCAGTCAGAGCTCAGACTTGAACCCTATCTTAGATCTCTGGACAAACCTGAAAATAGCTGTTCTCTGATGGTCTTCGTCCAACCTGTTAGATTTTGAGAAGATCTGCACACTCAAGAAAATACTTAAATCCTTGTCACATCATATGTAAGAAGACTCCAGGCTTTAATTGCTGCCAAAGGTGCTTCAAATAAATACTGAAATAAAGGGTCTGAATACTTGTGTCGATGTGGTATTTTAGTTTTTTTTTATTTTTAATAAATTTGGAAAAAATTCTAAAATCATGTTTTTGCTTTGTCATTCTGGGCTACTGAGTGTTGCTTGATGAAGGAAAAAATTAATTTAAATTATTTTAGCATAAAAGCTGCAATATTACAAAATGTGAAAAGTGAAGGGGGTCTGAATTCTTTCTGAACACACTGTAAACTGGGAAGTGTGAAAGTACCTTGATAAATATTACAGAATTATTAGCATTCTGTTTGATTACTGGCAGGAGTTAATTTTACAATATCCTGGCTGAAATTCCTGAAATGAACACTTTTCCAGTAAACGGGTTGGTAAACTTTGTCTAAAATCTGAATAAAATACTTAGGAGGAGTCTTTTTAAGCATTAAGTGAAAGTTAAAAACAGTAGCTAGCAGTTTAGATAGAAGTTTACTGTAAGATGAAGAATATGAACTGTTCATGGTGAAAGCTTGAAATAAATTTTAAAAAATGCCCAAAGTCAAGTCCCACCATTCCCATATTTTTGTTTCAATCCTCTGTCTTTTGATTAGCAGCTGACCATGTATTATACTCATTCCTATTCTTACACGCTGGAAAAATTGTACTCACCTATTGAATATAAGCACATTTACGTCTGTTCAGCAATTACACTCTCTTAGGTGTATTTAGGTTTAGCATTTGCAAAGTGCCATCTATTTGAATTAATTTTTAAATTCATGTGATAATAAAATATACTATATTTTTAAATTTGCATTTGAGCATCCAATACCAAATTCTGTACAACTGAGGGAACAAACAAGCTGAAAATATAAGTTAATATAGGAAAATTTAAATAGAAAAAATACAAGAAAAAAGAATAAAAGAGGGATGAGTAATTTCATTTGAGTACATTAAATGTTCTGGTGATCTGTCCTCATTAATGTAGCAAAATGACAGCAGGAATAAATCATGTAAATTAATAACAAATTCCATTAACAGGCAAAAAGACTGACCTCCCAGGACTCAAGTCTGAGACACCTGAAGTCATACCATCAGCTGCTGTACCCCCCTCTGTGTGGCTCCAATGAGATTAGTACTTCCTCTATCAGCCTTTTTATTTCCTATCATTTTTTTTCTATTAACATTTTCCTTTATTAGATTTTAGTGTCAGTTGTATATGCCATCTGTTGGAATGAAAAATGTAATGCATTTTATTAGCACACTCCTTTAAGAAAGAGTGTGTCTTGAGTAACACTGCAGGTATTGCAGAATGCAGATACACTCTGTTGAATTCATTTCAATTGAATGGCACTTCTGCAGTTAGGCTTAAGTGCTAGATTAATACTCAACAATTTATCGTGGACTGGAAGAACTAGTTTAAAATATATGCCTATTAATTTCCGTTATTCTCCATCCTTGAGTTGTGTGGTATACTCTATCATTGTCACACATGTCAGCTGGTTGAGCACATTTTGTGTTGTTTTCTATTCCTTTTTAAAATGTATTTTCTTTGTTTTTTCTATATTGCTCTTTTATCCAGTGATTTTTTCTTGTTCATGGTGAATAAATTGTTTAAAATTAGGGTTGACAGTAATGCTAGCAAGATTCTCATGTCCTCTTTATTTAGGCAAAATAACACACAATGCTTGCAGTTACTATAACACATATTTTTCTATTCTTTTCAGAGAACCTGCTCCTTTTCCCACTCATGCCAAAGGTACTGTGGATGATGGAATGGGAATAGTTTACATTGGAGGGTTGATTCAGTTAAGACTTGAGAATCTTTTTCTGGGCAGACAACAGCTGGGATATGAAGGGCCAAACAAACAGATGCACTTCATTCTTTTCCGTTTTCTCCACTCGTTCACTGTTTTTTCTTTAATGTGATCACCATAAGGGTAGTAGCAATATCACACTCTTGTTGTGATGCTTTGGGAAGTGCCAGATTTTTTGTTGTCTTTTTGGAATTTGTTGAAATTTTAAAGTACTTTTCCCCATTAATTTTGAGCATTTCATCCTACTATTGTTTACTTTGCCTTTTCCTTTCAATCTTGCATTTTTCCCTCTCCCATTAGGAGCAAGTTACTTTTAAGCAGGTGCTCACATCCAGCCACAATTGAACAGCTGAGCAAATCAAAAGGTCGGCTATTTAAACATAAAATATTTGTATGCCAGCTTTTTTTTCAGGTTAGCCACAGCACCAGCCAGAACTTTTTAATAGTTTTTATTATTTGTTTCCCAGTTTATGGTAACATTTTTGCTGACGCAGTGGTACAGTTTATGCATCTTAATAATTGTGTTTTAATTTTTACATATCCTCAGGTCCTGATTTTGCATGATGGAAGTGCACAACATACTTAACAAAAAGACAAATGTGCAGAAGTGGAGGAACACATGTATGGATGGGCATCCCGGCTGGGATTGGTACCATCTCCTTAAACAGTCGATAGGCCAATATGACTGAACAATGAAAGGAGACTCAGTCTCATAAGTATATGTCTCCCCAAACTGCTAGATGTCAGCATCCCTGGGCTTCAACCCATTCTCATAACTGCAAAGCATCATGGGACTTGTATTGCCATGATGCAACCCTACTGGGTCCGTGGGTGCCACCAGAGGGCAATACAGGAAATAATGCTCACTGCTTTAGGCAACTTCCAATCGACCCGGAAGTACTACCCGGCTAGGAGAAAAAAGGAGCCACTTGAATTCACTCAAGTTTTGTTGGTGTCCGGAGGAAGAGGGCAACACTTTCAGGAGGAAAGGGAGTTAAAAGGAGAAAAAAGAAAAGAACAGAGAGAATTCATTGTACATTGTGTGATTGTTTGCGTTTAAAAGGGTATTTGGAAGAATAAATAACCTTTTATTTGAACCCAAGAACGTGTGTGTCAGTTGTGACAGGTTAGCGGAAGGGATAACCAATATATTTTAGCAAACCCTCCGGTGTGCTAACTTTCACTGAGGCATATGGCAAAGAAACAAACCGGACCAACCTAAAAAGTATATTTTGGATCTTTTTATAACTATTTTTAGGTTGCAAAAGCTTGTTTCAAAGTAGCTGGAAGTGTAGGAATGATATAGATTGATTGATGGTTCAATTGCAGATAACAGGACAGGTAGTTTATAACCAGCTACAAATATGAATAAGGCTGCAACAGCCATAGAGACTTCATTTGGCTTGTAGATCCCTTGCACGTTGTTCACATGAACTTGATCTCTCAATGTAGCTATCTGAACATTTAATCATGCATCTCTTGATCACTAATTCTTCAAGGAGTAAATTTATGTTTATTATCTTACGTGTCATTTCATTAATATACAGTAAGCAAATCTAATTATGGTTTTAGGTGACAAGAGATAAACAGAAAATCAAGCCACCTTTCTGCATACAACAAGCTAATGTCAACAACTAGAGAATCAAAGAAACCAAAACATCAAGACAAAATGGGCTAAGCAACATTTATAGTCAAAATGTATCCCTAAGTCAACTCCTAAAAACATTTTAAGTTATCCTAAATATGTTACTTGTTTCATACAGACACCACTCTAATTTGACATGAAAAAAATGCATAATCTTTCTACTTGTATGTCTGCAGTAACATCGAGTGTCTAAACACATGTACACATGTCAAGCAACCACACATCCTAGCAGAATAAAAAGGACCAAAATTAGTAAAAGTGTAAGTAAATGTAAATAAATACAATAAAAAGTAATGAAAAGTGAGATACATGATGTTAAATACAATGAAAGCCTTACACTGATAGAAATGATTCTCTTGAATAATGCTGCTACTTCCATCAGCTTGTGTATGTGTACGTTTGTGAAACCCAGCGCGTCACTGCTATGAGCCAATATCATTGCTCCCCGTCACTGATTATAGTGTGAGTCATGCATAGTAGTCAGATTGATGAATCCCCCTGAGATTTAACACATATCGTACAAATCTGTTTAATTGAAGAGCTGGGGATTTTCCCCATTGAGGTTTCACTTTGATGCTGGATTGAAGAGTGTATTGGTGGCCCCTGCAATTTTTAAGTAATACATTTTCATCTATATCTGTAAAATGATATACACTCTCTTTGATTATTAAGAGCCATCAGGGGTGTGATGTTCCCTTTACATTTAAGAAGAGATGGAAAATAAATCCCTTGAAATGTATCTGGACAAAATCAAGGTGCTTATAATTTTACAATTCAGTTGCAATTTTTCTGGCTTAGGCACTTCGAATTAAAACAAAGCACGGCATAATGAGATATTCATATTAATTATAATTGTTTATTTTAGCTAATCATGAACAAGAAGCCAAAACATAAATAATTTTTAAAATTTAAAAATATAATGTATAATTTGCCAAAACCAGCCTGAGAGCTATAGATTTCAATGACTCACCTTTGTGGTTGTGAGGCCTTCGAGGTATGCTGGAAATCAAAGAAATATTTATTATTTTGCAACTGAATATGGACAGAGGATATGGAAAATGGTTAGAAAGTTTACATTTATTTTTTTTAAACTGTTATTTTGACTAGTTAATAAGTTATGCATGTTCTGTCTCTGAAAGTGGTTTTTGTACCTATTCTTATTATATGCACACAACAACACTATAGGAAATGTGGAAAGCCTATTAAAAAGTTCACTATTGCCCATTTGTTTAATCCTTTTTGTTTTAATCAGTTAACATTTTGAAGCTTAATTTTACTTTATATTTTAGGTTTGAATGAAAACAAGTTTTTGCCATTTTTGGTACTGAACAATGAATAAGATAATATAATCATGCATTGAATGTTCTATACACGTTTCAATGTTTTGCATTCTTTCCCATGTTTTTGTTTAGATAATAATCAGGTACATTTGAAAATTGCATTACTCACTTCAGGAGGTATCATACTGAGGACAGATGTGAAAATTAAATGACACATTTAAAATTGTTTGGAAGGTCAAAGCCTCATTTGGCACTGCTGAGCACTGCTACCTGTATACTCATTTTAAGTGACATTTACTATTAATCAGACAATTTTGTCAAGGAAAAGTTAAATAATAATATATTTATATCCAGTATATGTATATATTCTAAAACCTTCACTGTGTGCAGATACAAGGGTCAGCATTTTTTCATAAGCATGACACATTTCAGGGGTTACAAAAGTCTTGGAAAGCTTAAGTAATTTCACTGCAGAAGAAAGCATTCTGATTCAAGTTACAAAATTCAGTTTAAAATTGGAGAAGTAATTATTGTTTACAATCCTATAGAGATATGCATACCAGTAATTGCTTTTACTGTTCTATGTTAATTAGTGTTCCATAATTTTAATTCTTATTTATTTTGTCTTTTTTCTCTTTCTTTATCATGTAAAGCACTTTGAGCTACATCAGCGTTTCTCAGCCTTTAAGTATTTGCGACCCGAGTTTTCATAACAGTTTTAATCGCGCCCCCCTAATGTTTTTTTGAAAGGAGCCCACTAATACCAATGTGTTCTTTTTTATTTAATTATATAACATAGATGCATATTTTATTCTACCTACTTAACTTCTATCGACATTTATGCAATCTATATTTTTCTAGTATCAGAATGTAGTTTAAGTTAATTTGTTTTGGTTTCAATAGATGTATTTTTCATATTTTTGATTCTTGTTTTCTTTTTTTCACATCTTTGCGCCCCCTTTTTTGTTACATCCCTAGGGGGGCCTGCCCAAAATTTTAAGAATCATTGAGCTACATTGTTTGTATGAAAATGTGCTTTATAAATAAATAATGTTGTTGTTGTTACTTTTGGTGTCTCAATTTATCCCCTTGCTTCGAATTCATTTTATGTGAACATCATCCCTCAATTGAAATTAGTTCACTTTTTGTAGGTTATACACTTCCTGGTTGCAAATGGCTGGCATAGTTCACCTTTGTGCATTGTTTTTTGTTTCTAATATATAGACCAATATATGTATCATTATAGTAACTCTTACGTTTTGTTCTTCTTCTTTGTCCGTTTGTAGCTGGTTTGAAACATTAGCTTCAGAGTCTTTTCACTGATAAAATAATTCAAATTTTAGAATTCACATAGATAGATAGATAGATAGATAGATAGATAGATAGATAGATAGATAGATAGATAGATAGATAGATAGATAGATAGATAGATAGATAGATAGAACTTTACATGTCCCCAAGCTCTTTAAATAAAGTGAAGCTCTTTAAATAAATAAATACATACATAGATAAATATACTCTGTATCTGTAAAAAGAAAGAAAAGAAAATTTCTGAAAGTACCTTCTGAAGATAAGAAAATTTGAGAATACAAACATTTACAGAGTAATATCCTGAAATCATGATCTCATTACTATTCAGAAGCTTTCAGCTTTACCATTCTGGGGCAAAATCACATCCATCATCTGACACATCAGCCTCACCCATCTTGGAGTCTGATCACTTAGGTCATCAAAAGCCTGCACTCTTTAAAGAATGGAATTTAATTTCATCTGCTCTCAGATATCTGCCACCACACCAGTCTAGAGTCTGATTTTGGCCTACAGCCACACAATAAAAGAATCTGATCTTGTCATCTGTTAGAGCCAGCTTACATGCAGGTTCTTTGAAGTCAGCTGAGGAGTGGTATTATAGTCTGAACATTTGAAACAAGGACTGTTCATTTGGATGGTGGGTAATAAAAGACACATGATATTGTGTTTGCTGCCGGAGTTTTGCATTTAGAGATATTTTAGTACAAATGTGTTTTGGGGATGAAGGACATGCTTACCTTTAGACTTATATTCCACTCTGTTCCTAAAATGGAGAAATAATGTGTATAACTATGGCTCCTAGAAGAAGACTATGTTTCTTTTCCTGTTAATATAGTTTTATTATGGCAATGTATTTGTGTTTTACATAAATATTAATGCAGATAATATAATAAAATTACAGGAAGTACTTATGACAAACTAAAATAAAAACACCTATATGCCATGTACATGTATATTCAAATATATGCTGTAGTCTATAAGAAGCAGGTCCATCATTACTGTCACTTTTCTTTCTAGCATTTTGCTACCTCTGTCTCTGCAATAAAATCATAAACCCTTTTTATTTCTTCCCCTATTCCTATTTCAATAAACAGCTCTTCTGCCAATTCGTAATTACTGTTTTTCCACAATCTTTTCTATAAAAAGCTGATTAAAAAACAGCCTGTATCGGCTTTTGATATCTTTTTCTTATTAACATGTTTAGATTGTTTAAGAGCAAGTTGCATAACTTTTCCTAGGTCTTCTAATATGTCGGGTGATCTAATTGATCTGATAGGCCCTCCTAAACTGGGTCATCAAAACCCTGACTGACTATCCTGTTTTACCTTCATGAGTTATCCGGTTTTAACTGATTTAATAATAATAATAATAATAATAATAATAATAATAATAATAATAATAACAGTAGATTTAATTTATATAGCACCTTTCCCATGATCAAATTGCATCACAGAAATTCAGAATGAACAACAGGGCATATACAACATTGGATACAAATAATATGTGCATAAAAAACTAAATAAAAATAAATATATGTTATACAAAGCTTTGAAATAAAATAGAGACAAAAAAACAAAATAAAATACAAAAAAATACAAATGCTACAAGAAAGCCCTGAACAAACAACATTATGTGTGATAAAAAACACAAATCATCTTCAGCATGGGTGCAAACGGAAAGTTGGGTTAGAAGGTCACAGTAAGGTAAACGCATTTTTGAACAAAAGAGTTTAAACCTGCTTTTTAAAAGAATGAATTGAGTCAGCTGATCTAATTAATTTAGGGCAGAACTGTCCCTTCCTATAAACTAAATTTAGGGTGGAGTGGTGGCTCTGAGGCTAAGGATCTGCACTGGTATCCCGAAGGTTGCCAGTTTGAATCCCCATCACTGCCAAAAGAGATGCTACTCTGCTGGGCCCTTGAGCAAGGCCCTTAACCTTACATTGCTCCAGGGGTGCTGTACAAAGGCTGACCCTGCGCTCTGACCCCATGGGGTATGTGAAAAATCAAGTAATTTCCTTTGGGATTAATAAAGTAAAAAAACACATCTCACACTGTGTGTAGGGCCTGCGGTCAAAGAACCGAATGGTGTTATTGCTGTTTCATGAATTGTCAATTTAATGTCATTGAGAGTCACCTGTTGTGATCATTTCCCTTTAACGAGTAGAGAGACAGCTTCAAGTCAACACCAATCAGGAGCACAGAAAAGAAAAAAGCAAAAGCATGAAGAAGCAGCAGCTGTGTTTGGAAATCAAAATTTGCCCAACTTGCAGTAAGCTAACTAATGTTACATCAATTGCAGCTAAACTAAAGCTAGCAGTTTACTAGAGTAACAGTGGAGTAACAATTGCATTATGCATAATAGTTTTGATATTGAGTGTTTCACAGATGTTACCTGATGTTACAGTACCTAGCTGACACATGGTTTGTGGATTATTTATTACCGCCATATCAACCTAAGGACCAATGTTCTAAACAGGCTGCTAATGTTAGTTGACATATGAAGTGCTCTGAGTGTGGTTGCAATTGAGGATATGTTTGTAAGTTTCGCCAACACACCAGGTCTCTTGCTTACTAGTTAGTTATTGGCTGAATTGTGGAAAAGCACCACACAAGCAACTTTTACATCCAAACAGACCAATTAGCTAAGACTAACGTCTGCTGTTGGTTCGTTTTATTGGTAGCTAACATTACTGATTCAGTTAATGCCTAATTGCCATCTGCTGCCTTTGGAAGGACTAAATGAAGTTTAAATCAATTCATAAGTGTAGGAGATATATTCACATGTTCATTTTTTTAAATATCTAATTCAGCTTCATTTTGACCCAGTATTTACTGCTTTATGCAAGTTTGTTAGGCACGATCAGTAGTAGTATTAGTAGTTTTGATTTTATTATTTTTATTATTATTTTTTATTTTTACTATTAATATTATTAGTAATAGTAGTTTTTCATCAATAGTTTTATTAGTATTTGTGATGTATGTTTCTTAGTTTATTTACAAATGTATAAAAACAAATGTAGTGGATTCAGGGAGGGAAAGTAGGGGAGTTTTTGGGGCCCAAGAAGAAGGTTCCGCTTAGGGCCTCATTTTAGCCAGGACCACAAGTCATTCCAACATTTGGGCGCTATAGAGCTGAAGGCTCTGTCACCCATAGAGTGCAAATTAGTTTGGGGCACAATGAGACTGGCAGAATCAGTGGACCTTATTGGGTGAACAGGAGCAAAGTGATGGAGGAGGTTTTTGATATAGTCCAGTGCAAAACCATTTAAAGCTTTATAGATTAGTATTAGAATTAGAATGCGGAGCAGGATGAGTATTATATTCTCGCTGTTGCTGGTCCATGCAAGGACTCTTGCAGAAATGTTTTGAACCCACCTGAGCTGTGATAACAGATTAGAAGGAGCAACTGTCAATATGGATTTAGAGCAGTCAATATGGGATGTAAAAAAGCATGGACAAGTTTCTCATCGTCAGAAAAGGAGAGGAAAGAGCAAACACGAGATACTGTATGTTATGGAGATGGAAGTAAAAAAGTTTCTTAATATTGATTTATGTGGGTAGAATAACAAAGGGAGGAATCAAAAATGACACCAAGATTCCTAGCTGAAGTAATAAGTCTGAATACATACTCACTAAGAAGGATAATAAAGGAGCTCATTTTCTTAAGCTGAGCTTAAGTATAAATTAACACAACAAGTTTTGCCCCAGTTTAGTTTTAAAAAGCTATATATTCCATTCAGGTTTTAATTTCACTGAGGAAGGTTGTAAACTAAGAGAAAGCTTTGATGAACTTCCACTTTAAACACTGAAATCAATCTGAGTATCATCCTCATACAATTGATAACCAAGTTCCACAGATGAATAATATGGCCAAAGGGAAGCAGAAGACGAGACAGTCGAGGACAGAGCCTTGAGGAACTTTTTGGGTGACTGGCGCTGAGCTGCACCAGCTGTTGCCAAGGCGAGGGCTTTCTTTATATTAAGAATTTATATTAAGAATATAAAGAATGCAATTCAACATAGACAATTTAAATTTCATGCTGCCATCTTGAAGTGGTCTGACATAAGGACAACCTGTCTACATTATGCCCTACCTACACAACCAGCAACAGTGAATTTCACCAATCAACACTAATGCTCACACTACCTAGTCCTAAAAATGATCCGTGCAGCAGCAGTATTTTGAATTACCTGAGGGCTACAAATAGAACAATATGAGCTGTCTATGAATAACACATTGCAGGTTTCTATTCTATTAAAAGCAAATCCATGATTAACTTTCAGTGGGGTGGTGTGTATGCTAAAAATGGACTGGTGTCAAAATAGTGCCTAGGCTGCACAATTTTTTTGGTAAAACTAATTTTTAGGCCTTCTGAGGCATAACATGACAGCACCTTGTTGCTATCTTTATCATTCCCACCAATTAACAACAGATCTATTTTTTCTCTATTTAAAGCCACATGTTTATTGCTCAACCAGTCTTTTCTCCCTTTAACACAATTAATTACAATTAAGCCAACAATTGTTATGAGTGAAAGTGAATAGTTTTCTAACTATACTTCTCACTGGCAGTATATAAAGAACTAAATGTTTTTAAAAGGATCAGTTTCAAAAATATTCTTATATCTTTTAACCTATAAAAACAGCTTTTCTCAGTTAGGTCGGACTGTTCACAAGTAGCTAGCACACCTTTTGTATCTTTTTGAAATATGATTTGGATTTAACAGATGTTCTGTAAAAAGGAAGAAGTAGAAAATAAAACTGTATTCAGATTTATCAAAACAAGTATCATTAAATATCCTAAAAAATGAAAAATGTAACAAATTCAATAATTGCCAATACTGTATTAGTGAATGTAAAACATAGGTTTAAATTAAGGTTAATTAATACAATGTCTGAACACTGGCACTGCTGAATGTCAATATGAATAGCCAGGTCAGTGAAATGCATTAATTGCATTAATTCAATACTTCTAAAAATGTAAAGAAATTGTCAACATCAAATAGAATTTGCAGATTTTTTTATTCTACAGTTCAAGTATTTTGTACTTGTAGTACTGCCTTTTTAAATTACTTCCTGTTACTGCTTCACGGATAATTACAGCAAGGCTATATAAAAAGAATGTTCAAACCATTGTTTCTTCATTTTAGTTATCCAAACAGTAATTCACTGTGGAATATTATTTATTATAAGCAGAACGTATTATACAGTAGTTGTGGAGTTTAACATGCTTACCAGGAGGGCTTCACATATATTGATTTGTGAATTATTTAAATCCTCAGTAAATATTTGGCATAATGTGAGATGGCACAGCACATCAGGCAATACCTGGGTACTGTTTCACAATCATGAACAAGCAATGTACTGGTAAATGGCAAAATAAATGAAACACTTAAGTGAATCAGTAACTCTGATTATAATAAATTCAGCTGTGGACATTGAGAAAACAATAATCATAACATCATGCTTTAAGTCTTGTAAAAATGATGGGCAGAACCACCTACTCATTAAGTTGACTATCATTGTTTTTCAGTAGATCTCATCCTCTTTCAAAAAGGGCTGATTTTGTATAGCAGAGGTTTCAGCAACAAAGACTGCTAAACCTGTTAATGGTTCATTAGTAACCATGGCTAAGGTGATGATGACATGATATCAGATGTAAAGACAACATCAGCTAGAACCACCAAGGATAAAATCACAAACTTCTTGATTTTCTCTAGTCATTTATTTGATATTCGACAAAATGAATCAGGCAACCCAGGCAAAATTCCTGCTCATAACTGAATCTACCAAGTTGACAAAATCCCCATGCATGGAGGATGAGTAGACATTGAACAGTTAGAAAATCATGAAAATGACCAAATGACATAGGTTTGTCATCAACCAAATCTTGACCCAACATTACACTTATTTTTCCACCATCATCCACCAAGTATTGAAATTCATCAAGAAAGAATGTCATTGTAATTCTTCAAAAATAGTTCCAGGCTCATGTAGAATCTATGCTGAAACACAATGAATCTGTTTTGGCAGTTATTTGTGGTCCATTGTCCTATAATGCTAAATTATTTAGTTGTTTCTTTTATTTTGCCAGTTACTTGTATACCATTACATGGGCAGAACAGTATAGTTGAAAAAGACCCCTACTGTTTACGGTCCTGATCCTGGACTACATGGATTTTAGGGATAATTCCAGGTGGATATAATTGATTAGTGCGATGGGTGGGTTCTGTCTCAGTAATGAGGGCCATCTTTTGTTTGTATTTATATATAAATGACTGCTCTCTTCTCATTAGCCAAGCCAAAATTTTTCTTTTTTTCTGTAATTCTTGTGTGTATTCAAGAGTGATTATTGCTCTTTATTATAATACTGTATTTCTTGATCTCCAGTAAAAAACTACATTTCCTCTATGGGACAATTGAAAATTGATTCAGATTTTGATTAAAATTGCTGTTGTGATATACTGTATGGCCGGCCGTTCATCCCGGCCAATACCCTCACGCTGCCAGGTGGAGCCCTCCCTGCAGCAGGGAAGTGCCCCGAAGGCCAGCAGGGCATCATTTACATTGGAGTCTTTATTCACAGCCCTGCTGGATACCATGGGGGCCACTAGGAGACGCTGCAGGGAGGAACAACGATTATTTGCATTACGCCCCGGAAGTATGTCCGAGTCACATGGACAAGGGGAATGACGTGCTTCTGGGGTGAAGAAAAGGACTTTTGATCTGACCTGGAAGTGATAGAAGATCACATAGACTGGGATTGGAAACACTTCCGGGTCAGGGATTATAAAAGGACTCTGGGAACTCCAGACGGCGAGCTGAGCTGGGTGGAAGGGTGGCAACGTGTCTGGGAGTGGAGGATTGGTTTATTGATTGTGTATTGGTTAATTAATGAGTATTGTGGAGAGAAGGGTGCTTTGTGCACTGTGCAGTTTGAATAAAGTCTACTTTTGGACTTTTATCTGGTGTCTGGCGTCTTGGACAAGGGTTCAAGGGAGCGATAGTGCCCCCAATCTGTCACACTGTACCACATTATCTCACATGTCAAAATCACTGGAGTGAATAAAAATTTGCTATGCCTTGTAGTTTTTGAGTTATTGGGGAGGAGGGGCGGTGAAATTAAAGCTGTTTCTGGGACCTCTCGGGATTAGGGGGCCTGAAGCTTAAGTATCATTAGTTTCTTAGTGGATATAACTCTGGGTTGTGGTGCACTTGCAGTCCCATGTAACCTAAAGTTCACTTTAAAGCAAAGTAATATTAATCAATAGTAGGCTGGGACAGGCAAGTGTATAGTGTAAAATAACTAAATGTAAAATAAATGTGCCATTCTTGTAAAAATGTGAATGATGGCCTTTGATCAGGAGATCCTGTCATTTTCCAATATGCATATTAAAAGATATATGTGTGTGTTTATGTATGCGTGTTTCATGTTATTTTTGTTTTATTGGATTTCATTTTGTATAATTAGTGCACTCAGCACTTACTAAAAAATGTAAATAGTATTTAAATAAATGAAGATGAAAATTATATTTCTTAATGACATCTCTGAACATAAAATAGGAAGGATGGTGTACCAACATCAGCCATGGCCCCATGCTAAAAATGATTAATAAGTATTAAGTAAACCAACTAAAATACAGATGTTAAATATGTGTAGTGGAATGGTGTAGTCAGTCGTTACAAAAATCAGTAAATCAGCAACTGAAGCTCTACAAATGTAGTCACCAAGCACTAAGCCAAAGAGTTGTGTTTACATCAGCAACACTGAGTATCTGAATTTCATTTAATTCAGGGAATGGTACAGGAGGCTAGCATATATTTGGTTTTCCAGAACCATTTCAGGTTAGACATCATTTTCATTTTATTTTTTACTATGGTGCAGAATAAATTTGCATAATAACACCAGGAACTATGCATTGTTGTTCTGAAGGTACGGCTTCAAAAATCTTGTTGTTGTGAAGCTACTTAAAGTCTGTAATTAGCACATGCATATGTAAGAAAGTTGTTTTTTTAGTCTGTTCTCAGGGAGAAAGTATAAATGACTATAACAATAGTAAATAGTAAAAATATCACCTGCTTACTGTAGAAGCAATGCAAAAAGAAAGAGAATTAGTTGGGAAGTATAATGTGACAGCATCAAGTGTAATAAAAAAAAAATAATAATAATATAGAGTGTTGCTATTTAATAAAAAATAGATACACTGAAACACAAAATAACTAATACAACATAAAAATATGAAAAAACCGTAAACAATAAATGAAAAGGTGGAATTTACATGAGTATATACAACAAAACAAAAGGCACCAAAATCAAATATCAACATGAACGTTAAAATTAAAACTTGTCATGATAGCAGTCAAGACAGATATTGGAAATAAAATAAACGTATAGAATAATAAATTAACAGCAAGGCTCATTATGGAAAACATTCTGAGTGAGTTTTTGAAGTGTTTCTTCATTTATCTTTCCTGTACGTTCCATACTATTTGCTTCCATTTATCATGGAGATGATGAGATCATATGGCATTTAAATTTTTAATTGTGGTATAATACAGTATTTAGTATAAGAAGTTCCAGTTTAATTATAAGAAGTTTGACAAAGACTTAATTTGTCTAACTAATGTATGGATCTTTAAATCTACAAAGATACAGGAGGTGTTGTGGATTATACTATGTATCTGTATGTTGATTGGTACAAGCTAATGCATTTGTTAACTGTGTTATACAAATTATCCTGGCTTTTTAAACTGAAAGCTCTCCCAACCTAATTTAGTCTGGCAAACAGAACTAATTTGCTCTTGTACAGGACTCCCTCAAGCTGATTGTAATAAAGGACATCTATCTTGTAAACTTACAATGGTAATCTTGGCTTCTATTTTAGGGAATTTCCACAACAGGCTAGTACGAGGGTGTTGTTCCATGTTGGCCATCCTGAGTTGACTCAAAAGCTTGCATATTGTAATCTTTTTAGGTAGCCAATACAAGGTGTCATTTTGCTTGACTTCTCACAACAGGCTACAAAAGTAAAATATACAGGGGAAAAAAACAAAAACTAAGAAGATATTCCAAAAAGAAAGATATAATAATCAAAATAGAAATTAACTACAGTGATCCCTTGCTGTATCGTGCTTTGACTTTCGCGGTTTTGCTCTATCGCGGATTTTATATGTAAGCATATGTAAATGTATATTGCGGATTTTTCGCTGATTTGCGGATTTCTGCGGACAATGGGTCTTTTAATTTATGGTACATGCTTCCTCAGTTTGTTTGCCCAGTTGATTTCATACAAGGGACGCTATTGGCGGATGGCTTAGAAGCTACCCAATCAGAGCACGTATTACATATTAACTAAAACTCCTCAATGCTATAAGATATGCCTCCTGCGCGGTGCTCGATTGTTTGCTTGTCTCTGCCTCTATGTCACCCTCTCTGACATTCTCTGCGACTGACGGAGGGGGTGTGAGCAGAGGTGCTGTTTGCACAGAAGCTGTTTGCCTAGTGGATACAGACGCTCCTCTAAGAAATGCCGCTTTATCGAGGTGTGTCCAAAAGCACACTTATTGATTTTTTGATTGTTTGCTTTAATCTCGCGCTCTCTCTCTTGCTCTCTCTGACATTCTCTGCGCTTGACGGAGGAGATGTGAGCAGAGGGGCTTTTTGCACAGAGGCTGTTTGCTTAGAAGATACGGACGCTCCTGTAAAAAATGCTGAAAGGCTACCTTCGCATTGATCCCTTCATTGCCGCTGCTTTATCGCGGTGCTTGCATACTTAAAGCGCAACAGCCCTATTGATTTTTCATTGTTTACTTTACTCTCTCTCTGACATTCTCCGCTTCTTACGCGCACTTTGAAGAGGAAGATATGTTTTCATTCTTTTAATTGTGAGAAAGAACTGTCATCTCTGTCTTGTCATGGAGCACAGTTTAAACTTTTGACTAAAGGGTGTTATTTCATGTCTAGAGGGCTCTAATAATGTTAAAAAACGTATTTAGAAGGTCATAAACAGGTTTTCTATGCTCTAACTGCGAAAATATTAGATTTATAAATAAAGAATCCTACTTCGTGGAAATTCATTTATCTGTCTGGAGCGGATTAACCGCGATAAACAAGGGTTTACTGTATAACTGTGCGGAGAATATTTATAAACAGTGTGGGAGAGTTTCTAAGGGCTTGAAATATATAAAAATAATCATACAAGCATATGGTTTCTACTTCGCGGATTTTCACCTATCGCGGGGGGTTCTGGAACGCAACCCCCGCGATCGAGGAGGGATTACTGTATATGGCCAAAGGTCTGTGAACACCTGACCATCACATCTATAAAAAAAAAAAAGAGGCATTCATTAGGATTTGTTTCCCCCATGCAACTATAATTTCCTCCCCTCTTTGGGTATTCTCTCAGAGAACTAGAAGATAAACATTTGTGCCAAAACCAAGAGATCTGCAAAAAAACAAAAAACAAAACAGAGCTAAAAAAAAGATATAAAGCAAAAAGAACCCGATTCCCAATATGAGAAACAATAATCATGATTGAGAGAATAAGAGAGTCAAAACCAAAAGTACAGAAAAGAGCACAAAGATAAACTTTGAATACTTCAGAGATTTAGTATCTGTAGATCAGGTAAGGATTTGCACTCATAGCCATCCTTTTATCCCTTAACGTCGATTACATATGGGTCTCAACCTCAGTGGGCTTTCTCCTAGCAACTCTGGAAGTGGACCTAACGATAGAAATAAACACTGGCATCCTTTGAGGACTCAAAATCATACCAAATCATGACAACTGAGAAGGCTCTCCACAAAGTTTTGGTATTTGTCTGTGGGAATTTGTGCTCATTTAGCCGTAAGAGAATTTGTGAGGTCAGGCACTGATGTTGGATGAGAAAACCTGGCTTGCAATTGGCATTTCAATTCATGCCAAAAGTGTTTGATAGGGTTGAGGTCTGGGTTGTGTGCAGGTCTCTTGAGTTGTCAAAATCATCAAACGATGTCCGTGGTTTTGTGCATAGGGGTACATTCATGCTAGAATATAACATGGCCTTCCCCAAACTGTTAAAAAAAATTGGAAGTGCTCCTCTACCAAACTTTGCAGTAGGCACTATGTAGTCTGCAAGGTAGCGTTCTCCTGGCATTCACCGAACACAGATTTGTTCGACTGTTCCAGAGTTCAATGGCAGTGTGCTTCAACTTTTAAACCACTCTAGTTGACTCCTGGCATTGCACAAAGTGATTTTAAGCTTGTTTGCAGGTGTTTAGCTATGGGAACCAATTTCATGAAACTGCTGACACACAGTTCTTGCTGATGTTGCTTCAAGACATTTGGAACCCTTTTGTGAGTGATGCAACAGAGGATTGGCAATTTTTACACTCTATGAATTTGCATTGTCTACCAGTTTGTGGGTAAGCTAATGTTGTTTCCACTTCACAATAATAGAACTTGCAATTGACTCAGATAGTTCACGCAGAGCAGAAATTTCACATCCTTGTGGCAAAGGTGGAATCCTATGACAATGCCACATTTAAGGTCCCAGATCTCATCCGTAGAACCCATTCTACTGCTAATATTTGTCAATGGAGAGTGCATGGCTATGTGCTTGATTTTATTCAGCTGTTAACAATGGATATGGCTGAAACACTTAATAACTTGCGATGGTGTCCACATACTTTTGGCCATAAAATGTATATACTTAGCTATTGAAAATAAAATTCCACTGAACATACTCTATTCAAAGTGAGCTCAGGAGGAAAAAATTAAAGAGTCAACAATCATGGCTCCCACATTGTAAAGTGGGCCCCTAGGCCAGGATCTCTGGCAGGCCCTTCACCTAGGGTTAAGGAAAATGTGATACCCAATAGGAATCTGAAACTTTTTTTGATATTGTTTTTAGTTTTCAAAATATTTTATGCTGAAGCTGACACTCAGCGCTGTAGGATCAATTCTTGCTTTCTGTTCATACGTTTTGTTTGTGCATAATATCTACTCACCTCGGCCGGGCCCCTGTGATCCTGGGCCCCCTGGCTAGAGCCCTGTCAGCCACCCCCTGTGGGGGCCATGTCAACAATAACAAAAGTAAAAAAATAAAAATCAAAAAAACAAAGAGGTTGGTTAATCTTTTGTATATGTCTGTGATTGAAAGTGAAATTGCATAAACAGAGGATCACCCATAGGTGAACTGTATCTGGAAGCCACCACATTTGCAGAGGAATACCTCATCTTCAGCATGTCACTATAATAAAGGTTATTGACATAAAGAATTCATATAAATTTGAGAAAAGAGGCTGATGTGAGCCATTATGAAGAAATTCAGAAATAAATTAAATAACTGAAATAATTAGTAAATAAATTAAATGCAAAATAGCCCTTGTTTTATATGAAGGATGTCTTCCAACACCTGGTTTCAGTATTGTTATGATCTTTATTGTGTAATCATCCAAAATGGAACCAATCAATAAACTAGAAATCCTAAATCCTAGAAATCCGTGAGGAAAGATGTCTGACAAAATCAAGTTTAATGAACTCAAATCTTAACGCAATGGTTTATGAGCATATTAGAAAATTAATCAAGATGATAAATGTTGAAAGGTGGTTACAATTAAATTATGCTTACAATGGAAACTGTTAATGATCTACTTCTTCTTCTTTCGGCTGCTCCTGTTAGGGGTTGCCACAACGGATCATCTTTTTCCATATCCTCCTGTCTCCTACGCCTTGCTCTGTTACACTCATCACCTCCATTTCCTCTCTCACCACATCCATAAACCTTCTCTTAGGCCTATTACAATTAAAATTTCATGTTGTATTTAAGAGTACTGATTACTCTCAAACCTAGCAAGTAATGTTTTAAATGTTAAAAAATTTGATTTTATTCTTGGCTATAACACAAATCCCTAAATAAATTCCATATTAATTTCCTGATTATACCCGATTATATTACTGTTCTTTCTGAGCAAGTTCACCAATAATTTAAATTTGCATTTCATTTGCTGAACCCCTCCCTCAAATAATAATATTTTCCCCCACTACTTTCCCAGTCTAGAATCCACTACAGTTCTATTTCCCCATCTTATTCCTCCTCTTGCCTTTGTCTCCCTTTTATATCATAACCGTGGTCTTACGATGATTCATTTTCTATCACTTACTGCACTTCTCATACTGCATGCTGGAGGTTTAATTTTTCTCTACTCAAAAATTCTGACTTTTTCCAAAAATGTACCTCCAAATAAGACAAACTCACTGTTATAAGTTCTGGCTCCGAACAATCCACCATTTGTCTGGCTAGCTTGTGATTTCACAATTGCATTTGCCAGTGGGTTGAATTATTTGAAAAGGTAGAAATTTTCCAAACCTATGTTGTGTCTCTCATCTTTAGAGAGCATGCATCCCCGTGTGGTACACCCCAGGCATGGATCATTAATAGCTCACACTAGGCTGTAAGTAAATTCTCCAAAGGCTGGAATTTGAGGTCTGTTAGATGCAGGCATGATACCATATGTTGGTATTGCTTAATTATTTTAAAAGTTGGTTGGGATGGGTTCCTTTGTTTTTGACTTTGCCTACAGTTACACTCATGGCAGCTCCATGACTTCATTTATTATAGTAAAAGATGAAGACTGAAAAGGGTGTGCGGGCTTGTTCTCTTAGGTTTTTCCGCTTATCCTATATATCCTATAAACTGTGGGTGATCTTCTGTGTTTATTGTGCGATGCTGATTTCTTTATTCCATTTTCATATATTGGGCTATACTCGTCAGGTCCATTCTGGTGTGTATTTGTTTTTTCTTTCTTTTAATTAATACATATTTTATGTATTATGACTGATTTAGTAGTTGACCAATGGATTGCTTCTGTCAGAAATACATTAGGTGTTATGTGTTTTTTTTATTATTGAATTATTGTTATTGGTGTTGTTAATATATTTATACTTGTTAATTGTATCACATTATTGTCATTCCATTTTATCTGGGATTAGCTGCACTACCCATCTAAGATGGGTTGAAATCTATGTAGATCTCAACATTAAAATTATAGTGCATCATGCAATGCATATGTCTCTGTTATATGCCATTTGGTGTGGGAATTTGTAAAAGCATTGTTAATGTTTGTGATGAAAAGAACAAGTGCAATGCCTTTCATCACTAAAAATGTTTGTGATATGCCATCTTTTGGAATGACAGAGACATGGCAACCAGGCTGACACACAAACACACACAGACACTTATTATTTTATTAAGGTGGACTTTCCTATGGCTAAGAACTTATTGTTTACAGCAATGATCACTTCTAGTCATGTAGTTCATTAATTTTTGATGTCATCATGTTGCCCTAATAAAAGATGATACCCTTTGCAATCTTGTGAATTTAATTTTGTTACCAAAAAAAATCATTGTAGAGTTTTATTTGGTTTGATTTTGTCTCTTGCATTTGAATTTATAATTAGCATTTAAAGCTGTTAATTATTTTATTCACTTTTTAGTTAAATAAAAGAAAAAAACAAATGCAATTTAAAGAATATAAAAATCAAAAAGGATTAAAAGGTCAAAATCCAAAATATGCAAAAGCAATAAAAAAAGAAAGAAAATGTAAAATTTAGAAATTAAAAATGTTTATAAAGACTAAAAAATAGTTTAGAATTATAAACATGGAATACAAAAGAAATATAATTATAGCAAAAAATCCAATACAAAATGCAAAATACAAATAAGATGCCAAAAAATGACCACGAACATTTCTAAAGACTGCTTAACCAATGCATAAATGCACTAAAGAACACATCCAAGAATGAATTAATGCCACTATGAAAATGCTGTAGCAGAAAGAATCTTAAGCAGTCTCCAGATGTTCATTAAAGCACCAGTTACAAATCAACACTTCAAATAATTATATGCAGAGAGGGAGGGGTAATTAAACTAACAAAGATACAGTGCTTTAACTGGGCTGGTACTTATCTTTTCTTAGCATACTAGTGAGTATAGGGCCTACTTTAAGCACTGTATCTTTGTTAAAACTTCACATGGACCCCATTTTCCTGGTTCTTGATATTGTATTGTGGTGCTAGAAGTAGAAGTCTACACTCCTGGGACTCGTGGGACCCCATGAAACTGCTTGCAATGTAGGACTTTGTTTTAGCATTACAGGCGGGAGTATGAGGTCAACATCTGTGTAGGTAGGAGCTACAGTCTAGGAATTTTAAATGTAATTTTTAAACAGGATGTACAGTACATTCATTCAGTATGTACAAGTATATATATATATATCTGTTTATATATATAGATAGATAGATAGATAGATAGATAGATAGATAGATAGATAGATAGATAGATAGATAGATAGATGTTCATTTGCCTAAGCATTTAGGATGCGTGCATGTACTGTCACGTGCCCATCCTTCTCAAGATTGCAGAGCCCGGAGACAGCCTTACATCTACAGAGATGGAAACTGCATTAAAAAAGGAGAATCATGACTGCAAAACTCAGTAAGTGGAAGTCTGACATTTTGCAGTCATTTTCCTTAGTTATCAATGCCAATGGCAACCATCTGCCATTTGCTTGCTGTGATAAATTTGCTAACATACAGCGGACACAAGTGAGGCACCTCAGGTTTAAAGTACAGCGTGTGTGCAGTAGTGAACGGTCAAACTAAGCTGACATTCTTGCCAAACCTGTCAAAAGTACAACTACCGCTAAAAGAGAAGCATTGGATAAATGTGCGGATTTTATTTGTAAAGATATACTGTAATGCCTTATGACACAATGTCTGATGTCAGTGGTTGACACAGCTGCCAGAATTGGAAAGACTGAAGTTTAAAGAGATAGTGCCCCATTTGGTGACTGTATTGCGGCACATGATAGAAAAAGACATTAAAGATGATAAGGGTTACTGCACATGATATGCTAGAGACCATCAATAATTATAGGTGTGCTGTTGCAACTGATATTTGGAACTGAAAACTTTGAAAAAAACCTCTTTCAGATCTGCTATCATCCGCTATATTAATAAGAACTACAGTCTTGTGTCAAGGGTGGTTTTTGTGAGTTTTCAGAATTGACTGGTACTGATCAAGGAGTAAACACGATGACTGTCTTGCACGACTACACCAGATTAAACTGTAGTGCCAACATTCTTAATTCAATTCTCTCAAGTGCTTTTGCACCAGCAATGATGGAGAGTGGTAATGCCACTGCCTCGCTTATTATGGGTTTGCGTCCCGGGTTCTCCCTGTGCAGAATGTGCTCTGAGTAGTGAAAAAAGTGCTATATAAATGTAACAAATTATTATTAAAGTACCCAAAATTGCACAGCTTCTGGCTAGTGTAAAAATGTTAGTCCGGTATTTCAAACATATTGGACAACAAGGCAAGCTAACAAGGTCACTCAAACAGTGTGAGGAAAGAAGATGGAGCTCTAATTTCGATATACTGGATTCTGTGTTGCAGCAGTTTGAAGACTGGCCACATCAACAAAACCATACTTACAATTGTGGTCTCTTTTCGCAAAGATGCGACGACTGATTTAGAATCAGATATTACGACATCTGAAAGAACTTGTCAACAAACTGTTCAGCACCAGCTCCTATCCACACGCTTTACAAAATAGCAACATTTCTCAGCACAAAGCTTCTTATTTTTATTAAGTAAACACAAAATGAAAGGATATAATCAATAAACGGACATAACATACAAAGGAACCCAAAGCTTTTATTTCTATATCTTTTATTTTAGGGGATCACAAAGGTGAAGGAACAAGAAGAGATTTGTAATAATTTGTAGTAATCGCACCTTAATACAACTGCACTAAATTAAAAAGTGCAGTGAAGTTCACTGGACAGCTGTTAGTAACGCCCTCTTTCCTCACTGTGTTGGCACGTAGACGTGACGATGCCTGTACATTCACAGTGCTTTGCTTGGTTGCAGTGTGCTTGCATTGATAAGCAAAAAGTACTGTGAGTGGTGGAGTGTTTGTTAACAGTAATATGCAAAATGTACAGTATATGTGTGACTTGTACATGGACAGCACCTACCATCCATGTCCTTTCCATATTTTTGTGGAGTCAATAGCAATTATTAACATAGGTCATACTTTATTTCCATATCAAATAGCAAGTGGTTGCCTACTTAAAAAGCTTTAACAAGACACATTGCTTACACTGCTCTTTTTTGTTCCTTTTTGTGAAAAACATGTGCAGACTTGTGCTCAGAAATTATTATTTAAGTCCAATTGGAAGTTCGGTAATAATATATTGATGAAGCAGAATTTTCACAAAAAAAATTAAAAGGACAACTGGGCCAAAAAGGGGAAAGCTTCAGCCATCTTCTTGTACACTATCATGTTAAACAGACTTATCAACATTAATTTTATTCCGTAGAGGTTATTATTATGAAAGAAATGTATTTCTGCAGGCAGGAGTGGGATAAAACCATTAGGGTGTGGGTGAGAGCGGGAGAAATGAGGCTAAGTGCATGCAGGAGCAGACAGACACGTGATGAAGTATTGCAGGAGTGGCAGACATGGGTTTAAAAAATCAGTCCTACACAAACTTCTAGATAGAAGTTTCAAGGGGAGAGCTGCCTGTAGGGTGCACACACCTTTTTTATGCTTCAGCGCAGTACATTTTCCAGCAGTGCACAAAGAAGCGAGCCAAGAAAACCCCATCATCTAAACATCAGCACTCCCAGAAATCAATTGTTAATTCTAGCAATGCCTGGAAAGCCCACAGGCAAATCCTTTGAAAATTGGTATTAAAGTGACCCAATTATTTTATCTTCTTAATACTCCACCCAAATGTTGTTTCTTTCAGTTTCAGTTCATATTAAATACTCATATTAAAAATCAGTAAATATTTGAATATATTCAAACATGATTTAAATACACTGGGTGATACATATATGATTATACTACATGTTCTTTTTTGTATTTTTTATAATTGTTATTATTATTAATAAGCTTACTTTACTGATTTTTCTGCTTATGGTGCATCCACAAAGCATCAGAATCAGATTTCTTGGCCAAGAATGCATGAGTACAAGGAATTTGACCCCAGATTTTTGATGACTCTCTAAATATAGTTACATGACAAACACAAACACAATTGCTAACTACATACCTGAGATAAATACACGATATACAATGTAAACATATGTATACATAGAGCAAGACAGTGCAGAAAATACTGAAGTATGTACATGTTAACTGTATGTAAGAATATTGCAAGATATTGGGGTGGGAGGGGGTTGCATGCTGAGCAAGAACAGCCAAATTAACCTTTTGTGAGCAGGTGGCCTGTGGAAATAAACTGTTCTTATATCTGTTTGTTTTGGCTTAGTCTATAACATCTAGCAGATAGGAGAAGTTTAAAAAGACTTAGGCCCCTGGACGGAAGAGGTTATCGATGATTTTCCCTCCCCGCTTCATGACTCTGTAATAGTTCAGATCTTGTAAGGTGGGAAGACTGGTGCCGATTATATTTTGAGCAGACCTGACTATTTGTTGCAGCCTACTCTTATCTTGCTTAGTTGTTGATCCAAATCACACTGTGATGGATGAGCTGAGAACACACTTAACGATTACTATAGAACTAAACTAGCAACTCCAGTTTTAAATTGAACTCTCTTTGCTGTCACAAGAAGTACATCTGATGCTGTGTCTTTATTATTATGGGGTATGTGTTGTTGGTCTTTTATGTCAAGTCCCGGGTGATTATAGTGCCCAAAAATGTGAAGGTTTGCACAACTGGTACTTTATTGTTAACTATGGAGAGAAGAGGTGTTATTGGGGGACCCCTCCTGAAGTCCACTGTCATGTCATCTCATCTCCACAGTTTTGAGAATATTTACCTTCAGATTGTTCTCAGCACCAAAAGGGCCAGCTGATTAACCTCCCTTCTGTATGTAGATTCATCACCATTCTTGATGAGGCCTGTGATGGTTATGTCATTCACATCTATTAGAAGCTTGACAGAGGGGTCCATAGAGGTGACAACTTTAGTATGGAGGGAGAAGAACAGTAGAGAGAGCACACATCCCTTGGGTGAACCATTGCTGTTTTGTATGGGTGTGGAGGTGAGTTTCTCCAATTCCATTTGCTGTTGGTAATTCACTGGCAGGTGGAGGAAGGGACAGAAAGCTGAGTGGTGGAGTTCCATGATTACTGTGTTAAATGCTGAGCTGAGGTCCAAAAACAAAATCTTTGCATGGGTCCTTGGGTTGTCAAGATCTTTCAGGATGTTGTGCAGACCCATATTGACTGCATCATCCCCTGAGCTGTTTGCTCAGTACGCAGAGTGAAGTGAATCCAACAGGGGAATTGTGATGTCCCTCAAGTGAGGAGACACCAGTCTCTTAAATGTTTTTAAGACCACAGATATCTATTGTCAGCCAGTTAGGTTATGTGGCATTATTTTGGGATTGTTTGAAACATAAGGCAGTTCACACAACACAAATGACTTTTTGAAAATCTGAGAAGACAGGGGCCAGTTGATCAGCACAGATTTTCACACAGGAGGGTGAGACACTGTCTGGACCTGCTTCTCTCCTGGTGTTTTGTCTCTTAAAGTGCAGACACACATCATTTTCACAGATATTTAGTGCAGCTTGAATGGCAGAAGGTGTGGAGGAGTAGGTTGTGATTGTTTGTATAATGGGGCAGCTGGAGCCTGTGTGGAGTGGGACCTTGGGTTTATCAAACCTGCAGTAAAACTCATTCAGGTCATTAGCCAGTTGATTGTTCTTAGCAATGTGAGTGGGATGGTTTCCTGTAGTTGGGGATATCCTGTAGACTTTTACATACTGATTCAGGATCACTGGTTGAAAACATATTTTTGCAGCTTTTCAGAGTAGTTCTTGTTAGTCTGATTTTTTAGGACTATGTGTCTCTTGCCAGTCCAAAGCGTGTTCTGTTCACACATCTATAGGCAGCTTCCTTGACTTGACGGGGTTGTCTGAGGTTTGCTGTAAACCATGGATTGTTGTTATTAAATTTTTACTTTTTCTTGGTGCAGACATACATGTCTTCACAAAACTTGTTATAGGATGTGACTGTGTCTGTCAGCTCATTGAAATAAGATTCAAAAACATCCCAATCAGTGCAATCAACAGATGCCTGTAGCTTCAGCATTGCCTTATTAGTCCACCTTCTCACAGTGGTAATCACAGGCTTCGACGACTTTAATTTATTCCTATTGGTTGGGAGCAGTTGAATCAAACAGTGGTGAGACATTCCCAAAGTTGCTTGGGGGACTTGTATTCTTTAGAAGTCTATAACAGTGGTCTAGTGTGCTTATGACTCTGGTAGGACACTTAATGTGCTGTATAAAATAATGCAGTTTAAACGGTTGAAATGTACTCTGTTAAAGTCCCAGAGAATAATCAGAAGGAAGCTTGCTTAATTTTGCTCCATGCTCATTATATAGTTAGCTAGCTGTTACAGCACTTCACTTGAACAGGGTTGGGGTGGAATGTAAACACCAACCAGAATAAACATGGACAATTTCAACAGTGAATAAAAGGGCTTTCAATTAATAAAAAGTGTTTCTAAATCAAGGCAGAACATTTTACATAACACTGTGACATCGGTACACCAACCTTTATTGATATAAAAGCAGATTCTGCTTCCCCTTCTTTTTCTCATTGACTCCGTTATGTGGTCTGCTCTATGAAGTTCAAATCCTGACAGGTGTAATGCAGTTTCTAGGATGGATTCATTTAGCCAGACGGGATGAGAGTGAAAAGTCCTTGTTATTCTTGTTGAGGAGTAACAGTTCACTCATTTTATATCCAAGAGAGCAAAGGTTAGCCAGATGTAAAACTCGGGGGTGCGTTTGAAATCCCCATTATCTGAGGTTAATAAGCGCTCCAGTGTGCTTGCACCTACTGTAATATCTGTGCCTGCAGCTGACAACTGCTGCTCTGTCAGCTAAGATATCCAAACAAGCTCTTAATTGTGAAAAATCTGGTATCACATTACACAAAGTGAACTGTCGAATATTCATCAATTCTTCCAAAGTGTATTTGATTATATTTGAACACAAAATGATGGGCAAATAAACAAAAGCAGAAAGAATACTAGAGAGCATCTAACCAAAGCTGCCATACACATGAAGTGTTTATGACTCCAGCATAGTGCATAAAAGAAACAAGCTATAACTGCAACCTTCAGACAAATGTGACAATTGAAAACACAGCCCTGCACAAAAGTGGAATTTTCTGGGTGCACAAAGTAAAGTGATTGAATAGAAAGGGCACTGGGGTACAGTTTGGAAGGCCTTTGAGTAATGCATGTGAAAAACACAAACAATTGATGTTGGTTGTTTAAACAGGCTAAACATAGTCATTAATCAATTCTTCGTTTTCATACTTTTCAAAAAAAATAAACAAAATGCGGCCAGTGGATTAGATGTGCTAAAGCTGACTTCATACTTTTCACGATGGGATGCCACTGGAATGTTGTAAGTAAGGATAGGCAGTCAATCAGTAACATATACAAATAAACTCAACTCAGTTACTCTTTTTTTCCCTATTACGATTAAAGCAAGCAGCATACACGTTGTCACACATGCATGTCTGAAGATCACCTTCCAATCTTTTACCAGGTATGTGATACACCCCAGGCCAGGAGGGGGTGCTGTTGCTAATTGTCTTATCTTTTACTTCCTCCACAGTCTCAAGAAACCACCCAGTGAGGGCACTGGGAACTGTCCCCATTCCTTCCTGTCTCAGGGCTTCAAAAGGACGAACTCCCAAAAGAAGGCATTGCTTATTACTGAGACAACTTGACAACAGAAGTCTGGCAAACCGACAGCAGATCCAAGTTAATGTAAAGCTCTAATATTATGTGGCAATAGCCTTTTTGTTGCTTATTTTAAAGCAGTGAGTATTTTTTTTGGTTAAAAACTGCAAATAAATAGGTAGGGCTATGTTGGCACCCCAAAACAGTCTACAGTTGCCAACCTTTTTCCACTCAGACAACCACGTGTCCTAAATATTTTATGTTTTAGCCATTGTGTGTCAAGTCAGCAGACACATAAAGATGCAGACCATTTGAAACTTTATGTAACCTGTGTCTTAGATAACTAAAACGAACATTGATAATCTGAAAAGACTCCTTAAAATGGTGATTTAAAGCCATTCTAATAAAAGAAAAATCAAAACTATGACAGTTATGCACCATTGTCTTTAATGACAAAGTAATCCAGCTTTTGCTTGCTGTGATGGATGCTTAAGACTTTTATCATAAAGCAGCAGTAGGTCAGAGATCTCAACTTTTAGTAAAAGAAGCCCATGCATTTTACTAATGATGAGACAAGCTAAATGGTAGGCTTGAAAACATTATTTTTTATTCTTGTTCACTGTGGATAACCTTTTTGAACGTGGTTAAACATTTTTCATTTCTTTTTCTTCCCATATTCTTGCATAATTTTTGTCTTTCCTGAGAACTAAATTTCTTTTGTCTGTATTTAATGTCTTCTTTGAGCTTGATGCTGCCAGGTAAGCTCTGGATACTTGATTTTGACTAGGGTGGGCCAGGTGTATTCAGTTAGGAAAGAATAAATGGATGAAAAACATTTTGTGTTAAAAAATGAAATAAATTTCTCTTCGGTAGTAATTTTTGCATGTCCAGAATGTGAGTATAGCAGGAGACTTTGCTTTTTCACTCTGATGCCAATACAATGTTGTGATTTGTAGCAATTTCAAATCAGCTTTGACTGCATGTTTTAATAAATATATTGCAGGTAATGCACTTTAAAATAGTCAATTTGCCATGTAATATTTTTAACTACATAAATTAAAGATTATTAAGTAATTTTTATGGGCTTGAAAAGTCTAATTGAAAAGACTACTTTAACCAATACATTTTCAAGCTTGTTCTACAATGCATAAAGATTATTACATATGAAAAGATTTAATATTATGTAGCATTTACAGGACAATATAATTCAAAACTTGTCCTCATACCAATCGGTATCGTAGAGGGGAACATTTTATTTAAAACATGTGGCACCTTGGATTCTTGTGCAGTGCAAACTTCAAATTTGTTAAGGTGTTTGTTTTTTATTAGCTGAGTTTGTTTCCATGTATTCTCTTGCTCACTTTCAAAGGGCATTTTATCCTGGGCTTGTAGAAAAAATCATTAATTTCCAGGAATATACCATATCTGTCTCAGCATGGATGCAGTACTGTTTCAGGTCTATAAATTGATCTCTTCCCACCTAATTAATCACCCCATCATCTGCTTTGATACTGCACTAACTTTTCACCAACTTAAGCCTGACAAATAGTTTTTGACTCATCGGCTGCAAAATTTTCACTTTCTTCCTCATAGAACTTTATCACAATTTGATGTTATTCTCACTAAGGATGCTAATCTTATTCTGTCACATCAGACAATAAATACAACCTACTGTAGAGTTTTGAAGCACATAAACTTCTCCATGAAATGACACCTAAATACTGCTCTGTGGAAAAATGTGCAGTACTTTAAACAGCTCTCAGAAAAAAATGTAGGAATTCATGTTGTTTAATTCACAACATGAATGATCCTATATTTGGGCAAACTCCCATTCTGATATGTATTCTGGGATTTGTTGTCCCTCCCCATTACAAATGCTTTAGTCTGCCATTTCTACTGTAGATCTCATTAAAACTACAGTATAAATAATGGAGTTATTTCAGCTACACTATGAAACACTGTACTGATACTGTAATATGACACCCTAAGCATGTTGAAGTTACAGACCACTGTCATTGATCAATGCTGACTTTTATACCCTCTATTAGGTAACATCATGGATTGTGACCTCCAATAGTCCTGCACAGCAACTGTAAACAAAAGAAGAAGAAAATGGCAGCACCCACAAGAAACAAAATACCATTGAGATTAGATGTTAATTGTTTTAATAACTTTAATGATGGCCTTTACCATGATATAAACCTTAAATTTAAATTCTCCATATTCCAAAATCCCCAAAAGACACAAAGAACTCAAAATAAACACAAAATAACAAAAATACATTCACCTTTACCCCTTCATTCTCTTTTTGCAGCTGTCCTTTATTGTACCAATGTGAAATCATTAATTTCTAAATTTGTGTAAAATGGGAAGGGGTCCAGATAAAAACATACCTTTCAAGGTGGAAAACACTTGTTTTCCTATTCCTAATCTACAGTTGTATTTTTTGCCATATATTATTTATTATACAATATATTTTTTAACTACTTAATACTTTCTGCCTGAGGCTTCTTAGGAGTGCCATGGCCATGAAACTCTCTTTGCTAACTTGAAAGTAAAGTTAGCTAAAAGTATCCTGAGTCATCTATTATATGCAATTGAAATTTAGCACCTAGTTAAAATAGATGACTTTGATTCTAAAACTAAATAAAAAAACACCTATTTTTACAATCTGCTCTTTGAGTATAGGTGAGCACTAGTGATGAGCGAACACTGCTGAATTTACGTCACCTCAAGTTCATTGAAATTGTGGAATGTTCAGGAATCTCAGCAATCTCAACAAAATGCACTGAAGTTAATTGGAAAGAAGAAACTGAATTAGTTTTGAGTGGATTATAATGGCATAACTGTCTTTTAAATCTCCCTGAGGAGAAAAAATAACATAAACTGAGCTGTGAAGAGGCAGTGTTAACCATTACACCACAATATTCTGAATCATTTATCACTCTGTGTCTCCTGAGCTCCCACAGAGCCTGTGACACCAAGGATTATATACTGAAGAGGACTGTTCCTGCCACTACCCAATCTGCGATATGTTGTGAGGAATATAATATGCTTAATCCAGCAGCGAAGACAGAATGTATAATGAATATATGCAAAAAAAATTATATTTTGATTATGGCCAGCTAATATAACCTTCAGATGAAAACAATGCAGTTTTTTTTTTTTTGTTTTTTAGGACATACAAATCCAGTTGGAGTACTGATCGGGATGTGACATTATGCATGCATGCATGTGCATATGCCACAAATTATTCACACAGGCGTGAATTAGATCAGGCAGTGGTGTAAAGTGCAAGGTGGTGTACACTTATGCATGAATGAAAGTTTTGCCCATCTGCGGCACAAATCAGGCAGATCAGGTAGTGATTCCCCAAATGCAAAGCATTATGGGGTGATGGGAAATGTGGAAGGAAAACAAAAGACTTAATAATTTAACTCACAGAATCAAGGATTTAGTTAGAATTCTATGTGCAGAATTATAGACACCACAACAAACAGAACAGTGCATGCCAAGGTGTGCCTGTCTTTTCTCTGAGTTCCATCACTTTTATATCTTCTTCACCATCGTGCAATGCCACGATGGCATGATTCTATCAGAGTCCATTACACGTCAGACAAGCAGGGTTTGCCACATCTGCGAAATTCCCTTTCCTACTATTACTTGTTTGTGTAGTTTATCAGTTGCCATCTCAAAGGTCAACACTATGCTTGCTATTACAGAATCATCTAATAACAAATACAAGGGTTAACAGTAAAAAAAAATTATACTGATTTATACTAAAATGAATGTTAATACTTCAGTACTTCAACACTTTCCCCTTTTCATCTATATTGGATGAATCACAGTTTCACATTAGATTTAGGAAATGAAAGGTCAGAGTCTGTAGGGATTATCAAGTGTGAAGTACATGTACTTGTAGCTAAATAAGAGCAACAAGAACAGAGAGAGAGATTATAAACTTGACTAGACAAAACAATATTATGCGTATAGCTATAATTCCTATAACAAGCACAAAAAGTTTCTTCATTCACTCAGGTATCCATGCTATCCATTCTGTCTGCCAATGGCTATCAGAATCCTCAGAAAGGAACGATTTATGCAGTTCTTCTGTCGCAGAAAGCTTATGGCTCAGAATAGATGTATGTTATCATTTTAGAGGAAGTGTTTGGTACATATGTGCAACACTGGCTTCTAACCACAGCACATGTTCCTTGCTTGAAAGTACCATGACCAGAGCCATCCTATTCTGATGAGAAACAGTACACACAGCAATCACTTGTGGTGAAATCTTCTTTTTCTCCTTCTGTAGTCCAGTTGGCAACAGCCTCCAAGGCATGAACCAGCTGACTAACTTGTCTAAGCCAGCAGCACAGGAAATTTCTTGGGAAACATTTGGTGAACAAGGCCACCAGCAAAGTCACTGTAAAAATCCATTGGCGAGCACCGATGCCCTTTCTACACTGAGACTGAAACTTTAGATGTTTTACAACTTATGGAAAGACTACCAATCTCCTTTGTGAAACCATCTCCTGTATACATTTCTATTCTATTTTCCTTGCTTTTCTAAAGTGATTTCTATGGAAGTTTATTTCTGACACTCAAAAACATTTAACTTTAAACATTGTTTCACAAAATTATTGTGTTACTTCACAAAGATGTTGCTTTCTGTTATCAGTGTCATCAAGCATGTGCTGACAGCTGACAGTAAAGGAGAGGTTAAGTATACAGTATGTGTAGCAAGTGATCAAGTGACAAGAACTGATCAGGCATTATAGGTATACATTTAGTTTTAATCAGATTAAAGTTTAGTAAGTTTAACACAGATGGTTTCACTTTTTCAGAGGGGTAGGAAACAGCTAGCATTCTTGCCTCACAGTGACAGGGTCTCCATGGAATTTACACATTTTTGAGTGCTATCAGTGATTGTGGTGAACTTCAGATGGTTACTTATTTTAACACTAAATAATGGAAATATGGCAGTAATACTTCACTAAATTAGCAAAAAAAATGTTTATTTGTTCATGTACTTTTTCCATCCCTAACCTAAGCTCCTGAACTTTTGAGCTGTTGCACCAGATTGTGCTGTTTCAAAATAAGATCTATGTCAAAGAACTGAATTAAAATGAAATTTATATTTTATTTACAGGTTTCTGTTGTTGGATAACACACAGCAAACTCTTTTCTGTGCCCTAAAAACTTACTTAACGTTTACCACAGTTGATTCTTGCCTTACACCTGCTGCTGGGACAATCACTGGCTCTGGTGGATTTTACCCCTCAGCACATGTAAGATTAAATGTATACCTACTGTATAACATCTGTTTAGCTTTTGTCACTTGATTGTATGCTATGCACATGCTTAATTTGTTGTGCAATAGTTGTTACTGGAGTATACATACACATACACAATGACACTAATGGTAGCAGACATCTTGTAAAATAATAGGAATATTTCAAATTATCAAAATTTGTTTGCAAAATAACACAATATTGAATAATAATACAAATATTTTGTGAAATAATGTAGTCATTTTTTAAGTGTCAGCAATAAGCTTCTGTAGCTTTCTGCTCTGTTTCTCTTATTGTGTAAATTTTTAATCTGTCTCTCCATAACAACTGGAACTTTGATCTTTTCTCTATTCACTCTCTCTTTGCTGGAATGTAATTTTTAAAACACATTAAACTTTGTTCCAAAAATCTGAACCAGCAATTTTTTTCAGCTCTGGCTAATTTATAGGTTGCATCTTACCCCTCAAAAAGAGTATGCCATGGGAGTCAACTGTACTGTTGTGTACTCCCAAAAGAATGGGGTGCTTTTGTTTGTATGTTTTGATCTCGTAATCTCTCCTCTCCATCTGGACTGCTGAGTGTCAGCCACTTTCTTTTAAAAATCCTATTAACAAAGGTTTTGGCTTTGGGTATGATTGCTGCCTAACATCATTTGGGTTAATGTGTGGAAATCTTCAAAACTGGACAACTCTTCAAATAAGTTGTTCACCTATTACAACCTTATCCACTTCAAATTGCTGGCAGAATAGACTAATAAACCACTATCAAATCCATTGTAATTTTTCAAAATGCCAATATTGTTAATATCTAGTGAGTTACTGTATGACCAAAAATTGTTTGATGAAGTTTAATTTGAAATTTATTTGTTAAGCTTTTCCTTAGGTCTTTATCTTTATTTCTCTGTTTCCCTCAACAAGGGAGCTGTATTGTTTTGATGTGCTGTTTTTGCTGATTATTTGGGTAATGTAATAATAATAATAATGCATTTTATTTATATAGCACCTTTCCCATGTTCAAGGCACTTTAATATGTGTGATCTGCCTCTGTAATAATTGCATAAGTTTAATATGTCACTGTGCTCTCTGCAAATATATCTTATAAATCAGCCTCTTTCTACTCGCATACACAGTGGACACAGAGCCAGATTTAACACAGGGGTTCACCATATAAGAACTGCTAGGCGAGCATTATAAGACAAGACAGACAGACACAACTGAGAACCAGGCAGTCAAACTGAGGACTGTTGTATACTATTTTTGTCTGTCAAAGTCAGCATGAAACTGTACCCTCTTTTGCCTTGTTTGGAATGGCATGATTCACCTATGTGGGGGCCTGTACATGAAGAATGAGTATAAAGCCTTGGAACATTGCCTGGTACACCTTTGCAGCCGGCGGATGAATGGGAGATAATGTCATCCGATCCAGAAAATCCTTCCACTGCAACGGCGAAAATGGCAGACTCTACACATCGGGCCCCCACTCCCGTGCTGGATTCTTGCCATTGGCTTCCTTTGTCTGTTATGCAGCATAAGCTGTCATTAAACAAAGCTAAGTTATTTTTATATTATATCTATATAGTTTTGGGTTATGTAACACGCCACAATTACAAAAAAACTCATTCAAAGGGAGCTAACTAACCCTGCTAGGTACAGCCTCACTGTCAGTTTTGAGCACTCCCTTCTTGTGGGATGGAGTTAATGGCATAGACAACTGTTTGTTTTTATAACGATGCTACCTGCTCATTTTTGCTACATTTACTGCTCCTATAGTTTTATTGAAGGACCATTCCTGTATTATAATATTTACTATTAGGTTTAGTCTGGACTTTTAACTTCTCAATGAAAATGTTATCGTAGAAAGTGGTTACCTATAATCTGAAGTTACAGGTTTAATTTGTACACATGGCTGGTAATGTCACAATTGATTTAGGACCTCTCATGAATTCAAAGAAAATGGCAAGTTTTGTCTGACTTGTTTTAGAGAGCAAAGATGTGCTCAAGAAAATATTTACTGCTAAGTCAATAAACTTCTTTATACTGCAAGAGACCTAAGTATTCTGTACCTTGCTGCTGTAGCAAAATCTTGAAAAGGTGGTGCTATAGGCCTGATGATAGCTGCAACTTGCAAGTTTTAACTCAGCGTTTCTCAACCTTTAAGTATTTGCGACCCGAGTTTTCATAACAGTTTTAATCACGCCCCCCTAACATTTTTTTGAAATGTAGATGCATATTTTATTATTCCTACTTAACTTTTATCGACTTTTATCTAACTCTATATTTATTTTTCTAGTATCAGAATGTAGTTTAAGTTAATTTGTTTTGGGTTCAATATTTTTCATATTTTTGATTCTTGTTTTCTTTTTTTCACATCTTCGTGCCCCCCTTTTTGTTACTTCACGCCCCCCAGGGAGGCCTGCCCCACAGGTTGAGAACCACTGTTTTAACTGTTTTTTCAGAAATGGTTAAAATTGGTGAATTCATTGCAGGATATTCAGTGAACAGAATAGAGGTAAAAAAAGTTTTTCAATCATTGAAATATGTCAATCTGTAATAATGAGGATACCATTAATCATATCCATGTGTTTTATTGTTGCTAAATCTAAAAGTAGCACATGCCCAACATAGCATCTTTATTTAAGTCTTGCAAAACTGCCCACCTTAACTGTCACTGTGTGGTCCCACACTAGTTTAGCCTCCAAACATGGGTTTCACTTTTGGCTAGAGTTGCTTTCTTAGTAGTCTTGAGGGGCCAGGAAACCCGTTAAAAAGTGTGTAGTGAATAGAGGGGAAATGTATTCATTATTAAGGTTCAGTTACTTTACCCTTACCCTTTCTCACAGTATCAAGTCTTTTCTTCAAAACCTTTTGCTCTCCCCCTGAAACCTTGGTGGCCATTTTAAATACTCAGAATGGAGAAACTGGGGGCAGGTGTTTTCGGTAGGTGGGTATAGCCTTTGCAGCGTGTCAGCTCTATTAATGGTAGTCCTTTTGACGGAGTGTGATGCACCATTTATCGTTCTGAACTTTAGCACTCTTAACTGGGATAATGTGGTTTGATTGTTCTTGATCATTCTCTTATAGTAAACTCTAAATATAAATATTATATATAATATATATAGGTGGTTGCCACCACCTTTGATAAGCTGTTAAGGTCCAACAGGAAGAAGGAATGATGACAAACACAGGAAATCAAAAACTTTTAATACACAATTCAATCAAGCACTTGAAAATAGGTATGTATTGAAAAATACATCACACACTAAGTGATACTTAAAATACATTTATAAGAATCTTAAGACACACCTTTAAACCTTGCAAAACTAAAACATTAGTACAAAACTAATCAAAACTAAAAGTAACATCAAAACACATCTCCATAAAATTATATATCTGCTTACATCTAAAATAGAAAGAGGGAGAAAACAGTCAAAGAACACCTAGCTGGTAAAAAAATCTGATTTCAGTGTCACCACCAAACTCTGCCAGTAAAAGACTCACACTTATATCCCACACCTCTCTTTTCATAGTTAGTATTTAATTCATCGTACTAAAGAGACATCATCTTCATCTTAATCTTAACATTGATCATTACACTGATTTAAGTGTTCTAAACAAATTTTGTTTAAAAGAGAGTAATTGGTTCATGTTTGAGTCACAGAATGTGATATCAGATGCCTGTGCAGTTAGTTCATATTTGCAGACCACCAATTGAGTATTGTGAGAGCATTAAAGGATAATCCTGGGTATAAATATACACATGACAATACATATGTGTAGGAATGTCTCAAGGATAGTGAGTATTTCATTAACACATTTGACTGGACATCTGATCAGCAAAGACTGAGTTTGTGGGCTGTAAATGTGGAGTGCAAATGTGGCTAACATTACATTTTATTCATGTTCGCTTTATTATTATTGCACTTATTTTAACAGCTGCTAGGCATGTAAGGTAATTGATAGTTTAGTGGGAATTGTCCTCTAAAACTGTTTTACTGGACAGTAAATCCAACTTCTATTATTGCTGCATGTCTTTAATAGTATATAATGTTTGCAATTCATTATAGGAGTAACCATATCAAATGGTTTATTGAATTTTACACAGTTTTATAACCCATTTAATGGACTGGTTTCCCACTTAGAGAGGACTTCTCCTTTGTGTTTGATGCTACTGAGAAGGGCTCTGAACTGGATAACATGGGCTTGTTAATGAATGGATAGATGAATAGTTTTTATATCCAAAATTGTGGTGTATGGGTGTTTTGGTGTATGTTTTGGAATAACAAGTATATAATTAAAGTTTATAAAATAAAAATTGGTACGTGACCCTGTATTTAGGATATAGTTGGATAATGGATAGATGGATGGCACTAATCAATTTTTATATGTGGCAACATTTTTTTTAATGATATTATGTAAAAATCACCCCAAGTGAACACATTTGTAATTATGAAAAATGATGTTAGAAATTATAAAGTTAATTTTCTCACCTTTTTTCTATATCGTTTTATGATTGTTAATCAAATAACCAGAAAAGCAACATAAACACAAAAAAAAACAACTTCTTTAAACATGTATAATTTTCTTTATTCTGTCTTGCATTCAGTCTATTACCCAAATTCCTTATTTTATAACAAAAGCCTCACTACAGAGTGAAGAAGACAAGATTTTTCAAAAATATTACAATGGTAAAGTTTCAAATCTATAATACTGAACTCAAAAGCAGTTCCAGTTGAAGCATATTAGGAGCCATAGGCAGGGTGGACTGATGGGCGCCCCTCGTTGTCCATAGTGGGTAGGCTTTATAATTAGACCTTGACAACCTGTGTTTGAGTGTATATGTACCACAGAATTGAAGGAGTGTATGTCCCTTAACATTGTAATAAATAGCATCCCTCAGAAGGCTGCACCCTAGGTGGCTGCCTGTGTCACTCAATGGATTAACCAGCTCTGTTCAAATGAATACTTAAACATCTTGATGAGGGTCTATCAAAATTAGTACAGATTAGGGTTCCTGTATATCCTCTTGGAATTGTAGAGCTCTGATAATGACGCCAGTGTGCCAGGTAAGATGAAGAAATGAAACAGAATATTAAGCAGAAGTGTTTCTTTTTCAAAATGCTCAAAGAATTAGGGTGTTTCACGGGTCACAGCGCGCCAGTCGATTGTTCAAAGAAATTGTTACTAATATAATATATTATAAATATATCATGCATGCAGACATAAAAGAAAAATAATCCTCTCAATACTCACTTCTTTATAATGGCACTGCCATCTAGAAATATTACTTAATTGATTCATGCTGACATAATTTCTGCTGCTAAATACATTAATGTGTATGACCCTGCAGTTGTTTAATGAGTTTTTTACCACTTCCCTATATAGACTTTTACATTTGTGTCTGCCAATATTCTTAAGAAAATAGGCACAGATACTATTGGCATCCTTGATAAAGACAAATCAAATAAGCAGCAGAAAATAAACAGTATAATATTGATCTATAAGTTATGTCCAAAATAAAGAAAATACAGTTTTTCTCTCATACAGTTACTTCATATTACATGTTTATAAAATGTGTAATACTGTTCTTTTTCTCAAAAACATACTGTATGTATAGAATCTCCTGGATTATGTGTGTCTATTGCTTGATGTAGTGTCCTCTGGTAGGTGCAGCAGCATCAATACAAGCCTTCTTATAATCCTTAATAAGGATAAAGAAAATATATAAGTTGGGATTTCAGGCAGTTCTTCAAACTTTCTTAGTTCTCACATCCATACACTTCAGCTGCCCACTTCATTCAACCTGCTTTTTAACTAAGACTAAAGTCTAGGAACTGAAATGGCCATTTTAAAATACTGCATTTGTTTTTTAATCAACCATACCTTCCATCTCCGTACTTAACAATAAAAATTATGCCAGTTGTGGGAACCTTCACGTTTCTGGGACTGGTAATCACCCTGGACTTGACACACTAACAGAGTTCAATTGACCACAGGAGCTGCTCACTCAATTCTACACAACAATCATTGTATCTATTCTAAGCTCCTCCATTAAAGTGTGGTTTGGATCAACAACTAAACATGGCAAGAAGAAGCTACAACGAATAATCAGGTCTGCTGAAAGGATCACTGGAACTAGTTTTTCCACCTTGCAGAATGTGTACAATTCCAGAGTCATGACCTCAACATCCAGGTCACAAGTTTTTTAAACCTCTCCCAACTGTCAGGCATTATAAAATTAAACTATGCCAAAACAAGCAGATATAAGAACAGTTTCATTCCACAGGTCAACAAGCTCATCAGTGGCAAAATGTCATTTGTCTTGTTTATATCTCTGGTGTGTACCAGTCAGTTGAGTGAATGTCTGTCATGTAATTTTAATTGTAGAGTCAAAAAAACCCAGTCAAATTCCATGTATGCAAGAATATTTGGCCAATAAATGTATTTTTGATTCCAATTCCTCTCTTGTTTATGTTTAGTCCACTTGTAAACAATCTTTCCAGATGTGACTCTTTGATTATTGTTTGTGTCCTACACCATCTTTCTTACTCTGTATAAGAGAATATTAATTGGAAGTCTTTTTTTAGTAAGTTAGCTTTTGGATTGAATGATTAATATATCTGAACTGTATGTACTAAACTCAGTAGTATATTTACATCTTTAAGTAGGTTTTATATCCTTTACCTGTTTCAATGACATTTATGACAAAAAAAATCAGGTGGGGCCACAGGGACTAGGGAGAGAAACCCTGTCAGAAATGGACAAGCCATTCTGGGAAGCCATGCAAAGGGAGTGTGTGTGAATGAATGAGAGAGAGAGAGAGAGAGAGAGAGAGAGAGAGAGATAGGTGATCAAGTACTTAATGAACAGGACTTACAGAGATGGGAGTAGATTCATACCTGGTGGTATGGATTGTGGACTATCTTACAGACAGACTTCAATATGTGCGTCTCGGGAACTGCAGGTCTGACATTGTGGTCAGGATCAGGAGCGTCGCAGGGGTGTGTTCTTTCTCCAGTCCTGTTCAGCCTATATACATCGGACTTCCAATACAACTCGGTCCTGCCACATGCAAAAGTTCGCTAACGACACTGCTATCATGGGCTGCATCAGGAGTGGGCAGGAGGAGGAGTATAGGAAGCTAATCAAGGACTTTGTTAAATGGTGCGACTTAAACCACCTACACCTGAACACCAGCAAAACCAAATGGTGGATTTTATGAGGCCCAGGCCCCTCCCGGACCCTGTGAGTATCATGCAACTGTGTGCAGAGGGTACAGACCTATAAATACCTGGGAGTACAGCTGAATGATAAATTGGACTGGACTGCCAATACTGATGCTCTGTGCAAGAGAGGACAGAGCCGACTATACTTTCTTAGAAGGCTGGCATCCTTCAACACCTGCAATAAGATGCTTCAGATGTTCTATCAAACGGTTGTGGCGAGCGCTCTTTTCTTCGCAGTGGTGTGCTGGGGAGGCAGCCTAAAGAAGAGGGCCACCTCACGCCTGGAAAAACTGGTGAGGAAGGCAAGCTTTATTGTAGGCACAGAGCTGGACAGTTTAAAATCTGTGGCAGAGCGACGGGCGCTGAGCAGGCTCCTGTCAACCATGAAGAATCCAATGCATCCACTGAACAGTGTCATCTCCAGACAGAGGAGCAGCTTTAGCAACAGATTGCTGTCACCACCCTGCTCCACTGACAGACTGAGGAGATCGTTCCTCCCCTACAATATGCAACTCTTCAATTCCACCACAGGTAAACGTTAACACTACACAAGATTATAGACTGTTATACTTGCCTCACACTCTCTACCCTGCATTCTTTAACTTGCACTGCGCTTTTATTGCTCTTTAATTAATATTGTTTTTATCAATATGCTGCTGCAGGAGTATGTGAATTTCCCCTTGGAGATTAATAAAGTATCTATCTATCTATAAGAGAGGCTTCTGTATGTAAATCCTTTGGCCTAGGTACACAACAGCTGCTGATGATCATGGAATGGATTCTGGCTTGGATCAGCTCATGGTTTTAGAGATGGTAACTTCAGATGATGCAGCCTTTGACCTCAACTGAGTCATGTAAGGTGGAGTCAACATTGTGAATATGCAGAAAAAAATGCTGGAGTTGCTAAGGAATTAGGTAGCCTCCTATAAGCCTCACATGAGGAAGTGATGGAGAGACACTGCATTTCACAATGTATTAGGCTTCCCAGCTCCAGTGACAATAAAATGTCAGCTAAATAATGTCATAAAAAATCCCCCAAAATAAAGATCTAACATATTGCCATATGGTACAACCAACAATGGACCATTAAAAATATTAAAATATACCTCAACATCAAATACTCAATAAACACTAAAGAAAAACAAATGAATATTAACAAATTTCCAATTTTTGTACAACAGCCAAAGTACTAAATTGTTTTGTAAATAAGTAATTGATGTGAATCATGCCAATGATGATAACTACACCAAAATTGCAAAATGTGCAGGTTCATATATCCTGTCAATTGCATCACAAAAATTCAACTAATGGGATGCATTATAAAGGCTCTAGCTTTTAAGGCTCAAGGGAAAATAAATGTTCAGAGTGCACATGAAAAACAGATGCCAACAATACTGCATGGTCTGCCCAAGCAAGTTAGAAATAGGTTAGTGGTCTCAGGCACAAAGAAAATTCTTTTTCTCTTTATGAAATTGCATTGAGCATACCATAGAAAATTGAAAAAATGTAATATATTGACTAAGATGAATTTGCCTTTAACATTAACTTATATAATCTAATAATGTTATTTAATAGATTTTAATACTCATTTAACTTATGCACAAGCAGCACCATCTGCTGGGAGGTGGAGGAGCAGTGACCCACTTGCCCTTAATTTAGAGCCATTGCTGACTTGTTTTGTGTTTTTCTTTATCATTTCTTTGCCTTTTGCCATATTATTAATGACTAAATGTTTTTTTATATGTGTTGTGTACTATGTTCAAATTCTGTAGACTAAATTGTATTTAAATAAGCAGATTTTCAGCGTAATTGTTTTGCTTTAAAAGGATATATATAATACAGTAGTTGTATTGGGAAATTATTTTATTGTAAAGTTTATATTGGAATAAAGGTCTGATTTTTGGGATAAAATATAGTTTATAATCTTTGATATCTAGCCGTGTATTTTACATGGCTGTTTTGTTCAACTTTGTGAAGGACACCTTTTGACTGTTAAAAAAAAAAGCTTTTCATCTTTGTTCTTTTCTACTGTCTATTTTTTAATTTGATTTTTTATTCTCCAGCACTTCAGGTGTTTAGAGAATATATACTTTCATTAGTTAAAGATGAATTTATGTTGAGAGAATAAAACACAATGATCCGCCAAAAGTACAGAGGTGGGTGTTTGCCTTCACTAACAAGAACCTGGAAGAATGCCTTTTAGCAATTCATGCTTCATTTGCTAAAAAAAACAAATAAAATCCACAGATTTCCATTGTGACATAAATACCCATCAATTTACTGAGCTTCCTTTTTCACTTTGAAGGTTTTAGGGAGCCAGCATCCATCTCAGACCAATATCAAAAAAATGTACAAATCTTGGATAGTCCACATAACATTCAGCATGAAATAATGGAGAGTCACCAAATAACTTAGTAATTAGATGTTTAGAATTTGGGAAAAAAATACCAAACCCTGAGGAAAAAAAAAATGGCAATGACAGAAACAATGCAAATTTGACAAATATATTAAGCAGGTGTCACACACGCACGATTAGAGAGCAGCTGATGGGCTCAACAAAGCGAGATACCACAAAGAAAGCGGGTTTAGAAGAAGGCAATCATCTCTCTCTCTCTCATTTAACAGAAAAATGGAAAAATAAAAGTACCTTTTGGAAGACTGGCAGACAATCTCACTTCCACATGCACAACAATAGTGGCATTCTTTCCAGCCCCACCTGATGACTTCACTTCCGGCTTCAAGTTTTCTGTGTCATTTCTGCCTTTTTGTTGTTTTCCTAGCATTCCCTTTGTATCTCATTTCCTGCCAGTTCATTATAAAAATCCACTCATTTCATGAATTTTTGGTGCTCATTTCGATTCATTTGTTTGAATGTATCAGTCTGGAAAGATAACTCTGGACCTGGCAGTATACAGGGCTACCATATCAAAACTTTATGAGTGTGCTTGCTCTGTTTGTATCTTCACACAGGCTGGTGTCAGGTTCAACAGCAGACTGAAATGGTTTTTCAATTACATTTTTTTTGTTTTGTGCCAGCAATTTCTTATTGTTTTCAGGTATACAACATGGGTGTGGCCTTGTGGTTTGATGTACACAAGAACATCATGATGTATGATGTACATGGCCACATGTTGGTTGTATGATATTATTGGAGCATGTTCTTATGGTCTTGGTGGCCATTTTGAGAACTGCATAAGCTGACAAGGAAGCTTGGTGAGAAAGGCATTGCTTCTGAACTTTTCAAAGAAGCCAGGCCCTGTCATTTTAGACATTTTATTTCTTAATAATTTTCCATTTGTGCACTACTTGCACACATTATTTTGTTGTTTATTTTTTCATCATGGTTTGGTTATGTTGTGCTCCTCTTTTTTTTTTTTTGCTTGTTTCAGGCTTTTTAAGTTTTTTTCAGCATACAGTAGAGTCTCGCTTATCCTACCTTCGCTTATCCTACATTCCATATTATCCGACGTCCCACCGCAAAAAAAAAAAACAAAAAAGGCATCAATCGGCAACAAGAACTGCAAGTTGCGAGCGTGAGCGTAGTCTATTTTTTGTTGCTCCCGACTCTACCCCAGCTAATTACAGTGGAACCTCGGTTTTCAAGTATAATTCGTTTTTGGAAATGTGCTTGCAGTCCAAAGCACTCATACAGTATATCAATACAAATTTCCCCATAAGAAATAATGGAAACTCAGATGATTCGTTCCACAACCCAAAACTATTCATATAAAAATGATTAATACAAAATATAAAGTAAAAACACATAAAGCAAATTAACCTGCACTTTACCTTTGAAAAGAATCATGGCTGGTGTGAGTGAGTTTCTAAACTCTTGTAGGATTTCACACAATGGGACGACACGCAGAAGAGCATCCCAAAGCAATCGCTGTCTCCCAGTGCTGTAGCAGTTTGCCATAAAAGCGAATCCAAAAAGGTGCTATAAGTGCCTGCCGTCGATGGGTGATACAAGGAACATGGAACATTATAAATGTGCAGGGCACAGTATTACTTTACCCCGATCCTGCCTGACTGCTGTGTCTGTGTATAGTAGAATGGTAAATCCCGCTACAATAAATAACCGCGCTGTTGCTGTTTCAAGCTTAATAAAGCTGGTGTTGCTAAAAGTACTGAGACTCAGCTTCGAGTTTTCAGGTGCAAGACGGGGACTTGCACATCACAGCACAAACACACACACACACGCAGTCACAATGCTGTAGTAAACAGTATATGCTCATACGGATGTTGACTCTATGAGTAACAGAGTTAAGGCTCTAGAAACTGCAATTAATTACATTGAGCAACAAGAAGAAGCTACAGGAATCGACATAATGATGCTGCAAAGATGGCGAGACTTGACAGCGAAGAAACGGCACTCATCAGGAAAGCGATCAAAATGTCTTTAAATCATCACAGGACTGAACTTTATAAGTACAGTAAATACTGTATTTAACTTCAGACAATTCTGTAACTGTAAGTTCATTTTTTCAATTAATTTTATTCTGTTGTTTTGTTGTAAAACATGATTATTAGGTTCGTAATGTGTAAAATTATAACATAGTTTGACGTTAAATAGGCTCTTTATTAACACCTGCAATTATCCAACATTTTCGCTTATCCAACGTTCTGTCGGCCCGTTTATGTCGCATAAGCGAGACTGTACTTGCAGTTTTGTCACATATTGAGAATACTGTTTATCTGTGTTGACCATGTCTTCAAATTTTATAAACATTTGTACTATGGTGGATCATTTACTTATTTTTAAAATGTAGTCTGTATCTTTAAAATAGGGATACATCTAGATGGTGTCATCTGAACACTCAAAAATGTTTTGCTTAAGTCACCAAAGTCTTGCCTATTGTTTAAACTTTGAAATACCAAATTGAGATAATTCAAGAGGAAAAGGAGAATGACAAAAGAACACCACAAATCATTATCTTTTTCTTGGCCAGTTTTACAATGGTGTAGTCGGCAGGATCAATGAAGATTTGCAAGACAATTATGTCCCAGGATGTTGCAACAACTTTATGGGCCATGACAGCATAGTTACAGGCTCCCCAAATAGATGTGGGAGAGCAACGTTGACTGAAGACACAACATATGAGAGAACTTGTATCTTAGCCATTATAGACCCAGAAAGCTTGCTGGTGAGCTTTGCTGCTGCATCTGAGTTACAGTGCTGCCATCTAGTGGATAGCCATACTTTGGTTTTTAGGTGGCAACAGCTTATTGAAAGAATTGTTATAAATAGACAGTCTTAGTTACATTGTTGAGGAAAAGATATAAATCTGATCATGCTCTGAAACAAATAGATTTATTGCATGATGCATGTTTTGATGATAGTGACAGTGATCAAGATAGTGACAGTCAGCTGGATGATGTGGAACCCATAGGCTCTGGCACTGATGCGGATTGCTGCCCCAAAGACATTTCTTCATTACAAGACATTCTACTGCCCAATGAACATAGTCACTAACTACCAAATGTGTTGTGTGCAACAAGTGTGGATAGTGCAAAGAAACATGTTATATTTGAGGCATATGTGCTTCTAAGCCTGAACACTGTGAGGTGCCATGCTTCAATGACTCTCATTCAAATGGCAACTTTTAGTCATGTTTCTCGTGAAAATCAAGTTTCAACAATCTCTTTACACATTTGACATATTTGATAACAAACTTGTTGTTTTCTTATACAGTTCTTTATGTGTCTTTCCACTTTTGATAGAGTTCTTTCTTTACCATATATTACAGACTTAACACTGCAACTTCCTGGTATTAAACTACACAGTACTAGCAGCACTCTCGCCAGGGTTCAAACCAAGGTAATGTTCTTTTTATAGAGCTTCAGTGTTTGAATTTAGACATTGAACATTATATACCTGAAAGTAGCAAGAAAGAAATAGAGATGGTTTGGAAACAAGTTTGGGGACAGCAGATGCTATTACAAAGTTTTGCAATTGAATGTTTTCAGGTCATTAACCAAAATACTTTTACTGGCCTGCCAAAATGAATGAAAATTTCACTAATTAATTAAGCTTGTAACATAGTATCTAAACACTTACACACTTAAAGTAGGTTGCCACCATCTTATATAGACAGGAAGCAATGACACAGAATGCCACAAGTAGTCATGTGAATGTCAACAGATATATATACTATAAAAAATATCACAGCAACTATGAAAAAACTAACAATATTATCAAGTCATTTATAATGTACAAGTTAATTAAAAATAAGTGGAAAATTAAATTTTATATGCGCCTAACACTTAAGTAAAGATCCTAAATATATCATATAAAGAACTGCAGGCTTCTGTAGCCTGAGCAAAGGTCAGTGTTATGACTCCAAAATCAGAAAGGCATTGGGTAAAATTGGGCCTCCATGAAGAGTAACATGGCAGAAACTGCTCTAGTGACTGATGAGACAAGAGTGGACCTTTTTGGAGAGCATGGGTCCCATTATGTGGGATGTAACCAGTACTTGATTAAGACTTTATGGTGCCTTAGGCATCAGCACATTTGGTGCTCCAGTAGACACACACACAAACAGACAAATCAAATCCTTTTTAATAAAACCCCTGTGTCTGCCCATACGCACGGCACCGTGGACGCACACACACTGAAAGCTGGGCACACAGTGAATGGCCTAGCCACTGCCGCGCATGATAAGTAAATAAAGCACACACACTGGAAGCTGGGTACACAGTGAATGGCCTTGCCACGGCCGCGCATGATAAGAAATAAAGGACAACATTGCTGGGGAGAGTGCTGATTGGGTAGTCGCGGCCGAGCACATAAAATCCGTTGCTGGGGAGACGCCACACATACAATAATCAGCTGCACGCCAGCACAGATTAAAATACTTGCTTGGGAACTAAACAGTACTTGCTGGGGAAATGCCACGGGCACGATTATCAGCTACACGGCACACATTAAATCAGTTGCTGGGGACAACTCTGCTGATTGCCCAATGTTGTGACAGAAAATTAAAGTCATATTATGGACAACAAAGCCAGTATTTGTCAGAGAAAATTACAGGCATTTTACGGAAATACAAACCAGTATTACTGCAAGAGAAAATTAAAGACACACAATACAGTGACGCATATTACAGCCACATACAAGCCAGTATTACTGTAAGAGAAAATATCACAGACGTATCTACTAACAACATGCCACCCAGAAAAAAGGACACGTCAAGTAGGACAAAAGACACAGACAATCAAATCCTATATAAGCAACATCTGCTGGAAGAACAGTCAGCTCAACAAGTAAACATCAACAAAAGAAAGGCTGAAAGACAAAGAAAAATACAAGCAAATAGATCGATTGAAGAAATAGAAAATGACCGTCAGAAAAACGCTAAAAGAGAAAGACTCAGAAGAAAAATCTTAGAAAAAGTTGCCATTTACTTGCCAGAACCAGTATTCAGCCATGGTCAGTTATATATTGCATTATCAAGAGTTACAAGTTTTCCAGATGTTGTTGTCAAGGTTGTAGATGGTCCTGAACAAGGCAAACTGTTGCCAAACTCAGAATATTTACAAGAAATGTTGTCTGTAATGAAATTTTATAGAAACATTTCATGAGGTAAAAAAAACAAAAATTTTTCTTAAATATCTTCTTCAGATATTGTGTCTTACAGGTTGTTAGTTTTACACTAAGACAATATTAATTATACTTACTGTGTTGTCATATACGTTTCTATTTTATTTTTATTATTATTTTACTTGAGGTTTCTTGCAAAAATATTTTTGACAAAAAAAAAAATAAGACAAAAAACAGAATGAGGTCGAGGTCCCTATAGAATCTATCTATCTATCTATCTATCTACTGTTCTAGTGCCCATTATTGTAACGGGCGTAATGTCTAGTACAATATAATATATACCAAAAACAATTTATTAATCCAGTATTAAAGGCAATTAAACTTCCTAAAGACAGATACCTGTATGTATAAAATGCGCTTATGCAAAAAACAGGCTTGAAATATGCATATACAGCTTTCCACACAAGAAATCTGGATTCATAAAAGAAAACTTGATGGGAAAACTTGCATATATTTATGGCAACTCTGACCCATCCGTATGCAACATTTTGGAGAAACTGTGAAATGTTGACATCCTTGATCAGCAAGGGAAATGCAGCCAAACCAGAATAATCTATTTATATAATACACTACCGTGGCTGTTCATTTGTCTGTCCAGGATTTTATATCACCTGTAGCTCGCAAACCGTTTCAAATATTGACCTGAAATTTGGTACACATATACAATTATATCTACTATACGCTTTCGGGGTGATGATTTTTATTACTCTTTTTATTTTTTTTTTATTGTAGAATCATCTCTCGACAGCGTGCAACAGGGCGGCCGTGCAGCACATGCGTACGTGCATCGTTTTCATTCCCTACCTCCTTTGCGGTCACTTCCCCTACCTCTTCATATCTTTAATCATTTTTGAGGAAGATTGTGGCACTTAAGTGAAAAATGAAGAAAAAAACCTTCTAAGTAATTGCAACACAAAAACTAACTTAATCAGTTTTAATGCAAAAAGATGCTGACAAAAGAAGAGAAACAGCGGGCTGCGAGGGTGGAGAAAAGAAGAGCTGTTCAGGAAGCAGAAAGCACATCAAACTCTAAACAAACGAATGCTAAACGTACAGAGAAAGAGTCTGAAAACTAGGAATGCTCAAGTCAAGTGTATTCACTGCACATTATTGTGCATTGTGCCGTTACTGGTAATTCATATTACCAAGCGGTTATTATAATATGTGTTGATGTAACAAACATTAAACATCAAATGTGATGAATATGATGTAAAGACTCTTATTTTATTTTCCTTTTAGGAGGGCAAATGCTGTGTATTTTCACAGAAGAAATTTTTTTTTTTGATAATTTAAATTGGCTGTTGTCACTTTTTAGGATTAGAAACCAAAGCACGGTAAAAACAGACGTGACTCACTCCATGGATACAGAAATCTTTATAGCCCAATAGTTTGACATAGTACAGATTTGGCACTGCTTGAAGAGCATGCAAATCTATAAACAGCTGGAATGAGCTTTTATGGACCGTTTAAGACTTTCAAGAGCCTTTTTCTGGGAACTATGTGCCCAGCATTAGAAGTCAGATTACCAGAATTTGTACTACATGTGTTCATATACAGGTGTTAACAAAGGTTGGCTTTCTGGCAACAGGCTTTACCAGAAGGAAATAGCTGACAGATCAGGAGTATCTTAGCAAAGTTTCAGCTTCATTATTACCTCTGTTAACAGAAGCCATAAACAATTGATGATACATCACATACATGCCTACATAAAAAGGAAATCTTCAGAAGAGTCTGGATTTCCTAACATATTTTGGGAAGTAGACAGCAATAATATTTCAATAAGAGTGAGAATTTTTGTTAATCGTAAGCAGTTACATTCTGTTAGCGCACAAGTCATCTGTAATGCCAAGAGGAGACTGACAAACATCATGGCTCGTGGCTTGGGTCAACCCTTTGTTAATTTAATTTGAGGCAAAGTAGAGTTTATCAGAAGACTTGCTGAAGGTGCTGTACATGATGGCCAACTTAAATCCTCTCATTTTTCATATGGCCTGTACTTTTCATTGTAACAGCAATTATGCCATTACATGTGCCAGGTGATAGCAAGTACCCATTCAGATGCTGGCACCTTATGCCTTTCCCCAAACATTAGAGAACAGAGGAGTGATGCTACAATGTAGCGTGGAGTGCACCATAGGACCTCTCCTCAAATGCAGGTGAGGGTGTTTGGGTGCATCAGGTGGGAGGCTGCTCTTCCGGCAAATGAAGTTCTACAGTGTTGTGACTGAAGTCCATTAGCATAGTCCATATATATAAATCCAATTTTTTTGGGGTGAAGGCATGTTCCTGATTTATGTCATATGTATATATTTACTCACTTGAATCCAAGCAGAGTTTTAGAAATGAGACCCCTGGGACTTGTATCCATCTTTTTAAATTACAAATGAGGACCCACAGGAATGAGTTGCTATTAGAATCTGCTTAATTAATCATTATTGTCACAGCTTTGCTATTCTTTCCCACATATAGAATAAATTATGATTTAGAAAATGGGAAAACACATCATCTGTTTATTTTGTTTCAAATTATTATCTTTGGCTTTTTAAAAATTTGCTTGAAGTAGCTTCAGCCAGTTCTTTTTGACCAAAAATATAAACAAACAAACAAACAAACAAAGTGGGGCCTAGGTCACATCCCTTGTAATTATATGTATTAGGAGAATAACACCTGAACAAAAAGCAGAATAAGAAATTGGGACATTAAATAGAAAAAAAAAATATAATTACCTTGGTATTCAGTTTTTACAGTCCAAAATATTGCAAATAAACTGAATAAGGCAAAGGACAATAGATTTTAGCTATCTGTACCAAAGCAGAGTAATCTATAAATCAGAGCAGGTAGGAGGTAGAAAGGAGGTAGAAAAATAGATAAAGGCTGAAATGTCTTCTTTGTAAAAGAATTCTTGATTCTTGCTAAACAGCCACTTCCCTTACTTGTCCCCATAGTGCAGAGTCTACAAAAATGCAGTAAGGTTACTGCTGCTGATTATAAATTGGGGGCTTGGCTCCCTCATCATTCTCAGAGTCACTAACTTTAGCCCCTAGCTTCTTGGGTAGTTAGGTAGCTCTCACCTGATTTACTATCATTTTAGTCTCAATCCTCTGACCTGGCCACGTTAATATCAGCTTTATATAGTGTTTTTTTTCATTTCTTCCTTTATTTTACAATGATTTGTCATTATGAACGGTTTTAGAATGATATTTCAGGAAAAACACTATTCGAAAGCAGGGGCCCTGCCTAATCGACAAACTGGTTCACATTCACTTTACAACTCTGACATTCCTTGAATTGCATATTTACTACTCTGCACATTATGTCTGTTTTATATTACTATAATTATTACTCTTATGTAGTACTAATGTGAATAATTTATAAAATTAATTAAAATTATAGAAAAACCCCATCATACAAGGTAGAACTATTTGTGTAGCTTTGCAAAGATGACGTCAAGAAAAAAAGAGGCTTTGAATTTCAGCCATTTGTGTTTTTATAGTTGTAAAGAGCTTTAATTAAACATATTATTGTTCTTTACTTTTTAACACTGGAATTCTGTTTGAAAAAATGAAACCACCAAGAAGCAATTAACCTGTTTATTATAGTTATATTCACAGTGGATTCAGAAAGTATTCAGACTCTTCCACTGTCTGCACACTTCATTGTGTTGTAGATTTAATTTTAATTTGTTAAAAGTTGCCATTTTTGAAACTTCATTCCACACTCAATCATCTATAATGAAATAGTGAAAACATGTTTTCAGAAAAGTTTGCAAATTTATTAGAAATTAAAAACTGAAACGTCTCATTCATATAAGTATTCAGACCTTTGCTGTAGCACTCGAAATTATGGTCAGGAGCCTCTTGTTTGCTTCTAACTATTCTTGAGATGTGTCTAGAACTTGACTGGTGTCCACCTCTGGCAAACTGAATTGATTGGACATCATTCAGAATGATACACACCTATGTAAGTATCTGTTTAAGCATAAAGAATTTGTCTTCTGTATCATGGCCAGCAAGAAATCCATAATCATCTTCCTAGAGTAAGGTCTGGATGTCAGCTGGAGTCTGGGTGTTCCTGCACTGTGACACAAGATATCTAAGTGAAGCTGATGATGTTGAATTCCAGTAACAACAGCAACAACATTTATCTCTATAGCACATTTTCATACACAGGATGGAATTCAAAGTGTTTTACAACATGTCAAGGGAAATAGATACAAACAAAGAAAAGCAAATTAGAATTAGATAAGAACAATAATGAATAAATATACAAAATAATGCAAATTTACTTAAAATAAACATATAAATAATTCAGAACTAGAGTCCTTGTAGATAGAGTTAGTTTTTAAGTTTTTAAAAATGAATTCCATGCTAAGATCAGTTGGCCGGAATGACAGAATAAAACAAAACAATAAACTCAAATTAAGTTGTAGAAAAAAACAAAATCTGCATGGGTTCCAAGGCCAAAAGACCACCCAGCCCTCACTGTGCATTGTTCCTAACATAAATGCTCTTAAGTAGTTCTTTATTTTCTAGGCTTCATCTTAAAGCAGACTTTCTTAAATGATGGGTTTATACCACTGTTGGGTTGAGAATTACTGTTAAAATAAGCAATTGACATTGCTCTGACAATCACCCTTGATTACCCACCTCCCTCTGCCATTCGCCTATGATTCTCCAAGAGGGCCTCTGGCCACGATTCTCCGGCACTCCCAGGTGTCCTCTTTCTTGGACTCAACTGCCCGGGCAATCAACAAAATTAGGTCATGAACATAAAAGTTCAAGTAACCTTGTCTTTGAGGATTCAATGTATTTGGTCTTGTGGGAAGTTGGGGTAATCACTTTCATTCAAACATCACAAGAAGCTGCACTGTGTTTTGATCTGTTGATGGTGGCACTACAGAAGAGCCAGAAAAGAAAGCAGAGAAAAGAAGAGATTAATAAAAAATGCATATTCATTGAATAATAAAATTATTAGTAGAACTAAATTACTAGTAGAACTAAAAAGTAGTTATGATAAAGGAAAATTTAAAAAGTAGGTATTTAGGTATTTCAGATGAAGTAGACCTGAATTTTCCCTCTTCAACAATATGAAGTAGTACTTCTGTCTACCAGTCTTGAGGTTCTATGTTCAATACAATATTGAAGAAACATATTGACCAAGACATACTATTTGTATGTATGTATGTATCTGAATCTCAAATAACTTTACACATTTATCATTGTGGAGCTTCTCAACTAGAAGTCAAAGCTTCAAAAGGAGCCACTCTCATTCAGTTTATGAGCTCTTAACAGTGATACTGAATTATCCAAATGGGATCATCAATCAAGAATATAATTTAACCCATACTTGCCTACCCTGAGTTGTTAAACAGTTTATCAGAAACATTTTGAAAATGCATGAAGGTTATTCTTTATGGCCTAACCAAAATAAATCCATATGCAAGACTTGCTTTGCTCTCTGCTAGTCTTCTTGGCTTTTTCGATACATCTTAGTCAAATCTGAAAACTGTCTTGATAACATTGCCTGAAAGGTATAAAGAGATGAGAGTTAGACTAATTTTGTTAACAGATATATTCTAAGCATTCACAGAACATGTTCAATAACTGTTTCAAGCTATCCAAATGATATTCTGACTGTGTGAATCAGTTTGCTGTTAGGTTTTGACTTTGGCTTCAGATTAGGTGATACAACTACATAGTCATTCCTAGTCTTTTGACCTAAGGTGCTATAGTGCCAGATACAACATATTTTTTAGCATATTGTCTACTATAGATAATCTGCAACTACTATAGAAAACAGCTCTCAACTACCACTTAGATTCAGATTAGGAAGACTAATTCATTCATTTATGATAGTAATTTCTCTCCTTCTTCACTTTGGCATTAACTTCTCCATGTAGGACTACAAAATAAATAGGCAGAATCCAAACAGTTGTGATAAAGAAGGCCAGCAACACTGAATAGGTGTTTTGTATGCGCACACAAACAATTAATCTATACTAATAAAAGGCAAAGCCCTCACTCACTCACTCACTCACTGACTCACTCACTCACTCACTCATCACTAATTCTCCAACTTCCCGTGTGGGTGGAAGGCTGAAATTTGGCAGGTTCATTCCTTACAGCTTCCTTACAAAAGTTGGGCAGGTTTTATATCGAAATTCTACGCGTAATGGTCATAACTGGAAGCAGTTTTTCTCCATTTACTGTAATGGAGATGAGCTTCAACGCCGTGGGCGGAGTTTCGTGTGACATCATCACGCCTCCCACGTAATCACGCAGTACATAGAAAACCAGGAAGACCTCAAAAAAGCGTTTAAAACAACATGCATTATATAATTGAGAAGGCAGCGAAACAATAAGAAGCGAGCGAGTGACATATACAACCATATTCATGAGTTCTGCTACTGAAACAAAGCACGATGTAAACCTACACTTTAAATTAAGTTCATAGACAGGCTGCGCTGGCGTTTGTAATTTAGTGCCTGCCCATATAAGGCCGTCCGTCAGCGGCAATCCAATAGCAAACTCCCACTAAATATTCACGGGTTAAGGACTGTGCTTATGCAGAGGAAGATGAGATGGCCAGGGTGGTGTTTGGTACAAACTCAGCGAAACTGCGAGAGAAAGTTTTAAGTGCCAGGACTAAGGTAACATTAAATACAGCCATGGACATAGCACAAGATGCATGTACACCGAGCGGCTCACGTGAACTGACGCAGTGCACAGATAAAAAGCAACAGTTCCAAAGAGCGCTGAACAAAAACCGAATTACACAATTGAAAAGGCAGCAAAAATATGAAGCGTTTGATACATACAAGCATATTCATAAATCCAAAACAAAGCACACGTTGGAAAAGTCAATGTCCCGCTAAAGGAAGACAGTGTAAAAAAAACCCGTGCATGCAGTGTGTCAGGTCTCAGATAAAGAAGAAGACGAGCTGTTTATTGATGCAGTAAGAAACGAATCGATGAATGAAACCTGTCATCTTTACAACGATTGACAAACACGGAATGTAACTTGAACACAACACATCCTACAAATACGAACCTGATTGAAAGAAATAATGATAATCAAATCCTTGATGACAGCAACACTCAGTAACACTCACAAAACAAATACTGTATATTGACAGTCATGTTACGTTATTTTTAAAATGTTCCCTTTTCTTTTCTAGCTTTTTAACACACTACTTCTCCTGCGATACGCGGTATATATATATGTATATATATATAACCCGATCTACATACTCGAATAATGGATACTTTATTCGCCATCAATGATTGTTTTGGTAAAGCCATACTCAGTGTATTCATTAGATGAGCGGTAAAAAGTAAGAGCGAGGGAGGATGACTTATTGAGGCATGCAGGCTGTAGTGCTTGCCAACTCTATCTGAATTGCGCGATCACATTTGAAAAAATATATCTTTTCAAGTTCTATTTAGTCCATATGTGTCAAACTCAAGGGCCGGGCCACATCCGCCCGGCGTGTAATTATATCCGCCCGAGATCATTTTATATACTGTATTATTGTTATTAAAGCCCGGGTATATGAAGCGCTGGTAACACAATAAACTACAGATCCCATAATGCAGCGCTTCAGCTGCCTTGCCGAACACTTACCGCGTTAATCAAGTCTACCTTATGATGCTGCAAGTTATTGCGAAGCTAGCTCACACGATGCTGAAGAGAAAAGTTGATTCTGAAAATAGAGCCTTTAAAACCGATGGGAGGCTGAGTATATGTTTACTGAACCCGTGTGTCTCATTTGTGGAGCTAATGTGGCTGTAATTACAGAATTTAATCTAAGACGGCACTATGAGACAAAACATCAGGTTAACCTGAATGCAATGCAGAAGATACAGAAAGCAGCATAATTAAATAAGAATCTGACACTTCAGCGCATGTTTTACCCGTGCACAATCACAAAGTGATTTCAAGTGAAGCTGCTTTTATGGGAGACACAACCACTTGCCCCACTTTCCCTGTTGCCAAGTAATGTTAAACCAAGTCGTCACTACGGTGTTCCCAAATCGCACTTTGCTGATAAACTGAGCGCACTGAGTTTGCACGGCGCTTTGGTGACTTTGAAGAACAAAAAAAGTCCGTCTACATGCGGCTCAAACCTTGTGCATGTTTGGTAGCACATATCTGTGTGAGAAGCTCTTCTCAGTGATAAAGACTAACAAAACAGCACACAGGAGTCGCCTCACTGATGAGCACCTGCAATCCATCCTGAGAATCTCCACAACACAGAACCTCACACCAAACAGAAACGAACCTGTTGCCAAAAAAAGATGCCAGGCGTCCAGCTCTAAAATGACATATGAGCAAAGAAAACTGAATGATTTGATTTGTTATTGCTGAAAGGAACACATTTTATTTATATTTCTAGGTTTTGTTATGCAGCATGTTCATATTTGAATTTGTATAATTTTGACAGGATATATTTTTATGGAGAGCAAAATCTTTTGGGATATTTAAAATCTAAGTTTATTTTTATATAAAATTACATAAGAGTAAAGAAATGTGAATGTTTGTTCTTTTAACGTTTACTTTATTTCTAACTTGTATAATTTAGACAGGATAAATTTTTATGGAGAGCAAAATATTATAAGTTGTTTAAGGTTTGAGTTGATTTATTCACGAATAATATTCCTGTCTGTTTTTACCATTCCTACCAAAGATATTTCTGTCGACTAAATAAAAATTCCTTCTATTTAAAATTTAAATAGAACTTGAACAAATACGATAGTTCATACTATCCACGCAGACTTGCACGTAAGAGCGGGAGTTATCCGTTTTAACAAGCAGCGTATTGCACTGATACGAAATAGCTGTGTGTGTATATATGTAGATATGTATGTATATGTATATATATGTTTATATATGTGTGTGTGTGTATGTATGTATATATATCTGTATTTGTGTGTGTATGTATTTATGTGTGTCTGTATTTATGTGTGTGTGTATATGTATGTGTATATATGTAGATATATATATATATGTATGTATATATGTGTATATGTATAGATATGTATATATATATGTTTATGTGTGTGTGTGTAAATATCTATACTAATAAAAGGCAAAGCCCTCACTCACTCACTCACTCACTCACTCACTCACTCACTGACTCACTCACTCACTCACTGACTCATCACTAATTCTCCAACTTCCCGTGTGGGTGGAAGGCTGAAATTTGGCAGGTTCATTCCTTACAGCTTCCTTACAAAAGTTGGGCAGGTTTTATATCGAAATTCTATGCGTAATGGTCATAACTGGAAGCAGTTTTTCTCCATTTACTGTAATGGAGATGAGCTTCAACGCCGTGGGGGCGGAGTTTCGTGTGACATCATCACGCCTCCCACGTAATCACGCAGTACATAGAAAACCAGGAAGACCTCAAAAAAGCGCTGAAGAAAACATGCATTATATAATTGAGAAGGCAGCAAAACAATAAGAAGCGAGCGAAAGTGACATATACAACCATATTCATGAGTTCTGCTACTTCGGAAACAAAGCACGATGTAAACCTACACTTTAAATTAAGTTCATAGACAGGCTGCGCTGGCGTTTGTAATTTAGTGCCTGCCCATATAAGGCCGTCCGTCAGCGGCAATCCAATAGCAAACTGCCACGGGTAAATATTCACGGGTGAAGGACTGTGCTTATGGAGAGGAAGATGAGATGGTCAGGGTGGTGTTTGACACAAACTCAGCGAAACTGCGAGAGAAAGTTTTAAGTGCCAGGACTAAGGTAACATTAAATACAGCCATGGACATAGCACGAGATGGCACCAGCACAGCTGGGAACCTTCGATGCATGTACACCGGCGGCTCACGTGAACTGGCGCGTGCACAGATAAAAGCAACAGTTCCAAAGAGCTGAACAAAACCGAATTACACAATTGAAAAGGCAGCAAAAAATATGAAGCGTCTGATACATACAAGCATATTCATAAATCCAAAACAAAGCACACGTTGGAAAAAGTCAATGTCCGCTAAAGGAAGACAGTGTAAAAAACCCGTGCATGCAGTGTGTCAGGTCTCAGATAAAGAAGAAGACGAGCTGTTTATTGATGCAGTAAGAAACGAATCGATGAATGAAACCTGTCATCTTTACAGCGATTGACAAACACGGAATGTAACTTGAACACAACACATCCTACAAATACGAACCTGATTGAAAGAAATAATGATAATCAAATCCTTGATGACAGCAACACTCAGTAACACTCACAAAACAAATACTGTATATTGACAGTCATGTTACGTTATTTTTAAAATGTTCCCTTTTCTTTTCTAGCTTTTTTAACACACTACTTCTCCGCTGCGATACGCGGGTATATATATATATGTATATATATATATCCCGATCTACATACTCGAATAATGGATACTTTATTAGCCATCAATGATTGTTTTGGTAAAGCCATACTCAGTGTATTCATTAGATGAGCGGTAAAAAGTAAGAGCGAGGGAGGATGACTTATTGAGGCATGCAGGCTGTAGTGCGTCAACTCTATCTGAATTGCGATCACATTTGAAAAATATATCTTTTCAAGTTCTATTTAGTCCATATGTGTCAAACTCAAGGGCAGGGCCACATCCGCCCGGCGTAATTATATCCGCCCGAGATCATTTTATATACTGTATTATTGTTATTAAAGCCGGGTATATGAAGCGCTGGTAACACAATAAACTACAGATCCCATAATGCAGCGCTTCAGCTGCCTTGCCAACACTTACGCGTTAATCAAGTCTACCTTATGATGCTGCAAGTTATTGCGAAGCTAGCTCACACGATGCTGAAGAGAAAAGTTGATTCTGAAAATAGAGCCTTTAAAACCGATGGGAGGCTGAGTATATGTTTACTGAACCTGTGTGTCTCATTTGTGGAGCTAATGTGGCTGTAATTACAGAATTTAATCTAAGACGGCACTATGAGACAAAACATCAGGGTAACCTGAATGAATGCAGAAGATACAGAAAGCAGAAGAATTAAATAAGAATCTGACACTTCAGCGGACGTTTTACCCGTGCACAATCACAAAGTGATTTCAAGTGAAGCTGCTTTTATGGGAGACACAAATGCACCAGTGCACCTTGCCCCACTTTCCCTGTTGCCAAGTAATGTTAAACCAAGTCGTCACTACGGTGTTCCCAAATCGCACTTTGCTGATAAACTGGCGCACTGAGTTTGCACGGCGCTTTGGTGACTTTGAAGAACAAAAAGTCCGTCTACATGCGGCTCGAACCTTGTGCATGTTTGGTAGCACATATCTGTGTGAGAAGCTCTTCTCAGTGATAAAGACTAACAAAACAGCACACAGGAGTCGCCTCACTGATGAGCACCTGCAATCCATCCTGAGAATCTCCACAACACAGAACCTCACACCAAACAGAAACGAACCTGTTGCCAAAAAAAGATGCCAGGCGTCCAGCTCTAAAATGACATATGAGCAAAGACAACTGAATGATTTGATTTGTTATTGCTGAAAGGAACACATTTTATTTATATTTCTAGGTTTTGTTATGCAGCATGTTCATATTTGAATTTGTATAATTTTGACAGGATATATTTTTATGGAGAGCAAAATCTTTTGGGATATTTAAAATCTAAGTTTATTTTTTATATAAATTTACATAAGAGTAAAGAAATTTGAATGTTTGTTCTTTTAAGTTATTTAAGGTTTGAGTTGATTTATTCACGAATAATATTCCTGTCTGTTTTTACCATTCCTACCAAAGATATTTCTGTCGACTAAATAAAAATTCCTTCTATTTAAAATTTAAATAGAACTTGAACAAATGCGATAGTTCATAATATCCACGCAGACTTACACGTAAGAGCAGGAGTCATCCGTTTTAACAAGCAGCGTATTGCACTGATACGAAATAGCTGTGTGTGTATATATGTAGATATGTATGTATATGTATATATATGTTTATATATGTGTGTGTGTATGTATGTATGTATGTGTGTATGTATTTATGTGTGTGTGTATATGTATGTGTATATATGTAGATATATATATATGTATGTATATATGTGTATATGTATAGATATGTATATATATATATGTTTATGTGTGTGTGTGTAAATATATATATATGACAACAACACTCATCACTCACAACAGTGACAAAACAATTACATTGACAATCATGTTACGTTATTTTCAAAATGTTTCCTTTTCTTTTTCATTGCTTCTTTAACACACTACTTCTCCGCTGCGAAGCGCGGGTATTTTGCTAGTTTATACTAATAAAAGGCAAAGCCCTCACTGACTCACTCACTCACTCACTCATTCACTCATCACTAATTCTCCAACTTCCCGTGTAGATAGAAGGCTGAAATTTGGCAGGCTTATTCCTTACAGCTTACTTACAAAAGTTAAGCAGGTTTCATTTCGAAATTCTACACGTAACGGTCATAACGGTCGATAACGGTTAACAACTTCCGCCATGTTGAACTTTCTTATTTATGGCCCAATCTTCATGAAATTTGGTAGGCGGCTTCCCTGTGCTAACCGAAACCGATGTACGTACTTATTTCGATGGTATGACGCCACTGTCGGCCGCCATATTGAACTTTCCAACGTCACTAATTCTCCAACTTCCAGTGTAGGTAGAAGGCTGACCCCATCTTCACGAAATTTGGTAGGTGGCTTCCCTGCACTAACCAAAACCGATGTACATACTTATTTCGGTGGTATACCACTGTCGGCCGCCATATTGAACTTTCCAACGTCACTAATTCTCCAACTTCCCGTGTAGGTAGAAGGCTGAAATTTGGCAGACTCATTCTTTACAGCTTACTTACAAAAGTTAAGCAGGTTTCATTTCGAAATTCTACACGTAACGGTCATGACGGTCGACAACGTCCGCCATGTAGAACTTTCTTATTTATGGCCCCATCTTCACGAAATTTGGTAGGCAGCTTCCCTGCGCTAACCGAAACCAATGTACGTACTTATTACGGTGGTATGATGCCACTGTTGGCCACCATATTGAACCTTTCAACAGTCTTTGTTACTTATGGGCCCATCTTCAAGAAATATGGAACGCGGGTTCTCAACGCTAAGTGAATCCTACTTACGTATATATATACGTCCATAGCCTGCAGCTCGGTCACCGTGTGAGGCGGTGTTGGGTCCCCCATCCCAACGCTTCCCACATTGTTGGCTGTCTGCCTATATAAGGCTGTCCGTCGCTTTAGTCTCTACATTCCCTTCCTGGATTCGTCATGGGATTCACGTCTCCCTGCTGATAACTACAGCCTTTTTGTTCATTTATTACGATTATAGTTGTTGTGCATTTTAGACTTACTTTACATTGTTCAGGTACCCATTTCCTTTATCATTCCAACCGTACCCCCATTAACATGTCTATCGAGATGATCACCATCGATCAAAGAACTGTCACTTACACTTACCGAGTGGTTTCCGTGCCTGGAGATGGCACCTGCCTTTTCCATTCTCTTTGTTACATATTGCACGGCCATATCAAGCTCACTCTTGATATCCGGAGGAACATTGTGTCTTATGTATTGATATGACTGGGACAGGTTCAAGGTGTGGACTGATGATGGTACAGGTAATTATACTACACAGGAGCACTAGAAGAGTGAAATGCTTAAGCCCTTCACCTATGGTTCTGCATGTGAGTTGATGGCTGCCGCTGAATTGTTCAGTTGTCGCTTTAAAGTGTACCGAAATGGCCAAATATTTGATACCTTTCGACAACCGCCAATGCCTCTTAAACATCTTAGATTCACAGGTGATGATTTCAGTAGTGGACACTTTGATGTTTATGAATGTTTAAACTCTCAAAAGCTGGATGTGAAGTTATCAATGAAACCAGCTGTATGCTTACAATGCTTGACAGATGCCGAATGTCACTTCAACACAAGTCCTGCAAATACTGTCGTAATTGAAACAAACCATGAAGCTCAAACCGATTATGACAGCAGCAATCCAAGCTGTGAGATTTGAAACAAGATTACTGTTCACATGGCCAACTGTACGTTGCATGCTTAAGAGTAAGCTCAGCGCACAGCTTGGTCATATTACAACCGGAGGGCCGAACTCACAATGTGGTATACAAAGAGATTCTTAACAAATAATTATTGGTATATTTTCCCTCAGTTTAAAAAGGTTTAATTTTCTTCTTAATAAAAATTTTAAGGCAGTACTTCGCCACTGCAAAGCGCAGGTATTTTGCTAGTATAAGTTTTGCTCCTAGCGAGTTCCCTTGAAGCAATGACTGAACTCTTTCATTTAGCCATAGAAACTCCTACTTTATGGCAACAAGCAGAGTTTCCCCACACATGTGTGAGTCCTCTCCAGTAGGGCAGGCAGAATATAAGAAAGACAATACTACTGGAAATGAGAAACTTGCTTTTAAAGATAATACTGTTCATAAAGTTGCTTTATTGTAGTTATTCATTCAAGCTACAGCGATGTTTGGGGACCTCCAGCCCCAAAAGGCCTCTTCATCAGACCTTCACAAAGCCAGTCACAAAAATATATATTTGATTTTTGAAACCAGAAAAAATCTTTGGCATTTTTAGGTTAAAAAAACAGTGAGAAGCTGCTTTGTATTGCTGCACTACATGATGTTAAAGGCAATAGATGGATTGACAGGTGGGCATAGTAATACTTGAAATCTGCAAAAGTTAGAAAGTAGACAACAAACAGTCACGTCATGATAAGAAAATAACAAAGCAAGAAATTGGCACAGCAAAGCATTGCCAAACTATACGTAAAATAGCATCTATGCTTAAATCATCAGTGGAAAATGGAATTGGTGCAATGCAAAAACTGTGTTTCACAACCAGAGATTACTGTATGTTAGGCAAATCATGCATTACAGTGAGCTCATCAGAAGATGCTTCTTCTCCATGTTCTCCTTGCCCACGTCTTCTCATTATAGATGACCGTGAGTCTATTAATGAAGATGTGCAGTGAAACCTGACAGCTCCCGACAAAGTTAGAAATATCAGTATGCAGCATCTGAATAGAAATAAGTCAATAATAACATTGGGTTCTTAAAATGTTTCATATGTTAACTCCAAAACAGTTTTTCCCAAATTGGAAAAAACTGGCCAAGAACAGTATGGGCTTTATTTAATTTGATATCTGAAGAAACATTTGTTAGAACAGTGGTTCTCAAACTGTGGGGCGGGCCCCCCTAGGAGGGCGGGAAGTAACAGAAAGGGGGGCGCGAACATATGAAAAAAGAAAACAAGAATCAAAAATATGAAAAATACATCTATTGAACCCAAAACAAATTAACTTAAACTACATTCTGATACTAGAAAAATAAATATAGAGTTAGATAAATGTCGATAAAAGTAGGTATAATGAAATATGCATCTATGATATATCATTAATTAAAAAAGAACAAATTGGAATTAGTGGGCTCCTTTCAAAAAAACGTTAGAGGGGTCGCAATTAAAACTGTTATGAAAACTCGGGTCGCAAATACTTAAAGGTTAAGAAATGTTGTGTTAGAATAATTTCTGACTTGAGCAGAGAGGCAGATGAGTTTGAAATACAGTAAAACACCCAGGTAAAGTTTTTCTAGAGACTGACAACGAAAGAAGTGTTAAATTAAGGAATTTGTCAATGATTTCTGGGATTTTTGTAACCAAAAAAGCTACATTCACACTGCATCTCCATTCCCTTTATTTCATGCATATGTGACACCCATCTGTTGTTTTTGGAAAGGTGTGATTGGCAATAAAAAAAAAAATCATGGAATCAAAACTTTTCTGAGAGGGTTTGCAATGCTCTCATAACAACAGTTTTGCATTCCTGTCCCATTTTGATCTCACCTGTCCTCAAACCAACAGCTTTGATCTTTCATTTACTTTTCCTATTCCTTGCCATTATGAGCTTAAAGATTCACAAATGTTTTAAACTGAAACAATGTGAAGCAGTACAGAAACCAGCATCTGTCTAACAAAATTGTTTCATTCATCCTACAGTGCATCCGGAAAGTATTCACAGCGCATCACTTTTTCCACATTTTGTTATGCTACAGCCTTATTCCAAAATGGATTAAATTCATTTTTTTTCCTCAGAATTCTACACACAACACCCCATAATGACAACGTGAAAAAAGTTTACTTGAGGTTTTTGCAAATTTATTAAAAATCAAAAAACTGAGAAATCACATGTATATAAGTATTTACAGCCTCTGCTCAATACTTTGTCAATGCACCTTTGGCAGCAATTACAGCCTCAAGTCTTTTTGAATATGATGCCACAAGCTTGGCACACCTATCCTTGGCCAGTTTTGCCCATTTCTCTTTGCAGCAACTCTCAAGCTCCATCATGTTGGATGGGAAGCGTCGGTGCACAGCCATTTTAAAATCTCTCCAGAGATGTTCAATCGGATTCAAATCTGGGCTCTGGCTGGGCCACTCAAGGACATTCACAGAGTTGTCCTGAAGCCACTCCTTTGATATCTTGGCTGTGTGCTTAGGGTTGTTGTCCTGCTGAAAGATGAACTGTCGCCCCAGTCTGAGGTCAAGAGCGCTCTGGAGCAGGTTTTCATCCAGGATGTCTCTGTACATTGCTGCAGTCATCTTTCCTTTTATCCTGACTAGTCTCCCAATTCCTGGCATTGATAAACATCCCCACAGCATGATGCTGCCACCACCATGCTTCACTGTAGGGATGGTATTGGCCTGGTGATGAGCGGTGCCTGGTTTCCTTCAAACGTGACGCCTGGCATTCACACCAAAGAGTTCAATGTTCGTCTCATGAGACCAGAGAATTTTGTTTCTCATGGTCTGAGAGTCCTTCAGGTGCCTTTTGGCAAACTCCTGGTGGACTGCCACGTGCCTTTTACTAAGGAGTGGCTTCCGTCTGGCCACTCTACCATAAAGAGTGATGGAGCGGACTGATTGGTGGATCGCTGCAGAGATTGTTGTCCTTCTGGAAGGTTCTCCTCTCTCCACAGAGGACCTCTGGAGCTCTGATAGAGTGACCATCGGGTTCTTGGTCACCTCCCTGACTAAGGCCCTTCTCCCCGATCGCTCAGTTTAGATGGCCGGCCAGCTCTAGGAAGAGTCCTGGTGGTTTTGAACTTCTTCCAGTTATGGATGATGGAGGCCACTGTGCTCATTGGGACCTTCAAAGCAGCAGAAATTTTTCTGTAACCTTCCCCAGATTTGTGCCTCGAGACAATCCTGTCTCAGAGGTCTACAGACAATTCCTTTGACTTCATGCTTGGTTTGTGCTCTGACATGAACTGTCAACTGTGGGACCTTCTATAGACAGGTGTGTGCCTTTCCAAATAATGTCCAATCACCTGAATTTACCACAGGTGGACTCCAGTTAAGCTGCAGAAACATCTCAAGGATGATCAGGGGAAACAGGAGCTTCATGGCAAAAGCTGTGAATACTTACAGTATGTACATGTGCTTTCTCAATTTTTTTATTTTTAATAAATTTGCAAAAACCTCAAGTAAACTTTTTTCACATTGTCATTATGGGGTGTTGTGTGTAGAGTTCTGAGGAAAAAAATGAATTTAATCCATTTTGGAATAAGGCTGTAACATAACAAAATGTGGAAAAAGTGATGCGCTGTGAATACTTTCCGGATGCACTGTATGTATTTGTATCAGATATGGATTTGTCACAAAATCAAAGCAGTCAAAATTAAAAAACAAAAATCAGGATAGAGTTACTTTTAAATGCAGTTTGAATGTAGCCTTAAAAGACTTGTGCTTCTTTAAGCAATGGCTGTTTTGTGTTCAACAACATCATCCAAAAAATATTAAATGTGTCAAAATACAAAATTTTGAGAATGTTAAATCAATGTTCCATTGTTAATTCAGTTTTTTCAGGTGAATTAAAGTGGTATTCAGTAATGTTACAAAGGCGATTTAAAGTTAATTCATTCAAAACCAGAAACTGCTAAAAATCTTGACTCTTCATTAGCATCAAAGCCTAAATTTAGTACTGCCTCAGTATGCAGTGGATTTGAATAAATGTCTACCAAAAAACAGTTATTCATTATTTTTACTCATTTAAAAGCAACATCCTTTTCTCTTCTTATCAAATCTGAAAAACAAATCTTCATCAGTTAAAGAAAAAAATCATGCTTCATTCTGTTCAGTCATGGCTTGGCTCCATCAGTTAATATGAGGCATTATTGTTTTTTTTTTTAATTATTTCTTCTTTATATTGTTTAACTTCAAAAAGTTGTTTGCTGTTTGGCATAGTGAGTTTAATGACAATATGCTGATGGACAACAGTGTCGGCTTTTACAAACATGCAAGGCTATACACTACTAAAAAAATATATTGTAATCAGTTCATATCAGATTTATTGTCATATGCGACACACACCCAGTATCCCAAAGTGATCAACAGCACTTCACAATATTTTTTGCAGTATTTTTCTTTGTTTCTAACTGAGCTCGTTTCACCAAGGGGACCGCTCGCCTCCCACTCTTCAAATTTAACTTGATTCAGAATTCATCTAGGAACTTAAAAAGTTAAAACTGGGTTCTAAGGCCACAAAGTTTGACAAACACTGCTCTAAGACTAAACACTGTATTCCAGCAAGACAATTAAACTGTTATTTAAAAGTGGATGGGGCAAAAATGACTTATGTCATCCATAGTGAGGTATGAAATTGAAGGAGAAAGGTTAGCAAAGCTCAAGGAAGATACAAAGCTCAATGGTTAGCGATTGTAATATAAAACCCGGGCCGCAGTGCCAGACACTGTGACTGTGAGCATTGATGTTGCTTTGCTGGAAGCAAAAATGAAGGGAGAAAGAAGATAGATAGATAGAACTTTATTTGTCCCTAGGGAGAAATCTGGCTTTTTACAAAAGCTCTTAAAAAAAGAAATCTATAAAAAGATAGCAAAATAAATAAATATATACACACACATTATAGTCTGAACACACAACAGAATGACTAAAAAGAAAGAAAATTAAAAATAAAGAAAACTTCCAACTTGGCAGTCGTAGTCAGAGTGGGGCATTATGCAGGTGTATTGCTGTTGGTAGAAAGGAGGCCCAGTAGTGTTTCTTGACACACTTCTACTGAATAATTTGTTGGCTGAAAGTCCTCAGTGTCAATGTGTCAGAGAGAGAATGTGCAGCATTGTTCATAATGACCCTTGATTTTGTTTTAATTCTCTCCTTCACTATGACCTTCCGGGGGGATCAGAGTGAGTCCTATAACTGAACTTGCCCTTTTAATTAGCTTGTTGATTTGGTAGGCCTCTCTTGAAGTGATGTTACCAGGCCAGCACAACACAGGTGTAAAATGATGTTCACAGATCCAACACAAGCTGGAACCAATGGCATAGGTTTAAACTTAATGGATCACCCACAAGCTACTCTGTTGTAATATACATTTGCAACTACAGACCTTGAAAGGGGACTCCCATCCTACCTTCCAAAATCGACTGCCTACTTTAAATGAGATGCCCCATTGAGAATGCTCTCCAAACTTTTTTACATTTACATTCACATCTGTGGGATGTTAAGAGGAACCCCTAACATTTAAGAAGCCTTTAAAACATATTACTGGCATATTAACAGCAGAGAAAACAACCACAAAATTCAAATCATTCAAGTTAGGGCAGGCTAAATGTGCAGCCTATAAACGTCATAGCTGTTTGTTGTAAGTTATAACACAATTCCATGTTAGCACTTTATTGTCTGTCTGTGGCTATGGCAGAAAAAATAAATACAAGCTTGACCATACAACCAATGAAAAACATGAAAAGAAACACATAAACACATGTGAACAACATAAGCAAGTGAAAATCATAAAATGCCTGATAATGATAATAATATATGCTGAAATTTCATATTATTCCTACTAATTACTCGTTTTAATTCAAAACAATACACTTTATTGTAAAATTGTGTTTTACAGTGACCATCAACAAAGGCCAAGTCATTAGGAAAAGGAGGAATCAATCTAATGAGGAAATGTTTTACTCAAGTGTAATTGTAAATAGCAAGTTCAAGAAAAAGCAGCTTGAGTGACCTGATAATATTATTAGTTCTTTTTTGGCTGACACCTTTATCCAAGGCAAATGACAACCTTTAAGATACAATTGGTTACATTTATTTTGTTATTCCAGATGTAGCACAGGCAGATGAAGTTTACACAGTGTCAATAGTGCGATTTGAACCCACAACCTCAGAGTTTGAAGGCTTAGGTCCAAACCCTTAACCAGTAAGCCCATTGTCTTGGATGAAGCTAGGTAACAGTTAGTTATTATTTAACTAAACATTAAAAGTATGTAGACCTTATTAAGACATCACTTTGTATGTTGCATGCACTACATTGGACTATTCCATTATTTGCCGACTGTATTTATCATTTCCAACTTTACAATTACTTTGTATAATATTATTTTTTCATCTTATTGATAATTACCACAGTCACAGTTACTTATTATATTATTAACTATAATAATTTAACATTTTCTTTCTGGTAACCTTTTAAAAGTAATTATAGGACATCATTCCAAGACAGGAATTAATCCAGATGTTTATTGGACATTTCAAATTGTAATTGCAATATTTGCACATTAAAACATGGTTATTATACCTAATTATAAACTGACTATAAGGCCCTAGATATAAGGCAGCAATTTTAACCTAGTATCCATTGCAATCTGACAAATTGGGCATGATACCACTACCTACTGCCCTGCTTCTTTGTAATTACAACTTGAAAATATGCTCTTTCTTCTAAATGTCTTCCTCCAAGCTAGAGAATACTGAGCTCAGAAAGCCTGTTCAGAAAGGATGCCTTCATCCTGTTTATGGTTTGCAGTGTATGGTCATGTTCTTGACTTATTTTAAAGCTGTAGTGGAATCATACTGTACATTTGGTATCTACCATACATGTACCTGTATGTCTTCAACCACGATTTATATAACAATTGTTAACTACAAGGTTTCTTTTATTATTCATCCACTTATTTGAAGGTTGAACAGCTATGGGCCAGACAGTAATTTATTCAGCAACTATTCATAATTCTAGTATCTCTAAAACAAATTCCCACATTAAGTAAATCTTGAGCCACATTACACTGCTGACTATATCTGCCACTGCATCTTTCATTAGAGGTTTAAATTAAACTTCAGACAAAACATGAACACTTTAGCAAGTAATGTAAAGTCAATAATTATTTTTAAAACATATATTTCAGTTTGACTTCATATAAGCTTGCAGAAATCTCTTATTCGTGAATTACTTTTTTATTTTATTTTATCATATAATCCAATCAGAGGTTGCATGACAGATTGGTGTTTTATTAAAAAAATGCAGCTTGGATTTCAGAGTTCCCAATTATCACATTTTAATAATAGCGCTGTGAGGTCATTCTTAATGGCTCAGTGGACAGCTTCACAGGCAGAAAAGAAACCTAAGGGTGGATTTTATTGTTTATGAATGGCAAACAAAAAATTAAATAATTGAGAGGAATAAAGCTCTTTTTTTCTTCTTCATAACCTTTTAAATCCTTTTCTTCACTCCACACCTCTTTGTTGCAGTGTTTTAACCACCTCTGCTTTCAGCTCTGCTGGGCAAACATTGAAAAGGAACAGGTTCCATGCAGTCTGTCTGTGAGCAGCTGCCAGGGCGCTCACGGCATCACAGGGACGTCTCTCTAACAATCACGGCTCTGTGTTATCGGCACTGCAGCCATTGTCTGGGGATTTTGCAGAGTTTCTAGCCAGAACATTACCTCACTAGTACCAGCTTCTTAATAATCAGCAGCTCTGCCCTGGTTTAGAAAGGCCCTTTACATTTGATTCACTCACCTGCTAAAGGTTCTTTACTATTGAATTTTATGAACATGTTAACGGATACTACAGGTATATTTTTTCTTTGTGCTTATTACCTAGTCAGATATAGAAAAATTTTATCAGAAGCATTGCTACAAATTGAGGGCAGACAAACATGAAATAATGGCACATTAACAATTACTATGATTGTGCACATGTACTGTAACTTAACTTGTTCTTATTACTCTATGTGATGTAGTCTACAAATAGCATAGCTTTACCAAAGTTTGTTTTACTTGTTATTTATAAATGCAAAGAATTATTATTATTATTCTTTAACTATAAAGGTCAAAATAAAAATGAATTACAGTAATTAGTAATGATTATAATTCTGTTATGCCTGTTGGATCATGACGTTACTTCTAAGTGAGAGTATCTAATTATTAATGCAGCTGCCAGAATCTTAACTAGGAAAAGAAAATCTGAGCACATCTCTCCAGTTTTAATGTCGCTACATTGGTTACCTGTGCCATTTAGAATTGACTTTAAAATACTGCTTATGGTTTACAAAGCCTTAAATAATCTCGCTCCATCCTAATTTCAGAATGTCTTTCACTTTACACTCCAAATCTTAACCTTAGATCTTCAACTGAGTGTCTGCTTATAATTCCAAGCGCTAAACCTAAAAGAACAGTTGAGGTAGCCTTTGCTGTTATGTATCTAAAATCATTAATAGCTTACTGATATAAATTTGCTAGGCTAATATGGTGGATCACTTTAAACAATTGCTAAAAACCATTATTTTAACATTGCTTTCTCATAACTACATTTTAGAGTAACCCTGATATTCTATATATACATTGAATTATTGTTTTTTTCATGGCTCCACAATCCGTACTAACCCCTACTTTCTCTGCTGTTCTTTTTCCGGTCTTCTATAGTGGTGATCTGCGCCACTACCACCTGATCAGGGCACCATGTAGTCCCTACATTGATGGATTGAAGGCCAGTTGTCCGCATGACCATCATCATCTAATTCTTCCACGTGAAGGCTGAAAACCATGAGAACTAATTTAGATCATTTATGTTTGTTAGAATGCCCAGTGGGGGCTGGATGCTCTTATGGTTTTGGAAACCCCTGCAGATTTTTTTTTTTCTTCTGCCCTCAGGAGTTTTTTTTTCCATTTACTTTTTTCTTTGTTATTTAGTATTGCCTAATCTTATTTTTATATTTTTATTTTTTATCAACTTTTCTTTTTTTTATCTTGTAAAGCACTTTGAGCTATATCAGTTGTATGAAAATGTGCTATATAAATAAATGCGGTTGTTTTTGATTACTGTCACACAGCTGCTACACACCTTCTGTTCAGGATTTATATTGTATATCCTCACAGTTACTTTTCTGTCTCCTCCTCTCTGGAAAAAAGTACATGACCTGATCATCTGACACTTACTATAGCTAGTTTATGTGATTATTGTTTTTCTTTGTTTCCTCTTACTACCATTACTAAGGCTCCTTGGATTATACTTTGCATTGGAAGGCACTATATAAGTAAATGGTGTTAATCACTATTGGCACTCTCAGCACTTAATTCGAGGTAGTTTTACCATCAGGTTATAACTTTACTCATCATCCAGCTTGTTTGGTGGTGTAAAAGTGTGTCTCCAGGAAAGGCACTTTATTGGTAAGGTTTTTCTTATGGTTCCTTGGTGGGCAAGATAATACTGGAAATGCCTCAACTGTTAGCCTTGATTTACACATATGTCCTACAAAACTTACCTATTCAACATTCACTCAGCACAAATAAGTTCAAATACACAGCAAGAATATCTCAATACTGGCCAGCGCTAGCTACCTCATCTTCAATACGTTACCAGGGGCTAGAATCCACTTCAACCACTGGGATTTACTTTTATATCGATTCATCTTCAGATTGCTTCCTCTGACAGAGCTACAATTCAGAACACCCTAGCAAAAGCCTGGAATGTCTAATTCTGTTGGGTTTTTGTATCCCAATGGCTACCTTTGAAAGAATTACACGATCTAACATAAGGAATGGGCTAGTCACTACCCCTGACAGTACATAACCTAAATGGGCCCTGTTGGTTACATTAATAACCAGTAATGGCGCACTGCACAATAACGTGCAGTGAATACACTTGACTTGAACATTCATAGCTTTCATACTCTTTCTCTGTACGTTTAGCATTCATTTGCTCAGAGGTTGATGCGCTTGCTGCTTTCTGAGCAGCTCTTCTTTTCTCCACCCTAGTGGCCCACTTCAAATCTTCTTTCGCTGGCATGTTTTCACTTTAAAACTGTTTAAGTCAGTGTTTGTGTTGCAATTACTTGGTATATTTTCCTTAATTTTTCACTTAAGCTAGCACTTAAGACTTCAATCTGCCTCAAGAATGATTTAAGATATGAAGAGGTAGAGGAAGTGATGACAAAGGTGAAGGGAGGGAATAATGGAAGGGAATGAGAATGGCACCCATACACATGCGCCACACAGCTGCCCTGCTGGCTGCTGCCAAGAGTTGATTCTACAATAAAATAAAATAAAAATAAAAGAGGAATAACCTTGGAAGTCAATCATCACCCCGAAAGCAGATAGGAGACGTCACGTAGTATATGTGTACCAAATTTCAGGTCAATAGGTCAAACGGTTTGCGAGCTACAGGCGATTTAAAATCTTGGACAGACAAATGAACAGCCACGGTAGTGTATTATACAAGAAAATTATTTGTCATTTCTAAATGTCAGTAAACAACTGGACACAAAGCAATACTAAAATCTATTTCAATCATTATGTTTATTTGAAGAAGAAACCAGGTGTAAATGTTGGATATGAAAACATACAACCTGAACAATTGAAATCAGGGTCACACGGCAAGTTGGTAGAGAGCTGGCTGAATCGTGGCTCTCTAATGAAAACACCATTAACAGAAGACACTTGGACTTGAACCCAGCATATGCAGGTTTAAAAAGAAGAGCATCCAAATAATACAAAAGGCTTTACAACCAACACCTTCCGAACCCCACCTTATTAATCCACCCCTCACTTGATATATGTTGCCTTTGATTTCCGTATGTCTAATCATTTTCGTTTGATCAGGACACCTGGTAGTTTGTCAAAAGGTTAGGAATAAAAAACTATTTTAAGACACGTGACTTAAAATATGCAAATCATATCACAGACCTCTGCTTCCATTCATCTATATACATATGCATATACTGTATATTGTGACAAATGTAGAGGGTGTAGCAGCCACTCAACCTGACACAGACAGACGCAGGAGGCACACTGATAAAACACAAATGTTTTAATTTATTTTCTTCACCTGTGGCCTAAGCCTTCCCCGTTTCCCACAGGCACAACACAGTCCCAATAAGCACAACAGCTAAACACGATTCTTTTCTCCTCTTTTGTCTCCTCCACTACTTCCAGCAAGCTTTGTCTCCCTCCTCCGGACTCTGGCTCCCCAAATGGTGTCTGCTAGCTCCTTTTATATGAGTCACCCGTAAGTGCTGCAGGTGCTAATTGCCCCACTTCCGGGTGTGGCGGAAAAACCGTCCACATGGGCTCTGGAGCAGCTGCAGCACGTAGCACCCCTGGATTCCAACAGGGCTGTAGATAACTCCATCTCCCATGAAGCCCTGTGGGAGTCTGAGGCTCCACTGCAACCCATGGGGGTTGCCATCTGTTCTGCCCATGCTTGCTCCCCCGGTCCTTTCAGTGAAGAGGCAAGGATCCCTGGCAATCTCTAAAATACATATAAATAATTGTTAATTTTGTTATTTTTTTTATTGAATTTTGGCATGTAATATGTATTAGTTATTTTGTATATTGCTTCTCCTTTAAGAACTGCATTTCCTTTATTTATAGCATTTTTGTATCTTAACCAGTGGGGGCTGCGTGGTCTCATGGCCTTGGAACCCCTGCAGAATTTGTTTTTTTTCCTCCAGCCTTCTGGTTTTTTTTTTGTTGTTTTTTCTGTCCTCCTGTCCATCAGACCTTACTTTATTTTTTGTTACTTATTATTTCATAATCTTATTTTTATATTTTTCTTTTTTTCTTTCTTCATCTTGTACAGCACTTTCAGCTACATAATTTGTATGAAGATTTGCTATATAAATAAATGCTGTTGTATGTTGTCGACCAGTTTTTAGCCTTGATATTGCTCTGCCTCTTTGTATTTCAGCCAGAAATATTGCCTGGGTTGTATTTATTTTCTGTTTTATGGCTGTTTTTGTTAATTTTTAAATGTTACTTTATGCCATTTCTGCTAGGTCTGTTACTTATTTCTTATTTGTGCTCTGTTTCTTTAATTCTGCTGAAAATTCATGCACTTTGTGGGTGGAGTGCCAGGACGCAGGGTCGCTCTGGTATCACTGGTGATGGATCCTCCTTCTTGCTTTATATTCAGAGAAACAGAAACCTAACAGCAGAGCACTGAGTTTCTGTTAGAAGTATTGACATACAGGGCACTATTTGAAATACTTGGAAATTCAAAATTTCAACCATAGAGTGTTATTGGAGGATATCTTATTCTCTATATACATTAACCCTATTGAAGCTATTTTTAGGAAATTTAACATTTCTTTTCACTGCTATGCTGATGATACTCAGGTTTATATTCCCGTCTGCAACTCTGCAATAAATCAACTCCACAACTGTCTTTCTGAACTAAGATCCTGGATGGCTAATAATTTTCTTGATCTGAATCAAAATAAAATGGAGGTGCTTATAGTGGGTCCATCAGCTGAAGCCCAAATTGGTCTTGGACTTCTCGGCTCTTTCTCTGTCTTTTGCAAACCTCAAGTCCACAATCTAGGTGTTATCTTTGACAGTAACCTCTCTTTTGAGAAAAAAGTTAATTCTGTAGTCAAGAGTTGCTTTTTCCAGCTTTAATCTATTAGGTAAGATAAAGATTTTTTTATCTTTTAGGGATCTTGAGAAAGCTACTTATGCTTTTATCTTTTCTCAGCTTGATTACTGAAACTCGCTGTATTCTGGGAATAGCAAATACACAGGTTACAGTTGGTCCAGAATGCTGCCGCTCGCTTTCTGGGTGGGGCAAGAAAGTATGACTCTGTTTCTCCAATATTAGCTTCTTTACACTGGCTGCCTGTCAGTTTTCAAATTGATTTTAAAATCTTGCTGCTAGTTTTTAAATCTTTACATGGGCTTGCTCCTGCCTATTTATCCGAATTGTGTGTTTTACACCAGCCATCCAGAGTGCTTAGATCTTCTGCTCAGTTGTCTCTTGTTGTCCCTCGTACCAAGTGTAAAACCAAGGGGGACAGGGCTTTTGCAGCTGCTGCTCCTCACCTGTGGAACTCTTTACCTCATCACATAAAGGAGTCATCTACAATTGAACTGTTCAAAACAAGATTAAAGACTTATTTCTATTCACTTGCATTCCGTGACCTTCAGTAATACTGATGGTTTCCTCATTGTGATTATGTAACATTACTTATGTTTATTATTTTTTATTTATGTTCATTTATTTTATTTCTATTTATGTTATTCATGTTAATTGTATGTTTTTCTTTAATTCTATTATTGTAAAGCACTTTGGCCACAGCATTCCTATGTTGTTTTAAATGTTCTATATAAATAAAGTTGACATTGATGTTGACATTGACCTTTATAGTATTTTGACTTTTTTCACATTTTTCATGTTTATGTTACACATCAAGGTCAATAAAGTTATCATATATGGTTCTTCACTGGTCTAGGGTAAAATGTTTTCCAAAAAAGTATATATATACAAAATATTAAAAAAACACATACAAACTAAAGGGCCATTTAGTTAGGAACATTTTTTGAATGTTTTCTTTCAAATTTCAAAAATTTGTCACATTCCAGTCCAGGCCACTCACTTATGCAACTTGCAGGACTGGCAGTTGCTGTAGACATGGAACAAGGACAGGTCAAAGAGCACAGAATTATCTGGGGCTGTGGCTGTGGTGTCCCCAGACAGGCTTTGGTACATCATAAGAAGTGCTGGGGCTGCCTGGAAATTATGAGCTCCTTTGGGGGCAAGATGTGACTGCCTTCTGGCTGCTGGCACCTCATAACACCTCAATCTTGAAGTTCTTTAGTGATAGGTCATCGTCAGCAAGAGCCTTATAGTCCTGCCTGTAAATGACCCAAGCATTTATGAGGCTGACATCAACTTTATATGCAAACATCCGCATGTACCAACTCTAGGATTTCATGGGGGGTACGGTAGAGGTAGACCAGCATGTCACTCTTGTAAATGCACCCCAAATTGACATTGCAGCTTTTGATGACAACAGGACAGCTCACTTGCTCCTTCTTCTTGGTGTCATTGCAGTACCAGGACAGAAGTAGATGGGCTCCAAATCCATGTCGATTGACAACAGAATGGTGATATTGTAGTCCTTCACCTTGAGGGCTAGGATCCGGTGACGTAGTCACACATGCCAAGAGGGACAGCATTCTTCTTCACCTTCTTGATGGACTAGAGTGTCTTGTCTATTCTGTTGTCCCTGGCTGTCTCCATGTAACTGCATTTCTTGCCTTTGAGGTATTGTACTATCTCTAGGCTGGTGAAGAATTTGGCTGTGATGGTGGAGGAAGATGGCTGTGAAGGTGGAGGAAAACATTGTGCTTGCCAGGACAGGGACTGTTTGACTATTGGCACCTATGGGGTTTTCTTCAGGTGTCATGGGAACACCATGGACCTCCAACATAGTCTTCTTCGTCTTCAGAAGCCCTGGCAAACAACTTGAAGCCCCATTTGTCAGGCTTGTTCTTGATGTACTGCCTCAGGTTGCCAGCTGTCTTGCCTTTGTTGGCAACCATGACCTCATCCACAGACTGCTTGAGGATCACTCCTGAAGGCTGTAATTAGGAGGATGAATAGTGGCCAGATCTTGAAAAATGGCCAGGGATCTGAGTGTTGTCATTGAAGTGGACAAGAGTCTTTATCAGGCTGAACCTCTTAAATGTAATGAGGTTTGCAACTTGAGTGATGCCGGCCTTCATTGCTCAATAGTCATTGTATTAACATTGTAATAACATTGTAGTTCCAGTAAGAACAGTACGCTGCTATGCTAACAACAAGCCATGGATTACAAGTGACATCAAAGGCCTTTTGAACCAGAAGAAAAGGGCTTTTAAAGACGGTGATCAGCATGAGCTCAAGCATGTGCAGAAGGAACTCCGAGTCCAGTTCAGGGTGGCGTAAGAGCAGTACAGGAGAAAGCTGGAGCAGAAGCTGCAAAATCACAGCATGAAGGAAGTGTGGAATGGGATGAAGATTATCACTGGCTGCAGCTCGAAGCGGGGTGCCACCATCAAATGAGCAACTTCTTTAATAGGTTTGATCACCCTAACGCACTCTCACCTCGGTGTACTGCATCCTCCAACCATCCTTCTATTGATACCAGCACAGGTGAGACATCCCCACCCGCAATTACAGCAGCCCATGTGAGCAGAGAGATGAGAAGACTTTGTGCCAGCAAAGCAGCAGGTCCAGATGGTGTATCGCCACGACTGCTGAAGGCCTGTGCGTTGGAACTGGGGAGTCCTCTATAGCGCATCTTCAACCTGAGCCTGGAACAGAGGAGAGTCCCAAGGCTTCGGAAAACATCTTGTATCACCCCAGTCCCAAAGGTATCATGTCCTAGTGAGCTGAATGACTTCCGGCCTGTTGCTCTGATGTCACATCTGATGAAGACCATGGAGCGGCTGCTGCTTCACCACCTGAGGCCACAGGTCCGCCACGCCCTCGACCCTCTGCAGTTCGCATACCAGGAGAAGGTGGGAGCGCAGGATGCCATCATCTATATGCTACACCGATCCCTCTCCCACCTGGACAGAGGCAGTGGTGCTGTAAGAATTATGTTTTTGGACTTCTCTAGCGCCTTCAATACCATCCAACCTCTGCTCCTTAGAGACAAGCTGACTGAGATGGGAGTAGACTCACACCTGGTGGTATGGATCGTGGACTATCTTACAGTCAGACCTCAATATGTGCGTCTTGGAAACTGCAGGTCTGACATTGTGGTCAGCAATACAGGAGCGCCGCAGGGGTCTTTCTTCGGTCCTGTTCAGCCTATATACATCAAACTTCCAATAGGACTCGGAGTCTTGCCACGTGCAAAAGTTCGCTGATGACACTGCTATTGAGGGCTGCATCAGGAGTGGGCAGGAGGAGGAGTACAGGAAGCTAATCAAAGACTTTGTTAAATGGTGCGACTCAAACCACTTACACCTTAACACCAGCAAGACCAAGGAGCTGGTGGTGGATTTTAGGAGGCCCAGGCCCCTCATGGACCTTGTGATCATCAGAGGTGACTGTGTGCAGAGGATACAGACCTATAAATATCTGGGAGTGCAGCTAGATGACAAATTAGATTGGACTGCCAGTACTGATGCTCTATGTAAGAAAGATCAGAGCCGACTATACTTTCTTAGAAGGTTGGCGTCCTTCAACATCTGCAATAAGATGCTGCAGATGTTCTACCAGATGGTTGTGGCGAGTGCCCTCTTCTACGTGGTGGTGTGCTGGGGAGGCAGAATAAAGATGAAGGATGCCTCACGCCTGGACAAACTTGTTAAGAAGGCATGCTCCATTGTAGGATTAAAGTTGGACAGTTTAACATCTGTGACAGAGCGACAGGCATTAAGCAAACTCCTGTCAATCATGAAGAATCCACTGAACAGTGTCATCTCCAGGCAGAGGAGTAGCTTCAGTGACAGACTTTTGTCACTGTCTTGCTCCACTGACAGACTGAGGAGATCGTTCCTCCCCCACACTATGCAACTCTTCAATTCCACCCGGGGGAGTAAATGCTAACATTACTCAAAGTTATTGTCTGCTTTTACATGCTTTTTTATTAGTATATAATTTAATATTGTTTTTTTGTATCAGTATACTGCTGCTGGATTATGTGAATTTCCCCTTGGGATTAATAAAGTATCTATCTATCTATCTATCTATCTATCTATCTATCTATCTATCTATCTATCTATCTAGTCTTCAATGGAGGGCAGCTCAGCAGACTTCTTGTAGAGAAAAATAGCCACAAAGTTTTTCATCTTGTCTTCGATGGTGGTGAAGGTGGTGTTGACATCGTTCTGGGTTACACATAAGTTGGTCTGATATGTTATGTGCTTGAAGACGTGGGGGCCAAAGTACCAGGTGAAGTACTTGAATGGAGGTTCAGCAAAGTCAGGGGGAGAGTACTGGTACTCAGGCAGGGATGAATTGTCCGGTTCAACCTTCTTCCAAGTGGTTTGCCTGGTTGCTGACTTACTCTTCTTCATGGTCCTGTTGGCTTGTGGCGCTGACTGGTCTTTGTCCTTGTCGTTGTTTTCACCCTTGTCCTCGTCCTCAATCACCTCTACTGCAGGTCGCACACACTTCCTCTTGGCAGAGGGGCACATGTCACTTTGTTCTGGAGTGGCCAGGTTGTGATGAAGTCAGGGTCTGACACATCGCTGTCTTCTTCCTCTGAGCCCTCATCGTCATTGATGGTGGGGTGAAGGGTGGCCCGGCCTCCTGGGGTTCCACTCACAAAGCACAAGAAATGTCAGGACATTTAAAGGAATGGTACATATCTACAACCATCACATAAATAATAATTCAAAAATGACATTAAAACACATAAACACATGTTAACACATAACACCCAATACATTTAATATATGCAAAAATGAAGAACACAATTAATAATACTAAGCATAATTGCATTAGCGGGCAGCACAGTGGCGCAGTGGGTACCGCTGCTGCTTCGCAGTTAGGAGACCCAGGTTTGCTTCCCGGGTCCTCCCTGCGTGGAGTTTGCATGTTCTCTCCGTGTCTGCTTGGGTTTCCTCTGGGTACTCCGGTTTCCTCCCACAGTCCAAAGACATGCAGGTTTGGTGCATTGGCAATCCTAACTTGTCTGTAGTTTGTGCTTGGTGTGTGTGTGTCTGTGTGTGCGTGCGGGGTTTGTTTCCTGCCTTGCACCTTGTGTTGGCTGGGATTGGCTCCAGCAGACCCCTGTGACCCTGTAGTTAGGATATAGCGGGTTGGATAATTTAATGCTAGTAGCTGTTTAATTATTTTATTAAGTAATTTGTAAATTAATACAGCATTTAAATCTAAATAGATAAATTACAATAGTCAGTTTTACTTGATGTGTATTTTTTGGCTTTACTGATTAGATAATTAATAATTCTTTAATAATAATAATTCTTTGCATTTATATAGCGTTTTTCTCACTACACAAAGCGCTCTGATGCTCTGCTGTACTTGAGATAGGGAAGGAGGGTGCCAACTGGATTCTTTGCATTGGGCACAGAAAACACAAAAGCCAACCCTGTATCCACCTCATCTGTAAATGATGTTAGGAAATGTGGTCTCATTCTGACAAATATACAGTAAATAGACCTCAGGCACATCTCAGCTGCAGATAGTTGGCTTAACTTTTACTTTTAAATTAATGAGAACAGGTTGACTCAACAAAATATCTGCTACTCAGAAAAAAACAGATGACTTCTTAGGACCGGAAACAAACAGCCACTGCTTAACATGAAATGAGTGACTTTACAGAAGCAAGACCAAAAAAAAAAAAGAAAAAAGAATGGAACATTTTAACCTAGACTTTTCCTGGAAATTGGGAGTGGTTCAAAGTCTCAGGTCCCTAACACTAATAACAACATAAAATTAAATTTAACCTTGCTGTTACTAAACCAAGTTGCTTAAAAGATTTTGTTCTTTTTGATTCCCAACTTTTGTAGGAGTAAAACTTTCTTTCACCATCTTCAAATAAAGAACCAACCATTACTTTGTTTACCACCACAGTACTGTTATAATGATATAGGTGGAAATTTTTACTTTTAACTCTTAAATCCAAAGGAAAATGATTTTTAATGGCAGATATGAGAAAAATGCAACCACAAATTAAAAAAATCTTAATCCTGCCTGGACTGGAGTAAAATGCTTAGAAGCAGTTATCTAGTTAGAACAGCATCTTGCTTACTGGAAAGACCATTAGCACGTAGACTAAAGAAAAAACACTGAAACAAATGCAAAGCCATAAGTTCTATTTCTTACTCAGTCCATCATTCCAGGTCACTCACACTATATAAACAAAAAACAAAAAAAAAGTTGAATCAAATGCATCAAAAAAATTTTCTTTAGGACTACAACTAATCGATCTCAGAGATGCTGATCCACTGTCACTGATAAAACACTTGTCAACAAGTTTTGTTTGATTAGTTGACCTGTTATGCCTGCACTTGACTTTCAGTGTAGAACTGCAGTTAACATTCTTGTTTTTTTAAATCTCAGATGGGTTTAACATAGTTAAACTGGAAAATACCACTGTGTTTTCAAGTGTTACCTTTAATTGTTGCATTATTATTATTATTATTTCATAATGGAGTTAATTGAGAAATAAAATACACAATTTGTGCATGCTTACAAAGCATACTGATGTGACCAGTCAAGTGTCAGTTGCAATCAATTTACCTTGTAGTGCAGAATTCCCAACTCTGGCCTTGGCGGGCCGCAGTGGCTGCAGGTTTTCATTCTAACCCTTTTCTTAATTAGTGACCTGTTTTTGCTGCTAATGAACTTCTATTGAATTAATTTTAATTGACTCGCGCTTGAAGATTCAGACCTAAAAATCGTTTCTTTATCCATAATTAGCAGCCAAACAATAATGAGATACAAAATGAGCCAAAACATGACAAGCAAACTGTGTCCATCATACAATATCTGAAAGTAAAAAAGATAAAGGTATCAGGAATGCTGATCTACTACTGGTCTCCAAAACATTTTAACAGTTCTCTTAGAAAAGACAAAATCAATCCATCCATCCATCCTCTTCCGCTTATCCGAGGTCGGGTCCGAGATGCTCCATAGTTTAATTCCAAAATAAAAATTATTTCATTTTTGAAAACTTCAACAATGGCAAGACAATCGTGTGGCTCAGCTTGCAACCTACTGAAGCAAAGGAAAAATCTCTCCAGTGATATGAATTCGATGTTTTAACAGAAGTGCAGTTAGCAGGGTTACTAAAAAAAGCATACTCAATTGCTGAAATTGAGTCAGAAAACACTAATATTTCTATTATTTGGTGGGGATTTGAATTGGAATTCATTTAACTTATATATAAATATTACTCTTTTTAAGTATTACTAACCAGCTAATGCTTTTTCCATTTACTGATGCAAATATAAACCTCACAAACATAACAACATGATTTTTTGACAAACCTGGTTTAAAAAGTATATTGTTTGAAAAGTGTTTGTGTAAATTAGAATATTCTGAATATTTTGGCATTCAGTATGCATGTGGCAATGATATAACACTCTTTGTGTCCTGTATTTATGTTTGACAATTCATTGACCAAGCCTAACCTTAATCACATTTTGAGATCTGGCAGAAATGGAGGATGTAAATACATGGAAAATCAACCGAATACAGAATTATGGAGTTGTTTCAACTTTGTACCCGGTAAGAAGTTCCTTATTTTGCAAGATCTGTAAAAATGATTTCACTCAGCACAAGAGGGACATCAAGAGAATAAATAACCTCAGCATTTTATGTGGGAGCATTTTATTCAATAGCTGTATTAGTTTACATAATCTTTAAATAAAACATAGTGCTGTTTTGGAGAGCGCTAGTGTGCGTGGATGGTTTTTCATTTGGTCATTTTAGGTGTGTTCTATCCAAACTAGGTCACTGCTATTGGTTATTGCATCATTGGGTGGTCTGCTCACATTATCTGACATTGCACAATCTGAGTCATCAATAACATTCAAAACATCTTTTGCAAAGTATTTCTGTTGATGATAGCAAGAGCCAGAATTTAATGCCATGCAGTAAAGAAAAATGAGGTTTGAAATACATAACACTCATAACCATCCTGCAGTCCTTGCTGCCAACTAGTGGATAAATATCAACAATACACAATAGGCAACTTCTGTCAATATTTGACAATGTTATCAGCTCGATAATTGTTACGCTTGACCATAAAACAAACTTTTTACAGCATAGTCAGCATTGTTATGAAGAAAGGAAGATAGTATGCATTAAGGTGCAGTGGTTAAGTAAGGCTTTGGATTTCAAACCATGAGGTTGTGGGCTTAGATCCAACCACTGACACTGTGTGACCCTGAGAAGTCACTTCACGTGACTGTGCTCCAATTGGAAAAGCAAAATAAATGTAACCAATTGTATCTCAAATGTTGTAAGTCGCTTTGGATAAAAGTGTCGGCCAAATAAGTAAGTGGAAGGAAGGTTATGAAGAAAAATGTGTCTTATGAACACAATATAACACTTAAACTTGTAAAGGTCGCCTGGAACATGTGTGCGTCACTATGAGTTTGTACCTTTTCCCATTCCTGTTATTAGTGGAATGGCTTAATGTATAAGGCCGGCCAGTTGTACAGGGGTGGGGGAGCACCTGGCTTGGAGGGCCAACAGACTGTACGGAGAGGAGCCAACAGTATGTAAATGGGTGGTGGGAAAAAGGAGAAGGGAAGCACAGAGCCAAGAGAGAATTGGACGGCATCACAGAAAAAGGCAAGAGGGAAAAGATTGACACCGCATGGAAAATGTCAGGTGAACCCGGGTTCATTTCAAGACGATTATATTTACTTTCTGGTGAAAGGTATTCGGGAGAGGACCTGATGGGCCAGTACAAGGAACTGTTAATCTGTACGTTTCCTGGAATAGAAGGTATGGTCGGCGCCTCATTCCCCACCACAGACTGAGCTCGACATTCCGTACAGATAATATTTAAAGGACTACAAATACATTCATTTTTTTTTCTCTTGCTCAAATTTCTGCATTAGTAGCTTATGTGTTTAAATGTTTTGTGCCTCCCTGTGTGGAGTTTACATGTTCTCCCTGTACAAGTATTTGTGTGGGTTTCCTCCAGGTACTCCGGTTTCCTCCCACAGTCCAAAGACAGTGGTTAGGTGCATTGGCGATTCTAAATTGTCCCTAGTGTGTGCTTGGTGTGTGGGTGTGTGTGTGTGTGTGCGCGCCCTGCCCAGGGTTTGTTTCCTGCCTTGCGCCCTGTGTTGGCTAGGATTGGCTCCAGCAGACCCCCGTGACCCTGTAGTTAGGATATAGCGGGTTGGATAATGGGTGGATGGATGTTTTGTGCTGTAATTTGTGTTGGGTGGGAAGTGCTGCAGTGCAATTTTATGTATATAGAGGTTTTTGTTACAGTAAGTGTGTGTATCGTCTTCCAATAATCATTTTTTACTTAACCCTGCTTTCACTGGTGTAGTAGGAAAGTAGTGTTGGTCACTCGCGCCCCGGATTATTTTTTTTCTTTTTCCTTTGCTGCTGCTCTAGGAGGGCAGCGCATATTATAATTGTGATGGTTCTAAGAGCGGTACACACTATTGCACAAACACAGCAATTTTTTAAAACTCCAATTAATCAGTTATTCAAAATAATAGTATTCCAATGAATCAATTAGCAAATTAGTTGTTAATTGCTGAAACAATTTTCTTTTGGATCTAACTGTTGTTGAAGATTATATCCATGCATTTCCTCAAAGGTCTGACACAGAATTAAAGTGCAGTTTTCTTTCCCACAAAATGATCCTTGAGAAGTCATAGCATATTATGGCAATGGTTTACCACAGCTTCAGTATACAATAGAAAATTGGACATTGCAAATACGAAAACCTTCAAAGTACAGTACTTGAGAAACCAGAATTTCTAGATTCCGAGTTTATAAGTAATAATTGGACAGAAAAATTAATGGCTATACTTTTGGAAAAAAATCTTTTAAAAACAGTACATTTTTTTAACTTCTCAATTTAAATTGTTTCAATTTTTTTCATAAAATAAAACAGCTGGTTATTGTCAATATGTTACAATTGCTAAGGAAATAGCAAAAGTATGTTTTACTTGACATTGTTAGGTTTAAATATATTACAGTGCCCTCCATCATAATTGAGACAAAGACACATTTTTCCTTGAATTACTTCTCTGCTCCATAGTTTAATATTACAATTGAACAATTGCATTATAGTAAAATTAAATCAAAGCGTTCAGACGTGATTAAAGTGCATATTGCGGATGTTAGTGTAAGGGCATCTGCATACATTTCAGTCACACCGTGTAGAAATTACAACATTTTTTCCGCCTGGTCCCCACATTTCAGGGCACCATAATATTTGGGACATAGCAATGGCAGGTACTGTATATTAAAGTCATATTTAGTACTTTATTGCATATCCCTTACATGCAAAAACTGTTTAAAGTGTACGATTCATAGACATCATTGAGTATTTTCTCTGGTGATGCTCTGTCAAGCCTCAAATGCAGCAATCTTCAGCTCCTGCTTGTTTTGGGGTCTTTGCCCCTGAAGTTTTCTCTTCAGAATGTGGAAGGCATGCACAAATTAATTTAAATCGGGTGACTGGCTTGGCCATTCAACAATATTCCATTTTTTAGCCTGCGTTGTCACAGTAGTACACTTGAGATCATTATCTTGTTGTAGGAAGAAGCACTGAGTTTGGAGGCATTTACTGGCACCTGAGCAGATGTTTCTGCACTCCTCAGAATACATTGTGCAACTGCCATCAGCAGTTACATCATCAATGAAGAGAAGTGAGCCAGTACCTGTGATAGTCATACATATACAAGCCATAACACCCCCACCAACATGTTCAACAGGTGAGATGGTATGCTTTGGATCTTGGGCAGTTCCTTTCCTGCCATCTTTGTCATGTCTATCCGGGTTGACACCAAAGGTAGTCTGTAGTTAGAAGCAAGCCTAGTTGTCTTAAGCCAGCACTAATGAGGCAATGAAACAAACCTGTGTAATCACAAACACCTGTGATGCCAATTGTCCTAAACATTACTGTGCCCTGAAATGGGGGGACATGTATAAAAAGTGTAATTTCTATATGGTGGGGCTGAAATGTACGCAAATGCCCTTACATTAAAGTCTGTAATGTGCACTTTAATTACATCTGAATTGTTTGATTTGCAATTTTAATCTGTGTTGTAGAGGGGTAACTGAAGGAAAAATGTGTCTTTGTCCCAAGCATGATGGAGGGCACTGTATATTCCATCCACCCATCCATTATCCAACCCGCTATATCCTAACACAGGGTCATGTGAGTCTGCTGGAGCCAATCCCAGCCAACACAGGGCACAAGGCAGGAACAAATCCCAAGGCTAGGTGCCAGCCCACCACAGCACTGTATATTCTCTACAGAATATTAATATTACAAAAGACGCAAAACCAGGGGAGAGCTGAGTACACCTACAGAGGTTTAACAACTACATTACTACAAAGTACTAGAAGAAGGAAAAAAAATAGATGGCTCAGTTTATATGTATATGTCTACATAGTGCAATGGAGAAGCTCTCTTAAGAAGCCTCATAGTATGCAGGGCTGTATCTCCAGAACAGCAAAATTAAAATCAGACTTTAAGCTAAGACAGAGCTAGTCACCTGTGAGACTTCACTTGCTGTAATTCTGGTCAATACATTATAAGAAGTACACAGATATTCCTTGAAGGATTCTGTGAAGACCAATATGGTTGATTTAGTTCCCTTAATCCAGGAAATCAATTACAAATGAAAGCTGAAGCAACTGAATATCTCCTTAGGTTTGTTCATGAACTTCCATCCTTAGAATTTTGCTTCAATACTAATGTGTTTTTGCTGAAACAATAATCTTTGATTTTATTCTCTTGCAATGATTGTACTGATCCTGTTTTAACTACACTATAATGTCACTTCTTATATTCCATTTTATGATTCCTTAAATGTATTTTTTGTAACTAGCATATATATATAAAATGCTTGTATTTAAGATTTTTTATTTTGAAATGCATTCTTGCTTACATCTGAAACTGCTATTTGAAATTGCACTCTACCCGAGTCTCTTTTTAAAATAAAAAATAAAGCGATTGATAAAATCTTTATAACCTGTCTAGGCTTCGGAAAAGAATCGAGAGGATCAGCATTGTGGCATCGTCTGTGAAGAAAGACAACAAAACATGGAAGTACTATATGGACCATTCCATACTGATTTTTGTTCAACTAAATAATAACTACAGTATTATTATTTACTTATTTGGCTGACATCTTTATCCAAGATGACTTGCAACATTTAGGATATGCCTCTTCACATTTCACCTGGAGCACAGGCAGGTGACGTGACTTACTCATGGTCACATCATGTCGGTACCAGGATTTGAACCCAAAACCTCAGGGTTTGAAGTCCACAGCCTCAACCACTACATAATACTCCCTGAAATAATACAATTTTATGATCTGGTGACATTTTGTGTTTCTGTTTTTTGCATGGTCATTAAAGTTTTGTGATTATGAAAATGATGATGTGGCAAGGTGAAATGTCACAAGTGAGAGCTCAGAAAACTCTGATAGGATGTAAGCACAACATATGCCTCATGCAGGTTACATGATAATAATTCAGAGGTTATCTTACTCCACCTATTGTCCATCTATTCTGACACATATGTACTGTATTTATGCATTTGAGTGTTGAATCAAATTCTCAAATCAAATATTCTAAAAACAGTTTTTCTAGCCTCCTACTCCTCTTTTTTGGGGATGAGTAGTTAGCATAGTACTTTTCAATACTTATTTTTGTTCTTTACTTCACCTTATACAATATTTTGTATTAGGAATTTGGTAGTTTTCCAATACCCCTTGGGGTCAGAGCGCAGGGTCAGCCATTGTGCAGTGCCCCTGGAGCAATTGCAGGTTGAGGGCCTTGCTCAAGGGCCCAGAAGAGCAGAATCTCTTTCAGCAGTAACGGGGATTCGAACCAGCCATCCTCCGGATACCAGCACAGATCCACTGTTATTTTTGACTTGATTCTGTAGCTTGTGTCTTGGCATAGATACATAATTTAAACAATATTTTGGCTCTGGGCCTAGTGATATTGCAGACAGTGATTCTGTTTTATTATTTTGTTTTAGTATCATCTCCTAGTTATTGTTTAGCTCTTAATAAAACAATATGAAGACAAGCAACTACCTGGGCGTTTACAACAAGAAGCATATGACACTGAAATGGTATCACGCAAAGATAGGTCAAGTTATTCTTTATTGAAATTTTCAGGTAGCTCTAACTGTGGACACTCTTTCTATCATTGTGGTTGCTGAGGTCCATTGGAAGTGAAGTTAGTTTGGTCACATATGACCCTTATGTGTCAAATGGAAGCTGTAGCTTCCATCCCTGCATTGACGAAACTGGGGGAACACCTGTAGAGGTGTGTTGATTTGCTTGACAGTGGAGAAAAGTCTCCAGAAATGCTTTATGATGGGGTTATACTGGTATGAAAACCTTTCCTTACAATCTAATTAAAATACACTACATCACCTTTGATGATAGACAGCAGCATAAACACCAACCCTGAGCCTTTCTTTCTGGAAACAACTCTTCCATAATCAGAGATTTGTTCAATACAAACAGAGAAACTAGTTTTTATATTGAGAGCATAGAGCTACAGCCTAGAACTTTTTAAGAATGGGTTTAAATCATTGTTATTGTCCACCTTAGAAAAACTGTTAAATGTTTGGCCATTTATTTTTCATTTATTCTCTTCCTGATTGTGTGATAGCAATATAACAAGTAACAGATTCACACTTAATTGCTCAGTCTACAAGACAATGTTAGGAATCAATTCAAACAATGCAATGTTAGGTGATTTTGTGGCATCACAGTGATTAGCACCTATCCCTTATGGATCCAGTGTGTTGGGTTTGAATGTCACATTCAGTCAAGGTCTATGTAGAGTCTACACATTTCATCTGTGTCCGTGAGGAGTTTCCAGTGGGTACTCTGGTATTCTTCCACAATTTCCTAAAACATGTGGATTAAGTTGATTCCAAAATGGCCTGTGTGAAATTGGGATCGTCGATGTCCTGGCACATTGTCCAGGTCCAGTTCCTGCCTTGTGCCTCATGCTGCTGAGATAGGTTTCTATGACACAAAGTGGAATTAAGTAAATTTGAGAATATTATGTTAATTCATTATTAGTTTATGTTATAAAAAATAAGTAAATGCAACTCAAAAGGTATAATACTTAAAAGCTATATAACGTGTAAGTGGAGCCACAATAAGAATACTGGCCACAATTCAAGTCACCACATTAAAAACAGACGTATAGTAGAAGATGGCAAATAAGCAGAAAAAAGTAACAAAGTGCAAGGCCAAAAGAGATGTACTGTTCTGAAAGGCTAAGAAACCAAACCCCTTAAGTTTTAAAGTTAAAATGATTTGAAAATCTGTTAATCTGTGTCTTCTGAATTCTTAATGGCATTGTTAAAGCTGATCCAGCAGAATTTGGTAAGTTAAGCAGTTAATCACATACTTGAGGACATGAGTAATGAAAAGAGCATTCAAGACTGAAAACAGGTATTTTTTCATACAAAAGACGTTCAGCGTCAAGGACAAAATATCGAGTCATTTAGTTCAGGTGAATTTTAAAAAGGACAATATATTTATTATTTAATGAGGTTTTGGACTATAAGATCTCCTCAAATCTTGACATTTTAATTTTTGTAAGAACTAGGTGAGCTACTATAGACAAAATGATGCCCTTGACTAATTTTAGTATGTTTTTAATAATAACTACTTTGAGCACATGTAGAAAATGAACATATCAATGATTTTGATATATTGTAACTAAAGCACAGAAACTCAGATAAAGAGCTACGACACCATGAGGCAAACCTGTATATTGTGAGATCAAAATAACAAACCATAGTTAATGTGTCATAAGTGCAAGATCTTTCCAGACGCGTGTCACCGTTCAGACTGAAGAAAGATGGCAGTGGTGGCGCTTGTAAAGCCTGTGAGGCAAAAGGGGTTGGTGCATAAGCCCTGGAACTAGAAGCAATGTCATGATGCTGGTTTCTGGGTCAACACAGGGAAGGAGAGGAGAAACATTAAAAGACAGCATCAGCCTTTCAGCTTGACAAACCCTGAATGTGGTTTCCCAGGCAGGTATGTGACAATATAAATAAATATATATATATATATATATATATATATATATATATATATATATATATATATATATATATATACCCCTGTATTGTCACACACACACGTTTAGGAGACAATCAACAAGCCCAGAGGTGAGTGAAATCTCGCGATAAAAGGGGGCTTATGTCAGATACTAACGCCTCTCTCTTTCTATCTTAAGTTCCAAAGAAGAAAAATAATAAAACAGCACACCTTCTCCGTATTCAGGCTCCAAAAATGGCTACTCCACCCACAAAGATACCACTTCCAGTCCTGCTACGAGGACGAGACTTCTGGTCTCAACCTTTTGGCATCACTCCCATCCCTCTGCTGTGACACTGTGTCTGGTCCAATCAATTCAGCCATCATTTTCCCTTATAAATACCCTTGTTGTAACCTCTTTTGTTATCAAATATTTTGATCCCTTAGACAAACATCTAATTAGTTTGTTTGTGTCTGGTTGACATTATATGGGGCTACCACCCCAAGAGGAAGTGCGAGTGTGAGATGCATAAGGAGGAGTAATGCTGAAAGAGTTGCCATCAAAGACAGAAAGTATAAAACCAGACAGAAGGTCAGAAAGATGCCTTAAAAATAATGACAATGTCTAATAAGTAGGCTTTACAGGAATATGCTTAAAAGATGGAGTTCACACACACACAAATACAGAGGAAAGGTGCTGAAGGTACACAGAGGGCAAGAGATAGCAATCATTTTTAAACTATTATATTACCTGTCTTTGACAGGTACTGTGGCTAGTATCTCATATATAAACGTCTATGCGTGGAAGTGTGTGTTTCTGTCTGTCTGGCCTGGAAGTGAGAGGTGGAGTCGGGGTAAGGGCTCCTGAGGAAACAGAAACTCCCTTAGCTGCTTATACACAAGCAAGGCCAGCTTATTGACAAAACGAAACCTCTGAAGAAAGATTCAGTCACTTAGCCGATAATACACAAGCGATGCAAGCACATCAGTAAAACGAAACCTCCTAAGAGAGAGAGATGCCCAAAGTAGTTCCTTTTAATTACCTGATATCTCTACATTTTTTTTTCTGACGATTTTAATAGTTTCTAGGACGCTGGGCTTTTTACAGAATGGGCTTACACAGCTAGCATATATATATATATATATATATATATATATATATATATATATGTACTGTTTGTATGTTGATTTTTGTTTGACTTCATAATATGAAGAAATTCTGCTTTTAAACTTTGATATCAGTGCAGAGTTGTGAGGCCAGGCAATTTTTAATCAAGTTTGAATGATTTTTAATTATCTTTATAACATTACCAAATACTGCTTCTGGTGTTACCTCTAATAGTTCTCAAGCAAACTGTGTATGTACACCCAACTGTGTGTCACGTAGCATTCTAGCTGCCCATGTTCAGAAGTGAAAATCTTCCACTTCTCTTGTATCTGTACCAAAGTCAGCTGCAAATCTCTATTTGTAAGGGAACATCATTTAGAGATGCCTCTTGCCTTAGTTACAAAGTTCTACGTTTAACTGTTGTATGTTTCCTAAAATACAAAACAATTTGATTAACTCCAGTAATAAACTGTTAATGGAAGTATTGGGTGTATAGTGGTTTGATCTTGTTAACTTTTCCCACCCTATTAATTATAAATAAGCCCATAATCGCCCAAGTTTTTATTGTATCAGCTGTTGCTAAATGTTTTATTAGTACCCAATTAGTTTCCCATCTGAATACAGAAGTAGCCTAGAAAACTAAGGTTGTTAACTATTAATGGAGAACTTATTGGTTTGAGTTTCATTGGGGTGCTGAAACAAAAACAAATCTCCTTTCTGGTGGTTAATTTCCCCATTCACTCTATTGTGTGTGGATATCCTTGGATAAGGTAGCGTGACATGAGCATTAATTGGGTTATTATAATCCTGGTCAAATGGATATTTACAGTCCTGACTTAGGCTAAGTAATCTTCCATCCATCCATCCATCCATTCATTATCCAACCTGCTATATCCTAACTAAGTAATCTTGTTAAATGATATAATTTTCAGTGGAAATTCTGTCTCCCGATTGTACAGATTTTCAAGATGTTTTTAGCAGAAAGGTTTTGTTGCCCCACAGACCATATGATTGCCCTATTGACTTATCAGAGGTGCCTCACTACCTAATCGTTGGCCATGGAGGGAAATATTAACAGTTGTCTGGTAAATGGCTTTATCAGACTATTGAGTAGCCCTACTGGAGCTAGTTTTTTCTTTGTTGTTAAAAGGGATGGCTCCCTTTGATTGTGCATAGATTTCAGGGGATTGAATAAAGCTCCATTTAAAAACAATTTATCTTTGCCCTTTATTGTTTAGGAATCAGGTTAGGAAATTAACATTTTTTTTCAAAACTATATAATATACAAGTAAAATGATCTGTTTTAAAGAGTAGAATGAATGAAAGACTACCACCAGGAATTCAGAATTTCTTACCATGTCATAGAAATTGGCTCTGGCAGTTTTTTAATAGTCAAAAAAAAATAATTGTATGGGCAGTTTAGGCATCCGCTTTTTCTGCATACAGGCATATGTACTGTATATTGGACTATATACTGTCCCATGTTCAGCATGTGTGTGAGGTGCTACATATCCTAAGGACTGATGATCTATTTGCTAAACTTGAACTGTGTGTTTTGGTTATGAAATATGACGTTAGGTAACTAACTGGCCTGTCCTTACCTGTGAAAAGCAAGAGGAGAGATTTCATGAATTTAGTTAAATTATTTTTATCATTGTTACTTCAAACATAACACTAACTAAATACTATAATAAGAAGTTTTGTCGGACCCTTCAGATATTTAAAACAATGAAGGCTTTTTTTTACATTGGCTCACATTTTACACCATGCTCGTCCCATATTTTCCTTTCAGATCAAAGCTGATGCTTCTGATCTCAGTGTGAGAGTTTTTCCACTAAAGGGCCCAAAGACACCATAGAGGAAGTTCATGGATGGAAGCCATATTGGGACAAACACATGTAAAGGAGCAGACCCTAATAAGAATACAACACAACAGTATAGTATTATGCATACAAGTGAGATGGAAACAAAGAAACCTGACAATATACTTATGTGGCATTGCTACAGTTTTAGTTGAGATTGGATATAAAAATCAATTGTTCCATTGACTAACATGTTAAATGTAATGATCAGAGTGAAAGAATTAAGAGTTCAAGTAATTACTTCATTGTCATAGTTCAGAATTCCCATCAAATTAGAGGAAATATTTGCTTTGAGCTGAAAATATACATACATCTAAGTTTGAGGGTCTGTTTCTGTTTAAATATATATATTTTAGGTACAAGCTACCAGTTCCCTCTATATCTGCTTCTGCCTCAGGAGCACCTGAGGTTAACTGTGTAGTGGAAAATTTTTAATATTTGGCTGCAATGTAATTAATTAATCTGCCTTAATTTATAAAAGCTTTGCTTACTGTCACTGTTACAATCCAGCCATGTTTAGCTTAAGATATTTGTTGAGGAATTGTGGTTGACAGGTTCATTGGGACAACTAGCTCCAAGGTGGATTGGGCCATGTATTTGTAAAATGAAACATGAGATTTAGGGTTTGGTGATCATTCCATGTCTACTACTGAAAGAATGCATTAACCTGAATATTTACTCTTACAACTTGTCAACCTTCATCTCCTTAACGCGCACACGTACCGGTCCCGGGACATAACTGTGTTTTGAAAACGTTACAGTAATGTGTGCATGCCCATCTGCCATGCATCTCGACATACTACCCATCAAATGAAACTTCAAAGTCTCGTCTTACCGATGATATAAACCATTTTGACACACAACAACCACAGCACTGACACTAAAGCCTTTTTTACAGAGAAGTACATACTTTTAAGAGTTGACTTTCCCTACCTTTGAAGACCCCCTGCAAGTCAAACATCAATATTGATCCCATTCTGTCCGTAAGGCTCCAGCGAATATAATCCAGTAAAACGATTAGGTCCAAAACACACGATATATCCTCAAAGGGACAAAAACTCCAGAAAACATTTCATAACTTGAGACTAGCTACGTAATTTTTTTTCATTTCTATTGATCATATTAGACGTAATTTGTTTCTGTCGGCGATAACCATGCTACAGCATGTAACACGGAAGTGTTAGCTTCTGATTGACACCTAAGTTGGCCAATTACGACGGGTCTGGGGTTGACTGGCACCTCGTATAGCCAACGAGTGTCACAGACAGCTGAACGATGACGTACAACTCCAAACCCTGGTAGAATCTACCAGTTTGATTGGACACTGTGATTGACACTCAAAACTTACAGCCAATGAGCAGCCGAGCATTTTGATATGTAACTTGCCATACTAACTTGTAAACAAAACGATCAGAGCTGCGCGAAGGTAGCATTTGTGCCAGTCTGCAGAGTTGGTGCGTGGTTGTTTATTGTGATTTCGCCAAGTTTTTTCGCATTTTAAATATGAATAAAGTAGATAAACGTAAATACACTCTCGATTAAATAATAGATGCATGTATGCGCGCGTGAAAGTAATCAATCGCCAGGAGACGTCTAATGGCAGAGAGTGACATGTGACACGCCCTTGTGCTTTCTGCTTGCTAGTGATTGCTGCCATCAAGTGGCACATGGAAAACGCTGAGCTGTGTTGTAACAGTTTGTAAAAGAAATGTATATAGTTTGTGTGCATTTTATAAAAAAAAGTAAAAAATAAAATATATATATATATTTTTGGCCCATAAGACTTGTATTGACTATTTTTACATAGAAATGTGTATTTTTATTGTTTTTATTATTTTTATAACTAATAGAGTGACACTGTGTGTAGATATAGATTCCTTTAGGTGTAAGCTTTCAGTAGAGCCCTCATTGATATCTGTGGGTTGAAGCATTCAAAAGTTATTACACTTTTCCATACGTTCCAAAATGTGGATAATGGTCCCTCTAAAAAGCACCTGGGCATGCCCACATAAAAACTGGTGTAAAAATGTCATTTTTACAGGTATTCTTTTCAAATTTGAAATGTGAGTAGTCAACAAGTTATTCTGTTGGTACATAGTGTGTTTCTGTCCCCACCTACCTACTGCAGCTTTATTTTCCTTTATTTTCATAAAAAAACTTAGGCGAGAACAAAAAAATTAGTTTTTTTTGTGAGTTCTAATGTGCATAACTTTTGATTAGTCACACCTACAGTGACTAAGGGTGAAACTAGAGAATGTTACCTTTACAAAGAGACCAAACGTGTTTATACTCCAGATAGTTCAATAACAGCAATGATTCTAATTTGGAGAGGTCGAATTACAAGCGATTTAGCAAAAATGACCCCGCTTGATAAGGGGTGGGTTTACGACCATCTAATATATGAAATTAAGAAAATCTTCAATTCACAAAGAATTGGTGGTCAGGTACATAACCTTTTTCACTGGCATGATTATGAAATGGAGTAATGATCCTGAGTCGTTCTAAAAACATTCACGCTATGTAGCTATTATGGCAGTTTCACCTGAGGCTGAAGAGAAAGTTGGATAGATGTGTCTGGAGGATACATCATAGGGTGGCTTTGTTATGGGAGCATGTTTATATGGCATATGTGGTTAGGTATTTTTGGTTGCCATATCTGAATATTCTAAAAGCAGATATGAAAGCATGTTAAGATCATCATCTCTTCTGATATTCCTATTTTCTTTGTTTCCTTAAGGTTACTGCATTTTTAAATTTATGTCATCACTGTGGTGTTTCAGCTCTCATTTAACTCTTTTAGGGCTGAATATTTTTACAAAAAAACCTAGTTTTCTGAAAAGCAATGGTTTAACATAGAAATCAGCATAAAACATTTGTTGCTGCATGCTGTGGTTGCCAGTTTGCCAAGAATGTGCGACAGGCATACTGCCAGGTTGTTTTGTGTGGCTGGGGCTGCTGCAGTGGTCATTGTCACAGTTTATTGCAATCTGCTTTCTACCTCTTATCACTGTAGTCCTCCCAGGTGAACAGTGCCATAGGTGTGTCAGCTACTTGAAACTGTTCAGCACCATGATTAGATGGGGACCAGTCAGCTGAAACTGGAACCTCATAATCGCTTGTATCAAAATTTGTATCCGACAAGTCATAGTCCAATTCAGAGAGAATAGGCAAAACGTCATCCACGGAGTATTTTGTTGATCTATCGCCAGGTGTCAGTGCCATTTTTGCTGTTGTTTGTGCCTTGTTACTCACGGGAGCAAGGGAAATCCCGGTGAAAACGAATGAAGCTGACTTTCCTTCGAGCAATGAGTCCAACGAAAACATAACGGTTGGTTTTGTCACCGTTTACAGTTGATTACCATCGTTATCTACTCCTTTTGGCAAAAGTCGACATCAGCCCTGAAAGAGTTAATACAGAGATTATTAGGTGGGTGCTCTTGTTGAAAGTGTGAGAGTGTGATCAAGTTAATCCTGCCCTTGTGAGTTCTATAGAGTACTGCTGTTAGCGTCCCATTTTTCAGGCTATCGTTAGGACCTGTTAGGGTTTTAAACTTGAAGCTTTTCCTCCATGTAAGTCTTTCTCCCAGTCTCTGCTAAAATCCATAAACAGTATAACTATTTTTATTTTTCATTTTTACCTACCATCTGGTTGTGACAGCAATATGCCACTAAAATCACATTTAAACTATTGTGTGCAAATCTAGTTACCACAATACGAAGTGACACAGCAAGACTAGAAACTGTATGCTGAAGCCATACACTGAAGACCTGTCCGATTTTGACAGGCTGAACCTCTTCAGATTTGGTGTTGCACTGCGGAGAGTCTTGTCATCCTTAAAACAACTGGAACTTCACCAACAGGAGTGAATCCACTTTCACAAAAGCTTTCTTAGTCAAGGCAGACATGTGGACAGACAATCTAAAATTCATAATGCCAGGGTTTATTTTGAAACAAAAGCAAGAAAAAGTCAAACAAGAATTTAAGTCAAATTTACTTCATTTTATACATTAGAGGATATTGGCCATTGCTTAGGCAAATCTTAAAACACATATACAAGGACACCAGTGAAACCTAAAATATGATGCATTCAGTGCTGAAACCATGAAGAACTGTCTCATAAAAGAGTTAGTAGTAATCTGGAACAAACTACAAAGTCATATAGATAAACAAAATGCCCAGACTTATGGCTTCAGCCGGGGAACATTCTTTTCTATATGTTAAACTTGCAAAGGTCTGTAGCTTTAATAACAACAAAGAATATATTTTTGTCATCTGTTAGCACGGAGCTTGACAACCTGGGTCTGCCCCTGGCTGAGGCAATTTATGTGGCTGCCTAAAGTGCATCTATTTTCTTTGCATTGATGTCATAGGTGATTTAAAAAAACAAGCTATTTTGGCAGTGACATGTTGAGACGGACACCGAAGATGCAGCAGCAATCGATCACTTGTGCAGAAGAAGGGAAAATGGATAAATAAAATGATCCTCATTTTAAACATGAGGAGTAAAGTTTTAACCTTCTAAATTAGATGCTAGGGTTGCATAAATGCAACAGTTGGACTCTGTTTCATCTTGTTGACAGAGAATGGCGGCAGTATGGAAAAGCTGTGATGCCCTTTTACAAAGTCAGATGCTATGCCAACTTGGGGACACAATATAGCTGGTCATGTTCAAACAGGAAAAATATACCAAATTGCTCTCACTTACTGGCAGTGTTTCATAAGATTTTAGCTGAGGGCAATTAATATTGTCAATGTTTACAATAATCAGAATAATAATTACAAATTAATCATTTTAAAGAAATGGTAGATCTATTTAATAAGAGCTGTTTTTTATTGGAGTTATATACAGACTGTAATAAGTCCAGGGCTGAATTCAGGGACAATATACAATGTTCAAAAATGGACAAGGATTTTATTCTGCCTCATATACTGTAAATGAAGCAACAGTAATAGTTTAATGCGTCCTAGCACATAGTATAAAATAATACTTGCCATTGTTATCACCATACTGTAAGTTGAACCTTTGCAGACTTGTGACTTATGCTTTGGTGGTCTGTGTTATTTGGTAACGCAGTACACCACAATACAACTTATTTTTGTTTAGTGCTCTTCATTGAGTGCAGACACAGAGCACAAGTATAAATTATACAAATTAATAAATACAAAATTAGTACATATGAAGACACATTTCGTTTAAAACACATAGGAAACAAACATAAATGGAAACCAACAAATCCAGCATGGATGCCCATTTAATGCTGTTAGAAAATCGTGCTTTTACAGTATGCTGAATATGACTTGTAATATTTAGTTTGTGTACGTTACTTCAGTCTGTTTTTATTTTAAAATTATTTAGATAATGACTCTTAACGTGTGGGCTCAGAGCTCATGTGGGAAATGTTCTGTAACTGATACAGCAGGCAGTACAAATGAGCTCATTAGATTATTAATATTCATGAGGTAGTTTTCCAAGGCTGTCATATTTGGGATTAGGTAAAATTCTGAAGTGTATGCAAAATAGACAGGCAGGTATTCTTGTAAAAAATATAAAATTGTTAAAAGAGTAGCATTGTTCAGTAGTATGTGTATATCTAAACTTAGATAAAGTGTACAGTGTGTGTGTGCTTGTAAAAATATGTGAAATGGAGGCTTAGGACATTGAGGTTAACATGTTTCATGTCTAGCCAAAAGTAATTTAATTAACAGTCACCCAGATAATGGGAATTTACCAGTTTTGAGTGATGCAACTGTTATATCTATAGGCAATAATATAGTACTCATAAAAAAGAAGAAGACGGAGACAGGTTCAAAGTGATAAACTTTAACAGTTCTTCTACTAAGATCATTTCTGAGCACACGTTATACCACCTTATTATTATTATCTACTTCCTAATAGCTCCCCAATACCCATAATTCCTTATTGCTACGGAATCCCCAAAAGTTCAGACTTACAATATACTACAGCAACATCTTACATAAGGCAGTCAGAAAGACTTTAAATTCAAAGGATTTTAAAATAAGTATGAAGAGGAGAGAGAATCCTACAGACTGCCCCTTTGCTCCCAAGAATCATACCTGGTTTAGGAAAACAATGAGGGCAGCAACTAAAGCTATAGGTACCTGAAACAAAGCTTGCTGTTTGACCATGATTTGAATCATTCAATTTTTATGTTTCATATCTAACATTTAACATGGTTTCTCCATTAAATAAAAATAAATAATGATTGAAATGGTATGAGTATTGCTTTGCTGAGGTTGTCCTATTGTTCACTGACTTTTTTGTTATTAAAGCAAACTGTTTCTATTTAGGTAACGCACGGAGGTAGTGATTAGACTTTGGTTTCTGTTAGATTGTATAGCCCTTTCAAAGGTAGCCATCAGGATACAAAAACCCGACAGGAGTAGCTGTTCCTGGGTTTTGCTAGGGTATTCTGAAGTGTAGCCCTTTCGGGTGAAGCAATCTGAAGACAGATTGACATGTAAGTGAATCCCAGCAGGGATTCCTTGTGATCAGAATGGCTTGAAGACCCTGGTAAAGTATCGAACTTGAGGTAGCCAATACTCAGCCAGTATTGAGATATTCTTTCTTTGTATTTGAGCTTATCTGTGCTGAGTGAATGGTGAAAAGGTACGTTTTGCAGGGCATATGTGCAAATCAAAGTTAACAGTTTAGGCATTTCCAGTGTTAACTTGTCCACAACTATAAAAAGAACCTCAGGGGTTAAAGTGCCTTTTCTGGACATTTTTATACCACAAAACAGCCCCATATCACATGCTAAGCGATATTCAAATCCCATATTGACTGGCCAGCAGGTGCATTTACTTTGGAGTGTGTGGGAATATGGATAAAATGTCAAAATATTAAAAAAAAAATTGCTTTTAAAAATTTTAACAACAAAGATCATAAGGTGCCTACCTTCCCACTTATCATTATCTTTGAATAAATAAACTGTGACTGGAATCGCTGAGCGACTTATGAAGATTGGAAATAATTATTTGGCAGCTAGTTAGCTAAGCATTTTCAAGTGCTCTTGTTCTAATGAAGCTGGACGTGTCAGAGAAAATTTTACCTTGGGTCACAAGATCAACGTTTTTGCCTGTACGTGTGTTTACTTATCTAGTTCATTTCTGATAAGAGGAATGCTTTTAATGAAAGACTTCTGATGTTTTATGACCCTGGCATGTCTTAAGTTTACTGCAAGGTGAGGTGTCAAAGGAAGCTTGATTGCAAGATAATTCTAGGGAGCAGAGTAAACACGAACTTCAAGAACACTGACTGTGGCAGCTTTTATTACAAATTAATAAAGCATATTTACATTGATTCTTTCACAATATTCAGGAAAAACATCAAAAGAAGTGTTGCAGAAGTGAAAGATACAAAACAAACCAAGATACTGAAGTTGATTTTAGTTGTAATTACTGAACTATACAAATAAAATTACAAGATACAGCATTGTCCCCTTTTTCTTGCTGTTTGTGAGGTCAGCAGTAAAATATGTGTGTACAGCTAAGTTGTACTGTTAGTAATAATATCAAAAGTACCAATTTGCATGCAAGTCTGGACAGGGGCTTTCAGTCTGAAATAGCAAAAACTGCTCATATTTTATTGCTGTATTTCCCCAAAAAACCATGGTGCTTGTAATTTATTTAAATAGTCCCAGATGAGGATGACACACTGGCACAGTAATTAAGGCTGTTACCTCTCAGCTCCAGAGGCCCGGATATGATTCCTAATACTGTCGCTAGCTGTATGGCATTTGCATATGCTCTCCCTATCTACAGTATCTTGGTATCTTCGTCGCACTCTAGTTTTCTGCCTTGCTCCAAAGGCACTGTATGAGCTAAATGGGTGCATAAATTGGCATGAGTTGATTGTGTGTGTGTTTGTGCCTTACAATGTAATGACATGACCATCAAGTGTTGCTCCTGCAATTCCTCTTGATTCTTCTGGGAGAGGTTCCTGTTCCTCAATACCCTGTAATGGAAGATATGGCTCAGAAAACATTTGGATGGATCATTTCAGACTTTTGGTGTCAAGGAAATGAACAGAAGAATGAGTAGTGTGGTTCTTGGCTCGGACATACACAGGCAGACACGTCTGAATCACCCCACACACGTTTATTTACATAGTCCATATTTACAGTTCAAGTGCTCCACAGTCCCCAAGTTCCCAAAGTCCGGGCCAACACACATAATGCCTTTAGTTTCTTCAGGCCACCTCCTAATCTCCTCCTAGACCATGTCCTGCTTCCACCCTACTCATGTCATTGTATGAAGGGAGGCGGCCCCTTTTATGGTTCCCCAGGTGTGCTCCAGGTGTGTCCTGGCAATCTTCCACCGACACACCCTAGTGTGGCGGAAGTGCCAGCTGCATCCCCGAAAGCACTCCAGGTGTCCCTGCTCCTCTTCCCCCCAGCACTTCCGGTTACGTGTTCAAATGTATCTATGTACAATTAAATTCTAATGAAAGAGCACTTTGAAAATAAATAAAACCTTGTAACAAGTAATAAACTTCTTGCAAGTACCATCACTACCAAAGAGAGTTGTTTAAAAATCATCTTATCCACTTTTCAGTGTCTGGTACCCTTTGGACATTTATTTCTGCTACCAAATAATTAGCATTTTGTCCTTGTCTATATATGCAATTCCCTGTTTGAAGTGTTAAATATATAAGTTTAACACAGGACCTTGTAAAGCTTTATTGCTCTTGTGCAGTCTTTAAAGTCTATATCAGACATAAATGGTGCCATTGTGAATTATTTGTAGCACATGAGAGGTTTATAGAATAAACGTTTGTTATATTTTAAATCAAGAAGCATTAAAAGAATAAATGTTTTTACTCCATAACTTTGAGAAACTTTCTTCTTCTACTGAAAATTGTTAAATTCAGAGGTGCTTCCTGAGCCTTTAAGTGGCAAATAAACGGGATGTCAGCAATGGGTGTTGAGGCAAGCCACAGTATTTCCCATTTGTCTTACTCCTTAACAATATGGTGGCTCCTTACTTCACAAGAACACCTTTATAATGGAGGGTCAGGGATGGATGTGCTGACCAGTCAGGTTGGAAGATCAGAAGGGATGTGTAACCCATTGATACACGGGGTGGCAGCATTCTGCAGCTGGGGTTCTATTTGGTGCACCCACAGGACAACCTGGGAGTTGTAGTCCTGGTGAGCAGCTATGCTGGGGTACTTGTGGACCACCAGGTGAAGCTGCAGAGGGATGTCACCTCCTGTTTTAGGAGATCACAATGGACCCAGAAGTGCTTCCTAGGTGTGATGTTGAATCACCAGAAGTACTCCTGGGTCTGACAAAAAAGGAGTTGTGCCACATCTCCTTTGATGCTGGAGTTGGGAGAAGGCAGGCAAGGCTTGTTGAGAAGAGTGGAAGGAGGAGGGAAACACATAGGGAACAGAAACAGTGTGCCCTTGTGGTGTGTATTGTGGAGAGAAGCATATTGAGTATTTACTTACTAATAAACTTATTTGCACCTGGGACTTGGTGTTGTGCGATTGTGTCTAGGGTTTGGGGTACTGCTATGCCCTTGCCTGTCATAGGAAACTATACAAAGGACAGTGTAAACCATGAACGAACTAATTATTAAACTGTTCTGCAAAGTGTGAGAATACTTATATCATATCTGGTGAGACACAATTGCTCAGACACTACAAGCATCAAGGTACCAGAACAATTCTGAAACAATGCATAAAAGATAAATATTTGACACTATTTTATTGTCTATATGTGAATTGTTGTTGAAGCAGTTGAAAATGCATTCAGAATAAGTTTTTAAATAGTCATCATTGCATTAATAACTTGAAATTTATTAAATTAAATTAAAATGAAAAAGTCCTTAGACTGATATTCCAAAAGTTAGGAGAGCTTTACAGTTCTGCCACTGCACTTTCAGTTGTTTATTCAAATTTTACATTAAATGAAAAACACTATTCGTTGTTAGTAAAGCAATGAAAACTAAAATGAACACCTGCAGCTTTATCTCATTACTTAGAATAATACTAATAGTAGCAATAATAATAATAATAATAATACATTTTATTTGTATAGCACCTTTCTGATGCTCAAGATACTTAAAATTATACAATTAGGTTTGCATAAAACAACAAATAAACACATAATATACAGTACAATAGCATTAAATAGAACAAAAGAAAGAATAAACCAGAGTATAATACTAAATTCAATATTAGATGAAATGTCCAAACAAATCACATAATTTATGATATAACACACCCACACACAAATTATCCTGAGCATCTGGACAGAAAGGTAAACTGAAAGAAGGGGCAAAGAGATGGTTTAAGGTAAAAGCCTTCCTGAACAGATGAGTTTTAAGTTGATTTTTAAAAGAATGATTGGAGTCAGCTGATATAATTATGTGTGAATCAGAAGACCTTAGTGGTGGAACAGGAGCAGAGTGATAGAGAAGGTCACTGATGTAGTCCAGTGAAAGGCCATTTAAAGCTCTGTAGGTTATTTATAGAATATTACAGACAATCCTGTAAGACACAGGGAGCCAGCGAAGGTGAAGCAGGATGGATGTGTTGTGCTTGCTGTTGCTGGTTTGTGTAAGGACTCTTGCAGCAGAGTTTTGAATTAACTGGAGATGTGATATAAGATTTGAAGGGACACCTGCCAGTGGGGAGTTACAGTAATCAATGCAGGATTTGATAAAAGCATGGACAAGTTTCTCAGCATTAGAAAAAGAGAGGAATGAGCGAACACGAGATATGTTACAGAGGTTAAAGTAAGAAAGTTTCTTAATGTGGTTCATGTGGGTGGAATAAGAAATTAGTCAAAAATAACACAGTGATTCCTTGCATTAGAAAAAGGTTTGATGAGATCACCATCAAGAGTGCCTGATAAGGAGCTTATTTTCTTAAGTTGTGTTTTTGTGCCAATTTGCAGATATTCAGTTTTGTTGCAATTTAATTTTAAAGAGTTCTGCTCCATCTAGGTCTTAATTTCACTGAGGCTAGTTGTGAGCTGAGAAAGCTTTGATGAAGTTTTGCTTTTAACATTGAAATAGAGCTGAGTAGCATCTGTATAAAAATGACAACCCAGTCCAAAGCTAAGAATGATATGGGGAAGGGGAAGCATATAGATACAGAAGAGCAGAGGGCTGAGGACAGATCCCTGAGAAACTCCTTGTGTGACCGGTGCTGAGCTAGACCTGCTGTTGCCAAGACTAACAAACACTTGCCTGTCAGTCAGACAGGACTTAAACCACTGGAGAGCAGTGCCAGAGATACCCAAAGTGTTCTAAGAATAGTTTTTGCATTCAGGATGAAGAGGTGGTTCAGTGGTTAGTGCTTCTGTCTCATAGCTCCATTAATCTGAGTTAAACTTCTAGTAGAGGCACTGTGTGAAGTTTGCATGGTTTACCCAAATCTATTTTTTTTCTTCCACACTCTATAGACATGCTCACTAGGTTAATTTGCAGTTAGAAATTGGAGTAACGTGAGTGAATATGAGTGTATCTAAGAATGAATGTGCACTGTAATGGATAGCCATTTGGTAAAGGGCCTTGTCTCCCCTTCTACAGTGGTGCTTCAATAGACTCTGAATGGTGTTAAGTTGATTTACAACGAATGGATGGACAGTTGTTGTGCTGCTTTGTTTATAATCCAGCAGTGGGAAATATCTACTCCCACCTGTCAGCCTAGAGTAGCTCTGTATGCTTCTTGTCAATCCTCCATGGATTCACTGTCATTTTGACTCTCCTGGAGAATTTTCATCTCTCAGTTCTCCCTGGTGGCCCCTCTCTATCCACAATTTCTTGCAGTAATGCGAAATAAGATGCTCTAACCTTAACAGATAAGCAGTCTATTATGAGCATTAGCACTTTATACACTCGTTTGGGTATGTCAAACCTGTGTAAATATGACAGTGAAATTCATAGTCAACTATGACTGTGAAAAAATGCTGCTTTGTTATTCATATGCAAAGTAGCGTCTGCACTGCATGAATCACCAAAGCCCTGTTAGAGCATGTAATCTTGTTAGATGAATGCAAAGATAATCAAAACGTAAGCTTGTTGCACTCTGAAATATCCAACGTACAAGTAAGCAATCAAAAAATGGCAGGTTGAAATGAAATAAGAAAAATGACAAGTAATAGGATGTCTTAAAAGATTTTGACCGTATTAGAACCAGTCTAATTCTGTGTTCTGGATTTAGTTTATCATAGTAGGCAAAAATGAATGTATTTAAATAAGGAACGTCCCCTTACTCAACCTGTGCTATTTCATTTCACAGTAGGTATTTTTCATCATTAAAAAGTTCAAATGAAGTAACTTCATATAATGTCTGCCAATAGAGAGCACTATCTCAGGACAATTCATATTCAAATTTATAGCTGTTTACAAATGGGGTATTGATCGGTTAACTGGATTACACAGGTTCGCACAGTGAATTGATGGTAGGAATTAATCCTGTAACTTTATGCATTACAACCCAGTACTTTAAATGCTAGCCTATCACTTCTGAATTTTAAATCTGAACTGACTGAGTCATTTTCATCATTATATTTGTTTAGCACCAAGCTTCTGATGTGAGATAGCTATTGGCACATCTTACTTTTTTGTCATTTTCTAAAGCAATGCAGTTGCACTTTCTACAGTTTCAGTAATATTGTGTGTGATGCATTGATCCCTCTATTGGCAAGATCAGGTAGGCCATTTAATAATTGAAATTAAGGATTTATACCCTAAATCAGTTTCACGGATTATACAAATGCTGCACTGTGTGAAATGATAAGAGCAAAGGCTCTGTAGGACTTTGTTGTCAGAGGGAACTTGTTACTTTATCCCTTGATTCTTGAATATAAAAACATTATAACAACAGTATTTCAGATAACGTCACTGTGGATCATTTTAATCTGGGATTTTCCCAAAAAGAGTGGGCTGTTGTGCTTGTTTCACTGCTTATGAGTAACTTAATGATTGTAACATTAATCTGCTGCATTTTTTCAGTGTTGTGTATTTCTTGGGGCTGAGTTTGGTTATTAGCAATTGAAGCCTAGCTGTTCATACCCTCTTTAGCTGACCAACTTTAATGGTGCTCCCTTTATCTAAAAACAGAGGCAGAAAAATTAAAGGTTAGGACACCAAATGATGAATCACGTATAACTTGGCACGTCTGAAGAAAACATTTTGAAGAATATATAGCCAGGCTGACGAATGACATCTTTGCAGGCCCAAGTCCAAGTTGCGATTGCCGAGTTATGGTGGTGATGTCTTATTTGAGGAGTCCCAGCAGGAAGAGGCGAGTTCTAGGTCTTTAGAACCGGAAATGACATCAGTGGTATTCATGTCGAGTGAAGTCTTTCCAGACGTGAGTCAAACCTGCATTGATCTTCTGGTCTATGTGTGGAAGGAAAAGAGAGGCAGTAAATAGTAGCACCAAACCTTGACTTGGGATGGAATTACCATACATTAAGCCTTGAGGTTGTCTCCCATTTGCACGTGTGTGTCACTGCTCATATCTTGAGTTGTGTTTTTGTGTAATAATATTTCAGTGTGAGCATAGGAAGATTTAAAATTTTAGAAACAAAAGAAGAGTATTTAATTTCTCAAGATTGTCTGGTGTGTGAATAAATGTGTGCATAACACAGTAAGAATAAAAGGTTGTTATTTGCTTCTTTTCCAAAAAGACATACAATATTGCTGTTGCATTCATGTTACTTCTATCTCTCCTCCAAGTTGGGGGGCTCATTTAACTGTAGTTTATGGAAGGAGAAACATTTATTAGGGCAATTACACCACTGCATTGCCTTGGTTATTTCACAGGAAACAGATACACGATGCTGCAGCATTGAACTACCTGCCAGCTAAGAGGAACTGACTGGTGGCACACAGGGGTCCACTGTGTGCAACCACACACTGGGAAACTTATTGGGGGAGGAGAGAAATGGGCAAAAGGATTAATTTGATTGTCACAATACTCTAGCCTAGTATGGCGAATAAGAATTCAATTATTTTTCAACAAATTAGCACCACTTTTTAAAACTACCTACAACAATAGCCATTGTACAATTAAATCTATTTTTTTAAGTTTAGAGGAATTCCTGGAAGTTTTGACAAGTAAAGTGTATTCTACAACTACTATTGGAAAAAGTGCATCCTAGCATTTATCTCTTTATCAAAAACTGCTACAGATAAGAAGAATATATTTTATTATATGTGAAGGATGCCATATATAGGGATCATGCCTATCAGTATAGAAGAAACCTGAAGTAAAAGATCTCTATTTAAAATAACTTAAAATTATCAAATGTATATGGGACTATACACTCTGTTACCAGCTTTACATTGCAAATAAAAAAACATAGAGACACATACAATAAAATAATTGTGTTTATCTACTATGTTGTACACTAAAATACAGAGGGACTAATAAAAGTAAACTAAGCAAAACATTTAAAGAAAATAGTAAATATACCTACGTTCATTTTAGAACGGAACTAACATAACAGGTAATAATATCTTAACACATCACTATTATGTAGCTGTATCAAATTACAGTAAATAGCCATTTGGTCTATTTTCATTCTTATATCTCTCTTTGGCCATTGCTGTGTATACTCCATGTATTATAATGACCCACAATACCTTAAAAATCAAAGTTATTTACTGTAAGAAATATAAGTCAAATTACTAAAATGTGCTCTAAATTAAACTGTGGGTATGTCATAGATGGTTATTTTTTTAACAGAATGCTAAATAGAGCATTTACTATACTTTCATCTTTGTAAAAGTTACATAAATTTTATTTTAAAATAACATCATAAGTGCATACATGTAATAAACATAAAGTTCCATACATTTTAGGCCTATAAAGATTACATTAAAGAAAGTAATATCAGAGTTAGATTTCTTGTTTCCTGTCAAATTACTGTTTATATATATTTAAGTGTGTCATTAAACCTGTCATAATATGACATGTTACTGTTAACCTCTGCCATTACACTATGAAGAGTGCACCTCTGAGCAGCCTATTAACTACATGTGCTCTTGACAAATAACTGTTTTGTTCTATATTAGATCAATAAGAAAATCAATTTTAACCTAAGCTATTAAAAATGCCCTCCAATTGAATACATATTAATTAAAGGTGGTTAAAATAAATTACAACAAAACTCTGCATCTGAGTGTCTTGTATATAAGATAAGGCAATGCAGAGCTATAAAACAAATATATGATACTTATGATGTATTGAGATATAGGATATGTCATTTTTTTTTTTTTTAGTAAATCAAAGGTTGTTCACTAGCTACTTTTTGTTTACTGTATACACATGCAACCCTATTTAGCAGTGCCAGTTGTGTTTTGCCAAATGTATTATGGAAATGTTGCTCTATTATATGCGCTACTACTGTGGGCACCAGAAATTCGCGTTACCGTCTACATCGTCATGGCTTTGCAGTTTAATGATTACCTAATGCCTGTCTTGTGCAATGCTAAGCAAATCTGCCATTTATTTTATGCATTGTGTGTCATTAAATGAAAATTGCTTGGTTCATATCTCTGCTTACTGCCGTCTGCCGAGATGAGTGATCTAGATATGGAACACTTGTAGAAAGTAAAATTGACATTAGTGTTCTGTGCAGCAATTTCTCCTTAGCAAAGCCTTTGTAAAAGTGGGACCTCAACTTCTTTGTATGCTAGCTTGTGCTTTATGTCAGCTCTGCGTTGCATATGAAGTACAGTAGCTTATTCAACATGCATTTGAAAGGACATCCAGGAAGTCAATCATATTTTGTTACACTTTCTGGCCTCTGTGCTTGCATCTTCCTAAAATTTTAAGTTATATTTCACTTTTCAACCAAAATGATGCCACTCCCTAAGCAGAACTATAAGATGACTGGAAAGAAATACTGACATGAAAACTAAAAATGTTCAAAACTGGAACTGACATTAAACAGTAACATTTTCAAGTACAAACTCCATTTTTATTGGTCATTTTTAACTGAATCAAAAAATGATTTGCTAAGAGGTCAAGTCAGCAGTGGGTTAGAGGTTCGGTCTGAGGACTTCTTCTGGGCCATGTCCTTCCAACTGCTGAAACAAACAACACACTTGTGAGCTGAGGTAAATCCTTCCTTGGTTAGGCTCCCTGTAAGCCTAACAACAAATGTCTGTATATGACATCACTTTATACAGATCCTGTGGAAAGCAACCTATGGGCCACCTTGTGATTTGGAAAATACAACATAAAGTCTAGCTAACCTAAGGCATCTAGTCACATTGCCCTCCATGGGCGTCTACAATATACTTACATGAAGGATCTTGTATGTGATTGTGGTTCTGTCTGTTGCCTATTCTGAGGCCTACTCCAGGAAAGAGTAAGCTTAGTCAGATGTGTAAAATTAATACATTGTATATTGAAATGTGTGGCAATATGATATAAATATACTCCTTTTTAGGGCTAATGGTACACATTCGATGCCTATAAAGAAAAAGCCTAGCAGTTCATTTAAACACAAGTCACACATGCTTTAACAGACTTGTTGGAGCAAAAAACAACATACACAGGTTCCCTCAGGACCACAACTGAAAACCATCAGTTTAAACACTGGGTTTGTAGTGCTTATTTGGTACCAACACATGCTATCTCTGAAAAAAGAAAATAAAAGCAACTCTTTGTGTATCACTTAATGTATAAAAAGCTTAAAATGACAGGTAACATGCTGTATTCTGTAAAAGATAAAGAAGATTCACACAGTCTATTTTGGAAATGTCAGTGGTCCCCCCTCCCCTCCCCTCCCCAATCAACCTTCAAGTGTACTGTGAACAACAGGAGCTTACAATGAGTGGAAGGAATTTGACTAAAGCACGCCAGTCACAATAGTTACTGTACCTTTCAGCTCTCTGAATGAAGGAGAATAGACTGAGAGGGAGAGAGAAGGGGAGAGAGACAGTTACCCAAGGGTTGAAATAGGAGCTGCAGATCAAAGGCCATGCTTCCCTTTCCTGTTTGTGCTCTTTCTGCTGTTATTTTTTTTTTTTAATTCAAGCAGAGCCAGGCTCTCAGAGCATGCAGGAGGCAAAACTCAGATGAGCTCATGCTCACATCTGCGCAGACTCCCTTAGCTGTACTACAGGAAAAAAAAGCCTCACAGACACTCAGAGAGAAAGCAAACACGCACAGCAGAAAGACTCAGAGCTAATCTGAATTTAAAAGGAAAAGTTAAAAAAGGCTTTCCTGCCTTGGGTAGAACTGCTGTCTCCCCAGTGACGAAAAGACGCGAAGCTGATGCACCTACTCTGGCTTAGATTTTGTATCTTATGCAAGCTCTTCTAATGAAATGGGAATTTGTTATGGGGAAGAAAAATATAATATTTTAACAATAATCACTGAAAAATATTGTACTTTAACAATTATCATTATAGTATTATTTCTATAATAAGGCTAGTTGCCTCCAATATAAAGCCTTATTTCTGAAGGAAGTACAAGAGTAGTCTTACTCATTTTTCTCTTAACTTTTTATTATTTCGGCGTTTGTACCTGGGTAATTGATAGAATGGCCACATTTTCTAGATGCTTGCATTTCTTTGAATTAGTGTGTCTTTGCCTCAGTGTGATGTCTTCTGCTTTTATGACATAAAATATTGTAATAGCTGAAAAAAAGGCCACTAGGCTGTGTCACTGCAAATATTTATCAATCAACTTGTCTGGGAGGTTTATTAATAGAAACTATACACTGCTAATTTAAATAGAATGCTGCACTGATAAATGGAAAACACACACAAATAAACAGGAAAATTTTAAAAATAAGCTCCTGGAAACTTGTAATTTGTGCAGAGAGCAAATCTTGCTGCATCTGGAAGGGGCCCATGGGTGGCAGTCCTGACACATGGTGAGCGCAGGAAAAGTGCCAACATGCACGGAACACTTGACACACAGGTGGCTAAAATGTAAAGAAATGATGTTTATTAATAGTACCAGCAAAAATAGAACTGGAGAAAGTGATATTGGTGGCTGATTTGGGGAAGTCATGAAACGTAAGAGCTCTTGATGATTAAGAAACTGGCTTTGCTTGTGCTAATACCTAGCGGCAGAAATGATTTTTTTCCTCATTCAGCTGTTACCAAATGCTCTTCTTGCTTCCAGACAGTGTTCCTATATCTTCCAGCCATTCTTAGTAATCATTCTGACGAACGAGAGCTCAGAGAGTGAGAATTCTCTGACTGACCTACCCGGCCCTGCCTCACCCTGGCTGACAGTGAGGTCAGCTGAGAGTTGCCAAGATGGTGTTGCTAAGTTACCCAGAAAACAGCAAGCCGCTTGGCTGTGCACAAGATAGAAACCTCAAGTGAATTTGTTTCAGCAGTCCTTAATTTGTGTGAATGCGTTTCAGACTCCATCAACGGTGGAAGAAAAGATTGTTAGCTTTGGACCAATGATTGAAGTTATGTTGTATTATATAACTTAGAAAAGAGAAAAATAAATAAATAACAACTGTTTAATGCACATATGTGTATATGTGCATGCATATATTTCAGGGAGGCTAGAAATTTTAAATTACTTATGTCATGAGTAAACCAGTCAACAGTGCAAGGGTTGAAAGGAGATTTGTTTACAATCACTTGAGCCAAGATTATCACAAAATATTATTTAAGAACTATAAAGGAGAAAGTAGGGTGAAATGACACCTTTTAGGACAACATGGCATTTTAGAAAGGATAAATGTTTGTATGTAACCCATTAATGCTCATTATTTATAAAATACAGTGCCCTCCATAATATGTGGGACTAAGACACATTTTTCTTTGATTTAATCCATTACTCCACAGATTAAAATTACAGTGCACATTGCAGAATTTCATTTGAATATATCTGCGTACGTTTCAGTAACACCATGTAGAAATTAAAACATTTCAAGAAACCATATTAATAGAGACAATTAGCATCACAAGTGTTTGTGATCACTCAGGTGTGTTTCATTGCTTCATTAGTGCAGCCATAAAGTACAGGGTGAGCCAAAAAGAAGTACCACTTTTCAAACTTTTTTTCTACAAAAACACTACAAGATAAAATTAATTTCATTATGACACAAGAAAGGGTATATGAAATAGATTTTTTTTCACTGTGTTAGCACTCTTCGAGACGATTTCTGAAAGCTCACATGACTTATTTGGCCATTTCAAGGGGAATAGTGGAGATTTCATCGCGAATAGCATCCTTAAGGGCTTCAAGGTTTTGAGGTCAGTCTGTGTGTATACTTTCAACTTGAGATAGCCCCACAAGAAGTAATCACATGGAGTGAGATCAGGCAAACGTGAAGGCCATCTGACATCAACATACAGAGAGATCAGCTTTCCCGGAAACATCTCCCAAAAAACTTGCATGGATCTCCGTGCTATATGAGCTGTTGCTCCATTCTGTTGAAACCAGGCATCTATCACATCCATTTCTGCCAGTTGGGGCCACAAAATGTTCTCTAGCATTTCAATATAATGTTCTGAAGTAACGGTGACCATTGCTCCCCCCTCCTCAAAAAAATAAGGGCCCACAATTCCAATTTCTGAAACACCGTTCCACACTGTAACACGCTCACTATGCAGGGGTCTCTGATGAAGTTCACAAGGGTTGGTTTCAGCCCAATAGTGAAAGTTTTGCTTATTTACACAACCATTCAAATGGAAATGTGCCTTGTCGCTGCACATGACGATGGCATCTCGATGAACAATTTGCAGAATGTTTGCGCACGACTCTCTATGGCTCTCCCAGTCTCACTCAGTGAGTTCCTGCACTACCATCATGTTATATGGATGGAAATTAAGGTCCTCATGCAAAATCCTCCTCAAAGACTTGTTGGAAATGCCTAAGGCAGAGGCATGTTTGCATGCTGAACATCTAGGAGACTGCAGAATTGATGCCATTACAGCTTGGATTTTTTCAGGCATTTGTACAGTCCGAGGACAGCCTGGAGATTTTCTGCTCAATGATGTCTAAATTTACCCATCCACTGTAGAATTGTTTTCCGATTTGGGATGTCACCATTAGGAGAAATGCTAAAGTGCGTTTGGAAGGCGCATTGCATAGTGATGATTAATTTGTTGTTTTTGAAGAATGCTTTGACAGTGAAAGCATGGTGCGCATCCAGACCAAGGCATGTTGCCGACTGAAAACTACAAGGGAGCCCCTATCACACAATGACCTGGAGAAATGTGGTACTACGTTTTGTCTCACTCTACATCTAAGCTTGCTTCTACACTTTGGAGCCTGTAGTTAACACTGTTCAACATAAGGGCAAGAGCTGTGCAAATGAAGCCATAATGAGGCTGAAAGACAGGAATAAACCCATTTAGGACTTCGGTATATACGTTGAGATTACTTAAATAAGATGTCTGGAATATCCCAAAAAAGAAAGAATGCACTGGTGACCTCAGTAATTGCAAATCACAATTATAGAGGGCAGTGTAGATTTTCAAAAAGCATGACAGGTGACATACATTTACATACAGTGCATCCAGAAAGAACTCACAGCGCATCACTTTATTCACATTTTGTTATGTTACAGCCTTATTCCAAAATGGATTAAATTCTTTTTTTTCCTCAGAATTCTACACACAACACTCCATAATGACCACATGAAAAAAGTTTACTTGAGATTTTTGCAAATTTATTAAAAATTAAAAAACTGAGAAATCACATATACATAAGCATTCACAGCCTTTGCTCAATACTTTGTCGATGCACCTTTGGCAGCAATTACTGTACAGCCTCAAGTCTTTTTGAATATGATGCCACAAGCTTGGCACACCTATCCTTGGCCAGTTTCATCCATTCCTCTTTGCAGCACCTCTCAAGCTCCATCAGGTTGGATGGGAAGCATCAGTGCACAGCCATTTTAAGATCTCTCCAGAGATGTTCAATCGGATTCAAGTCTGGGCTGTGGCTGGGCCACTCAAGGACATTCGCAGAGTTGTCCTGAAGCCACTCCTTTGATATGTTGGCTGTGTGCTTAGGATCATTGTCCTGCTGAAAGATGAACCGTCGCCCCAGTCTGAGGTCAAGAGCGCTCTGGAGCAGGTTTTCATCCAGGATGTCTCTGTACATTGCTGCAGTCATCTTTCCCTTTATCCTGACTAGTCTCCCAGTTCCTGCCGCTGAAAAACATCTCCACAGCATGATGCTGCCACCACCATGCTTCACTGTAGGGATGGTATTGGCCTGGTGATGAGCAGTGACTGGTTTCCTCCAAATGTGACACCTGGCATTCACACCAAAGAGTTCAATCTTGTGTCATCAGACCAGAGAATTTTGTTTCTCATGGTCTGAGAGTCCTTCAGTTGCCTTTTGGCAAACTCCAGGCGGGCTGCCATGTGCCTTTTACTAAGGAGTGGCTTCCGTCTGGCCACTCTACCATACAGGCCTGATTGGTGGATTGCTGCAGAGATGGTTGTCCTTCTGGAAGGTTCTCCTCTCTCCACAGAGGACCTCTGGAGCTCTGACAGAGTGACCATTGGGTTCTTGGTCACCTCCCTGACTAAGGCCCTTCTCCCCTGATCGCTGTTTAGATGGCCGGCCAGCTCTAGGAAGAGTCCTGGTGGTTTCAGACTTCTTCCACTTACGGATGATGGAGGCCACTGTGCTCATTGGGACCTTTAAAGCTGGAGAATTTTTTCTGTAACCTTCCCCAGATTTGTGCCTCGAAACAATCCTGTCCCGGAGGTCTACAGACAATTCCTTTGACTTCATGCTTGTCATATCAGCTGTGGAACCTTATATAGACAGGTGTGTACCTTTCCAAATCATGTCCAATCAACTGAATTTACCACAGGTTGACTCCAATTAAGCTGCAGAAACATCTCAAGGCTGATCAGGGAAAACAGGATGCACCTGAGCTCAATTTTGAGCTTCATGGCAAAGGCTGTGAACACTTATGTACATATGCTTTCTCAATTTTTTTATTTTTAATAAATTTGCAAAAATCTCAAGTAAACTTTTTTCACATTGTCATTATGGGGTGTTGTGTGTAGTATTCTGAGGAAAACATGAATTTAATCCATTTTGGAATAAGGTTGTAACATAACAAAATGTGGAAAAAGTGATGTGCTGTGAATACTTTCTGGATGCACTGTATATTTGTAGACTTCTTCACCTGAGCCTTTTAAATGTAACACATAATTCATTTTTACAGTCCAAACTAAACCTTACCTAATTTACAGATATTCTGTTTTATATTAAATACATAAGAAGTTCACTACTTAATCCCATATAGTGTTTTTTTGTCTGATCTGACAAGGTGACGGTTGAGATGTAGTCATCACAAAACAGGAAATGTTTGTGCCAATAGCAAACTGGAAAAAAACAGAAAACAATCTAAAGGCTACTCTTTTTAAAGGTAATACTTCACCCCCAAGTTAAATCTGTTTGAAAATGTCAAAGGTTTATTTTACCACAACATGTTTTCTGTGAGTATCTTCCTCAAATGATCCTCCTGGTGAAGATGTGCTATTTGTTCAGTTCTAAACTGAAAAAATTATTTCAATCCTAGTCAGCAGATAACATTGCACAGTATAATAATGTTTCAGTTTTTAATCAATATGTGTATTTACACATGAAAGAATACTTTTAAGTAACTTCAGAAGAGTTTTTTTCTGAATGGAATATACACTCACCTAAAGGATTATTAGGAACACCATACTAATACGGTGTTTGACCCCCTTTCTCCTTCAGAACTGCCTTAATTCTACGTGGCATTGATTCAACAAGGTGCTGAAAGCATTCTTTAGAAATGTTGGCCCATATTGATAGGATAGCATCTTGCAGTTGATGGAGATTTGTGGGATGCACATCCAGGGCACGAAGCTCCCGTTCCACCACATCCCAAAGATGCTCTATTGGGTTGAGATCTGGTGACTGTGGGGCCATTTTAGTACAGTGAACTCATTGTCATGTTCAAGAAACCAATTTGAAATGATTCGAGCTTTGTGACATGGTGCATTATCCTGCTGGAAGTAGCCATCAGAGGATGGGTACATGGTGGTCATGAAGGGATGGACATGGTCAGAAACAATGCTCAGGTAGCCCGTGGCATTTAAACGATGCCCAATTGGCACTAAGGGGCCTAAAGTGTGCCAAGAAAACATCCCCCACACCATTACACCACCACCACCAGCCTGCACAGTGGTAACAAGGCATGATGGATCCATGTTCTCATTCTGTTTACGCCAAATTCTGACTCTACCATTTGAATGTCTCAACAGAAATTGAGACTCATCAGACCAGGCAACATTTTTCCAGTCTTCAACTGTCCAATTTTGGTGAGCTCGTGCAAATTGTAGCCTCTTTTTCCTATTCGTAGTGGAGATGAGTGGTACCAGGTGGGGTCTTCTGCTGTTGTAGCCCATCCGCCTCAAGGTTGTGCGTGTTGTGGCTTCACAAATGCTTTGCTGCATACCTCGGTTGTAACGAGTGGTTATTTCAGTCAAAGTTGCTCTTCTATCAACTTCAATCAGTCGGCCCATTCTCCTCTGACCTCTAGCATCAACAAGGCATTTTCGCCCACAGGACTGCCACATACTGGATGTTTTTCCCTTTTCACACCATTCTTTGTAAACCCTAGAAATGGTTGTGCGTGAAAATCCCAGTAACTGAGCAGATTGTGAAGTACTCAGACTGGCCCGTCTGGCACCAACAACCATGCCACGCTCAAAATTGCTTAAATCACCTTTCTTTCCCATTCTGACATTCGGTTTGGATTTCAGGAGATTGTCTTGACCAGGACCACACCCCTAAATACATTGAATCAACTGCCATGTGATTGGTTGATTAGATAATTGCATTAAAGAGAAATTGAACAGGTGTTCCTAATAATCCTTTAGGTGAGTGTATACTATATGGTTGATTCCTTATTCAGTGCTGGCTGTGAACATTTTAAAAATATTGATTGATGTGTAGTCACTTTTATTATGTTTTCTTTAACATTATCTACACATGTTAAGCCAACATCAATAATTTTAAATTGAACCAAATACTAAAAAATAATATTACTTAAAAGTTAGTCTTCACATTACTTTTTTAAACCTCACCTTAACTCCAAAATGCCTCCACATTAAGTTAGCAAGAAACTGTTTTAAACATGGCTGTATCAGAAAAAATATACACACTTCAATATTGTACTGTAATAGCTGCAGATTACTATGTACTACTTTAAGATTTGTGTTTTGCTTATTTAAGATTATCTAGGCTTTTTTTATAGGAGAGTAGTTCAAAATACTGTACTGAGCTCGATTGACCCTGTCCGGTGCCCCCTACCACAGCCCCCTGTTTGGTAAAACAACACAAAAGGGTTGGAAATAATGCAATGGGTGAAAAAAAATCAAGCAAATAGATCAATTTCAATACACATGACAGTTTCCCGTAGAAAAAAGTAAATATTATCTAACTAATTTTGGGAAATTGGACAGTTACGTCAGCTGCTCTCAATTTTTTTTCTCCTTCTCTCCTTAAAACATGAAAGTCATAGCAAACTACTAAATGCTATAATGTTGGGATTGTGTCATGTATTGGATTGTTTAATTGTATTTTCCTTATTGTGTATATGGATGTAACACCAAGAGAAATTCTTTCTAGCTATGTTCCTGGAAATAAAGTTGTTCAAGTTCCATAGCTGGAGCCGCTATTCCCCATTATATGCTACTTCTTCTAACAACTGCCTGATTTAAAGTTTATCAAAGCAGCATTTCACAAATACAAGTAGCTGAGCAGACCCTCTTACATCTGTTCACTCATCTAACTGGAGTGTAAATGTTTCGCTGTGCATACTTTAATGTTTTGTGCCAGGTCATCAATACATTATGCAACCGTATCACAGATACATAAGATTTTTTTTTTCAAGGCGATGTGCAAACATATCACCATGCATGACTTTGCTATTTGCAATAGCTGCTACATGAACAAATCTCTTTCCCTTAGCAATTGTGTATGGCTATTAAATATGCCATTTGTGCTTGTTAAGGAATTTTACTTTGGTCTGACCATGTAGCTCACTGTCTTTACAATGAAAGAATAGAATTATTTTGTTTAGCTTGTGTGCAATGCCTTGTTTCTAAATTCTAAAATCTGAGTACAAAACACACAGTAGATAAGGGTTCACTTACAACAAACAAGCATGTAAATCCTTACTGCAGAAAATCAGCTTGGTATTTGCACTCTTTCAGTTTTTATTGTTGTGGAATTGAGTGTGACAACAAATTTGAAGAAACTAATACATTTAATAATGAAATGTAATAATGAACTTAACACCGTTACCTAAAAGCTGGCAGAATAGAACTGTTAAAGTGTCAAAATGCCACTGAAGCACACCATGTCGTTGCACTCTGCTGCTATAATTGCTTTTACAGAAGAGCCGAGCCACTTCAGGTGCCCATTGAAATTTTCTTTAAAACACTCACTTTGAATGCCACTGAGTTAGACAACAAGTTTCAAACATTTTTAATTGTTCTTTTAAATGAAGACACTACCATATTTTTTAACACTCAGGAAGCATTCCTCAATTTATCAAGTTACATGTTTTATGCCTCTCTTAGGCCCCTGGGTTTAAGCCCAAGTAAGACTGTGCATTAATCACACTAAACAGTCACACGAGTGGAAGTGGAAATGGAAGTCGAAGTGCCTGAAAGAAAAAAGGATCAACAGAAGCATGTTTAGTAACAAAATTCAACTGAAAATTCAATATCTGTTCCCATTTTCTAGAAAAAAATTAAGGTAATTTTCCCACACCTATTCTTATTTTGAAAGATATTTAGAAAGGAAAAGGTGTTTAGCTAAATTAGTTAAAATTAATACACTGATAGAAATTAGAAAGCGAGAGTAAATCTTGAATCTTTTCAGACTTTGTAGAATTGGAGGCTATTGTGTTGATAACATGAAGATTCTGTCCAAGAGCAACATCCAAAGAGCATGATGTGCTAAAGTTAGGGAGGGGACTGTACGCTGGAGTTGGTATTATGAAGTAAAGATGAGCTGTTGAAACACCTACACCTGGTAGTTAGGATCTGAAGCATCAAAAAGGAATGAAGTTTTCAATGGAAAACCAAAAATGTGCATAAACTGCTATAGGAGGACACATTGTAACCAATTATGAAAGGTTGTTGTGTTGAAAATATTTGGATGAAGGACACTAAGCAAGAAACTTTTAGAACCTAATAATCTGCAGTCTTTGTAATGAAAGCTACAGAGAATGTGAAAGACATAAAGGGAACTAAACTAAACCAGCCGCCATGAGGAAAAGTAGTAACTAAGGACATCGGCGGTGAATAGTTTACATTGTGGGGTAATGGTAGAAGAAGAAAATGATGAAAGTTCAAGAGAAACACTGGAAGAAGAGAAGAGAGCTACAGAGAATGCCAAAGACGCTGTATATAGAAATAAACTAAACCAGAAGTCAAATGAGGAAAAGTAGTTACTAAGGAGGTCAGAAGTGAACAGTTAAAACATGAGGGTAATGGTAGAAGAAAGAAGTGCGGAAGGCTCAACAGAAACACAGGAAGAACATATAGTTATAAATGAAAAGAGAATTGAAAAGTGTGAGAGGGGTTTTGAGGATACAAGAAAAAGAATAATAAGAAACAAGAGAAAAGATGTGATGATTCATGGTGACCACAAATAGAAGAAGAAAGTTTTGACGATTAAGTTGGAGGATAAAATTGAACTCATTTATCAAGGAGATAATGCAGAATGCATGGTTAACACTCAAAAATATCCAGAGGTAAAGAAAAATCTAATTAGAATAATGAAGGCACTAAAAGCAGTCAGCAAAGATGTATCTCCAGGGAAGAATATTATAGACTATGATGAATATTGGCAGGTTATAAGTGGTGGAAAATTAAGCATTCAGTCACTGATATGCAAGGAAAACTTGGGGAAACTTTTTCAGTACCAGTGACTAATGAGATTTTATTATTGAAACAAGAGAAAACAAAGACATTGGCAACAGGTTACAAAAGTTTTAAATAGAGCAAGCAAGTACATAGAGAAGAATGAATTTGAAATAAGACTGTCAAAATAGGAAATACAGACTTAAACTGCAAGTCAGGTGAATATATTAAAAAAAATAAAAGAAGAAGTTATGATTGTAAATACTGTATGGAAAGTAGCATTAAACAATGCTGAAGAGGATGTGGATGTGAAGGATGGAAATAAAAGTAATATACAGGAAAAGCAAGAAAATAAAGACACATTGAACAGAAAAAAATATATAATACAAGAAAACAATAAGTTGAGTGTGTGATAAAATATGGAATATTGAGCCAGGCAGATGGACAAAACTTTCCATTAGATGTAAGAGATAGAGATAATACAAAATACAATGATATCTAAAGAAAGCATTGGTCATTTAAAAATTGAGTTATGTGAGAATATGAAGCAAAAAGAACATGGAGTTCAATGGATATGAACAGTTGATGAAATATGAAGGTGGGGAAAGACCTTTGATAACTAAATAAAACTTAAAAAAACAAGATTTTGATGCTAAAATTAAAAGTATTTAATATTTATGCTCAATAAAATGAAGAAATTAAGGATCTGTTTAAGACAATGGGTATTCATTTTTTGGGTATAGAAATATTTTTATTAAGGAAGTAAGAATTATGTGACAAACATACATAGACTGAAGATACCGGAGAGAAGAATTTAAGTTAGAGGTTGTCTGCATGAGAGTCTATTTTGCCACCTGTATACTGCTATATACTAGTGATGGAAGGGGATCAGATTTAAAAAATAAGGAAATATGAAATACTAGCTTGTGCTACCAATCTAAGATGGGTTGAAATCTAAATAATTAATATAGACCTCAGTGTTAACATTTGCAGTGCACCATGCAATACATCTGTCTGAACAGTGTTAATATTTTTGATGATCCATCTGTTGAAATGACAGAGACACAGCAAGCAGAGGGACATACAGTTGGTGTACATACAGTTGGAAACACAGACACTTTTTCTTTTATCAAGGTGGAAGGAAATATACAACTTCATGAACTGATGTGGAAAAGATTAAAATGATGCAACAGGGTGTAGGGAGACATGTCATTGAATCAAATTGTCTTAATACAGCCTAGAACATGTTGTTAGACCTGTTGCAAATGTCTGTTACAGTAAGTATGTGAAGACATGGAACAATGATTCTAGTAATTTATATATTCTGTAATGCTTCACTTTTAATGTTTTTAATGTCAGTGAAAATTATATTGTCACACATGCACACATGTTGTGCTCATGTTGTGAAGAAAGGAGTTGAATATATCCCAAGGAGACGCGGTTGCTCCTCCAAAACCCCCTCTTAAACGGTGATACAATGGGAAACAAATAGTTTTTTTTTTACCTCCTCTTTGTTAGATGTGGTAAATCTCTTGGCACAAAGTCTCATCTTGTGGGATGTGAATTCTTGATATTTTTTAGTTTAGAATTTAAAAATGGAATAAGAATCTGAAAATCTAATAACATCACATTAAAATTCAATAAATTCTGAAAAGAATGATACCAAATATATATAAGTAGGTTTTAAAATAAGCCTGATTTATTTATTTATTTATATATTTTTTTATTACTTTTATTGCAATCCATACACAGCAATCAAGTTTTTACAAAAAAAAAATTCAGTTAAGAACAGATCGATCCCCACCCTTAAAATAAGCCTGATTTAAAGCGTGACAAAAAACATGACATAAAATCATTGCAGAAAATTGTTGCACTTTTAGGCTTAGGATTTTATATATAGAGAGTAGATATATATATTTTATCATGTTCTTCCGAAATTCACGTTTTCTAGTGAATATATTTTGTTGGAGTATTTTCAGCCTAGGTTTTCCTACTGACTTTTCACATGGCTTACTTTCAAATATATAGTTAAGTTAGAGTCCATGGGAAAGAAAGATCATTTGAAAGAATTTGTTTCTCATTTGACTGCCATCCCTGTAATCAGTGAATAGAAAAACAGAAGCAGTCAGCAAACCCATCAATGAGTTACAGTAAGATTGGGATCAAGCACATCAAATGTTACACCTCTGACATCTGGGTCAAAGCAGAACAGTTACCAGAACTTTGGAACAAGTCTGCTGATGCAGAAAATAAAGTGCTCATAAGTGGCAATTCTACAGTTGAAACTGTAGAATTCCTAACTGTAAAAACCCAGCAGTGCAAGGAAAATGCTTTTGACATGTTCAAGGTTTCTGTCATTGAAGTTAAATTAACCGAACTTGCTAACAATTAAGTTGTTACCTTGGTGCTGCATGTTTGTACAATTTTCAGCAGAGATATCAAAGTAACACTTCCTACCTATGTACACACAAGATGAAAGCAAATGTCAGAATTTAATTGTCTGATTTCTAAGTGACTTTTATATAAAGGAGATATAGCAGGCTGCAGTCCTTGGACTGCTGGTTTACAACCTGGTCCACCCCATGTAATAACTGGAAAGAAATAATAAGGAAATGTTTGGTGCCTTTTAAGAAGGATTTTTTTCATACTAAATGGAGAAGATCTTTAATTTTATCTCAAAATAAGGCAACAAAGCTGCTAAATTGCATGCTATGTATTATCTAACTTTATTTCTGCTCTATTTTAAACACATAGCCAATGTATCAGGCCAACACAAAAATAAGGGCTTCTTCAAAATCAAATGAAAATAAAGTCCAACCTTGAATTAACATCAGATTTTCCAGTAGAGGTGCTGTTGTTGTTATTAAGCTTCAAACATAAAATTAACTTCTTCACGAAAATGCTATCTATTAAGTATCTACACCTTATGAAATAAAGCATTTCAAGTCAATTACATTTTGTAACACAAAATCTAACATTGGCTTCCTTAGACAAACCCATTTAAGAAAGTATAGTACCTCTTTAGATGAGGTTCCATGTAGATTTGTGTTTTATGTCATCTGTATGTTGGCCTTTGTTTGTATATACATGCAAATATCCATATTATGTAATCCTTGTGCTATCATATAATCATTTCTCAAAATCTGCTAATATTACTACATTTCCTAATGGCAGTTTTGTAAACTGTGTTCAGAGAATTTTCAAATAACAAAAACATACTGTAAATTTCGAGGTAATGTAGTTATATTCATTAATCATGGTACTAGAGTGTGATACGTGTAGCATGTTGATTAACCTGTACAAGTAAAAAGTTCACAGTTGAATATACAAGTGATACTAATGACCCTATAAACTTAGTGTTTCAGCCATACATAGAATTCCTAATATCTATACTAATAAAAGGCAAAGCCCTCACTGACTGACTCACTCACTCACTCATCACTAATTCTCCAACTTCCTGTGTAGATAGAAAGCTGAAATTTGTCAGGCTCATTCCTTACAGCTTACTTACAAAAGTTGGGCAGGTTTCATTTCGAAATGCTACGCGTAATGGTCATAACTGGAACCTATTTTTTTGTCCATATACTGTAATAGACTGCAGCTTGATGGCCGTGGGAGCCGGAGTTGCGTGTGGCGTCATCATGCCTCCCATATAATTGAGTGCCTGCCCATATAAGGTAAATATTCGCGGTCGAAGGACTGTGCTTAGCATATTCATAAGTAAAAATATCTGAATCACAAACTGATGTTAATTATATTTTGTCCATGAATACTTATTAAATGATTCAAAATAGTCTGTCTGCTTCCTTTCATAGCTTTTCCGATGGTTGTGCTGCTTCCAGGCATGTATTTTTGTATTAAAGCATTTAACCAATCACATTTCAGCCATCATTTGTTGCCAGGCAGAGAGGACTTCACAATCCATTGTGCAGGCACTCTAACACAGAATAAATGCTTCAACCAATCAGATTTTGAGTTGGTGTCAGTACGGCCCTCTAGCAGGTGTACGGCGACGTCACCGTATTCAGACCCATTGATTGGATAGAAGCCGCAGGTTCGACTTTCAGCATAAGCTTCGATGGCGATAGAAAGGGACTTTTTAATGGAACTGAGGCACACGGATAATCTGTACGACAGAGTGATTGAACTGTTTTTGAGGAAAGAGAGGAGGATGGATTTTGTTTACAAATAATCAAAATTTTTGGTGAGTAAAATGTTGCGATTTTCCTAAATAATATTGCAACTTTATGAGTTATTATTGATGTTTTTTATGTGTGTCTCAGTTGTGGCTGCAGTAGAAAGAAACTTCTTCACCCCTGGTTTGTCTATTCAATAAAGGCATTTATTGTGGCTACAGGAGTTATCTATCTGCGATACAGCGGCTCTTTATACTGTATTTCTGCATATTAAGATGGTTTTTATAACCATAAATTAGTTTTTGAGGGGCGGGTTGATTCAGACGGAGCAGTACTGAAGGCCTAGGTGTGAGATGCACGGTCCGCCAATGGACCAGATGATACGTAAATTCAATGAACATTACAACCTGAAAATAAACAAAACTATAGAGAGGCCCATGATTAAATGAACGGTAAAAAGTAAGGGTGAAGCGACGGTGACTTATTGAGGCAGGCAGGCCAGAGCACAATAGCATGGGGCTCGATGTAGTGCGTGTTAAGTCGATCTAAAATGCGCGCTCAGATTCAATAAAAAAATATATCTTTTCAAGTTCTATTTTAATATAAGTAGGTTCTATTTAGTCGACAGAAATATCTTTGGTAGGAATGTAAGTTGAATTTAGTCATTACATTTCTATGGTGAAGAAAAATGTATGCAATAATGACTAAATTCAACTTACATTCCTACCAAAGATATTTCTGTCGACTAAATAAAAATTACTTATATTTAAAATTTAAATAGAATTTGAACAGATATGATAGTTCATAATGCCAAACGCAGTACTATGTGCACGTTAGAGTGGAAGTCATCTGTTTTAACAATCAGTGTATTGCACTGATACGAAATAGCCTGCCCATTTAATTATTTAGGAATGGATAGATAAATTAAGAATTTGTACAAATAATGTTTTTCTGTTTTCTTCCTCGATGGATTCTGGCACGCCCAGCAACAGCTGCTCGCACCCCAAAGGGTATACAGTATATATATATATATATATATATATATATATATATATATATATATATATATATATATATATATATATATATATATATATATACATATACACAGTGGAACCTCGGTTTACGAGTAACTTGGTTTACGAGTGTTTTGCAAGACGAGCAAAATTTTTTAGTAAATTTTGACTTGATAAATGAGCGATGTCTTGCAATACGAGTAGTATGGATACACTTTGTCTGCTGAGCGTCATGTGATCACAACTGAGCTGATGGTTCTTCTCTCTCTCTCTCTTCTCTTGAGGGCAATCATCTCCTATTATCCGTCTGAGTCTGTGTGCCTCACTCATATAGTCAACATCCGTACGAGCGTATACTGTTTACTACAGCATTGTGACTGTGTGTGTGTGTGCGCGCGCGCACGTGCATGCTGTAAAGTGAGAGCCCCCATCTTGAGCCCCAAAACATGCATGTTTCCGGAACTAATTATGCTCGCAAACCGAGGTTCCACTGTATATATGTATGTATGTATATATGTATGTATGTATGTGTGAATATATGTAGATATGTATATACTGTATATATACAGTATATAGGTGTATATGTAGATATGTATGTATATGTGTATATATATATATATATATGTTTGTGTGTGTGTATGTATATGTATGTATGTAGATGTGTATATATATGTATATATATATGTGGATGTGTGTGTGTGTTTATATATATATATATATATATATGACAGCAACACTCATAACAGTGACAAAACAATTACATTGACAATGTAGGAAGTACTTTAAGACAGGGAAGTTTTTATCTGTGGCACCTATGCATGAAAACCACCTTTTTCCACCCTCTCAAACGTACGCAGTTTTTAATGTATGGAAAACATCTGGGATTAAATCACTTAGAGAACTGTACATGTACATAGTCTTCGCATCCTACAAACAATTACACTACAAATTTTACATTCCAGCAACACATTTCTTTCACCACTTTCAAATTAGAAACTTTGTTAAACAAAACCTGCCCAATTTCCCTAACCTCCCACCTACCTCTATACCGGAAGAAATTTGGATCAGTCTTGAGGACTCAAACAGCATTTCTGTAACATATGAAAACATTTTAAACTCCCTCCATTTCAAAGAACCCAGAGTACAGTGTGAAAAGGATCTCTCACTCAATATCTCAGAAAAGGAATGGAAGGTAACCATGCATAGAATTTACTCAAGCTCCATATGTGCAAAGCATACAATTATTCAACTTAAAATTATATATCGAGCACATCTCTTTCATTAAAAATTGTCCAAAATGTTTTCTGGGCAAGATCCATCCTGTGAACATTGCAATCAAGTCCCAGCCTCACTGGGTGATATGTTTTGGGAGTGTACCAAATGAACATTATTTTGGACAAATATTTTTAAATGCTTTTCAGACAGCCTTAGTATGAGAATACCTCCTAATCCAGCTATGTTTGGTTGTTTGGTGTGCTTCCAGATGGGCTTAAAGGGGAACAGGACAAACAAACTGTAATTGCCTTTACTACACTATTGGCACGTAGACTTATCTTGCTGAACTTGAAGAATCCTATCTCACCTCTTTTAAATCAGTGGATAACTGATGTTATATACTATTTGAAATTGGAAAAAATCTAATTCTTACTTAGGGGATCTGTGCAAAACTTTTTCAAAACCTGACAGAATCTAAGAAATAACATTTTAGAATAAGCATTTAAATTGAGGAAGTGGATTCTCTCCCCTCTTTTTCTATTCTATCTATTGTTATTTATTTATATACATATTTTTACTATTATTAAAATGCTACTGTGTTGACCTAGCTCTCTTTCTCATGGGTGGGGGTTGATTTGTTTCACACTAGTTTTATTAAACTTGACTTGCATGTATGAAATGTTTTTTGATTTTAATAAAATAAAATACTTTGAAAAATTTTGGCAAATGGTAATCTTAGTGGGTGACTTTTGTTACGACCTACTCTAGATTTTTTTGTTTAACTCTACTCTATTTTGGTTGTAGCGGACAGAAGCCGCTAAGATTCACACCGTCGTGAGTGGAGGTGATTTATTTATTTTATATGAGGATTACCAGGGACAACTCCAGCCTTGGCACGACACACACACACTGCAGAGACAACAAAGAAAACACACTGGGAACTTCAACGATAAAAAAAGTATAATGAAATTAAAGTAAATGAAAACAATAATACCATCCCTGATCCCTTCGGTGATATTACATTTAACAGATAAACACGACAAACACGCAGTAAAGTCCATGTATGAAATGATCAGTGGTGAAGTTATGTCCAGCGATTTGTATGAAGCGAGGGAAATGGAAAAACAGAGTCCTACCGGTAATTGCTGAAGTATGAAGACAGATGAATGGTTCAGAAGCGCGCCTTCTTCCGTGAAAGCTAATGAATCCAGACAACATCCTCAGTAACAGTAAACAGGTAGACAAATGATTCCAGACCCCAACAAAACAATACAATCCAGGACACGAAGATGTAAAGCAGGAAAACGACAGGCAGTTCAACAGATAAATACAATCACCAAACAAATAAAACAAAACTTTTTTTTTTTTCTACGTCTCCTGCCCTCCTTTTAAACCACTCTGGCCACTTTTGACCCCAACAGCCCCTGCAAGGACTGCTGGGAGATGCAGTTCTAAGTAATGGTAGCACTGCTACATGGTGCTGATGACATAATCGAGTCCTGCCCTAATTACCCACCTATTGAGTTGCCCATCTTAAATATAATTCACTAAGTCCATGGCAAGCAAGACGCACGTAAGACATGGCAAGCAAGACGCATGCAAGCCGGAGCCCCACCCGCCAACTCACAAAGCCCCGCCCACCAACAATTCACTAAGACCAGATCATGGCAAGCAAGACGCTCGCAAGTCAATGGCAAGCAAGACGCACGCGAGACAGAGTCATGCCCGCCAACTCACAGTTCACTAAGCAGCCGGCCATGGCACGTAAAACAGAGACCAGACCATGACAAGCAAGACACATGCAAGTCAATGGCAAGGAAGACGCTCGCAAGACAGAGATACGCCCGCCAACTCACAGAGCCCCGGCCACCAACTCTAAGACCATGGGATACGCATGACAGAGCCCCACCCGCCACCTCTAAGCCTCCTCCCGAGTCCACCCTCGCTCTCGAGGCACGTAGCACCTCACCAAACACCGCCTCAGTCGCTTTCGTCTCTGGTAGAGTCCACATGCACCTCTGAGCCACGTTGACTTTTCATTGTTCTTTTCAGTTCCGGCTGCTTTTCTATATATAATCTACCAAGTCGCCCGACCATGGGATACACACGCATGCAAAACAGAGCCCCACCCGCCAACTCTAACCCTCCTCCCCGAGGCACGCGCACATCCTGCTCATGTGCCTGCCCCCAACTCCTCATCAAACACATCCTGAGTCACTTTCTCCAGCGTCCACCCTCGCTCCCGAGGCATGCGCACTGCCTGCTCATATGCCCGCCCCCAACTCATCACCTGAGTTGCTTTCATCTGTGTGCAGTCCACATGCACCTGTGAGTCACGTTGACTGTTCATTTTCCAAACACATCCTGAGTCGTGTTGGTCTGTGCTACGGTCCACATGCACCTCTGATCCCCATTGTCTCTTCATTTTCCTAACATGGCCACCGCTTCACATGTATGTCATGGAAACAACTCATCTTTCAATATTATACAAATTCCTGCATCAGGTAACTGTTTGTTTCTATCAGTTGGATATTTTTGGAAAAAAGTCATTGACAAAGCTGTTGCTCTTGAACTTCGCAGCATGGCTGTAACCTTTGTTTGCCAACATTGGGATAACTTCGGCGACATGCTTTCTGTTGTTCTTAGTCACGGAAGCATAGTCATAGTCTGCTCATCAATACGCTGACTACATGAATACTTACAGGGTTTATGGTGGTGAGGCAGAAATTGTGGCAATGTTCCAAATGTTTCCAGCTACTATCTCCATTCACTTTCGAGAACATCCTCATGCCTCTCCTCGAATTTACAGTCCGGGCCAGTGTCTCTCCATATCCCTGCTTTTTAGTGGTCGTTTGGATCATGGGCATTATGAGGTTCTCTTGCCTCTCACAAACACACGTACTGACCTTCTGGTGCCATCTGTTGACAATGTCGGTATGTGCACACAAAATGCATACCTACGTCATCTCCACAGTGATGTGCTGTCACCTTTCCACTATCCTCTTACTGTAAAATATTTACAAACGCATTTCACACTGGAATTTCAATGCAACGTTTGTTCCAATACCTTAACACTACAGAAATATCTCAACGCACATTTAAAAACACACTGCACTGAACAAACGCATTCCACAAAGGACTTTCAATGAACCATTTGTTCTAAGACCTCCCGATTGCGGAGAACTCTCAATGCACATTTAAAAACGCACTCCACATCCCTGCCGAAATCCTTTCAGTGTCAACACTGCACTAAATCGTTCAAAACATCATTTCTTCTCAACAAACATACAAAAACACATTACCATGACACATTCTTTGAATGTGTACATTGCAAAAGCTCTTTCAAAAACTCAGATCTTCTCGCAAAACACATGCATGGTCATCGCAATCAATTCTCCACTGCTTTTCAAAAAGATACCACCATTCCTGTTCAAGAACATAACATTGGTTTACCTACCGCTCTATCTACTTCTTGCAATGCTCTTTATTGTCCAGCAGAGGTCAACAAATCCGGACAGAAATATCTCAATGCACATGTAAATACACACTGCACTGAACAGACGCATTCCACACAGGGCTTTCAATGTACCATTTGTTTCAAAAGATTCCGCCTGCAAAGATATCTCAACGCACATTTAAAAATATACTTCACTGGTATCCTTAAGCCTATGCTAGGCCGCGGGTTGGCTAGTTGTTAATAAATTACCTCATGAATAAACGGTGCGTACACACAGAAATGTGTAAGAACGCTTCCACGTTCAAATCACGATGTATAAAACCTAAACTTGGCGTAAAGCCACACACATTTCCATGGTACCTCATACCCTGTCATACGCAAGTTCTCAGCTCGGTTTTGCAGACTGGCGGCACCCAGCATCAAAGCAGTGCTACTGTTCCTGTGTGGTGTATCTTTCTTTCTTAGATCCACATTCCTGATGCGGCTTTATAAATACACTGAAACTACCTGCATATTGTTTATTAGTGTAATGCATCTGATTGTAATTAACCTGTAACAATATAATGGTCCAGGGAATAGCCATAGTATTCCAAATATCATAGCTGCTTTAGTGTTGTTACTGTCACTGCACCTTCTTTTAGCTGCACCTGTTAAGGGTTGCCACAACTGATCATCTTTTTCCATATTACTCTCACTGCACCACTCAGAGTATTTTTATCACTGTATCTGAGAGGGGAATCACAGCAGCAGCTGATTGGAAAGAGAATTATCGGTATACAGCATCAAGCACACGCTGCCTCAGCCACAGCAAAATGTTTCAAAGCCTTTCCTGTACGGACCTTGTGGTTCAGAAACAGTTTCATCCCAAGAACTATAAACACAATGAATCAGTCAGAAATGTTTGTACTTATAAGTACAATTACCGCACTGTAAACTTGCACTACAGTTATAATATTGCACAACCTGCGCCACTTAATAAAGCGCGTATTTACATATGATGACAATATCATTTTTAAGATGAAATGCAGCAAAATATGTTAATTATATTATACAGATAAAACTTTAACTTAATTTAAATAATCTGTATTGTTAATAATTAAACATGTGAGGACATGGTGCCGCAGCGCTAGCAAGTTCATGTATTGTTCCAGCCTCGCGCTGTATATTTGCTGAGGCTGGCGCGACACTGGAAGGATAGACAGATAGAATAATTAAATACCTACTATGAAGATATTTCAATGTTCCTTAAAAGTTTTGAAGAATCGTCGTTGTAAGCTTACAGATGGCTTAACGTCTGTTACAGAGCTGATTGTGTGGGTATTTGGAGAAAGATAAGTAAGGACAGGAACTGGAGGTTAGTACGTTGGAAAGAGACAGTACTGCTACAATAAATTATTTCATTGAGGGTCACGCATAGCGCAACAGCATCTTGTGTGAGACATGAACAATCACTGCGCCACCGTGTTCCCATGTTTAATAACATGCTTTCATTCCAATCATCATGAAAATGATATCTCGTATATATCTCAGTATTTTAATTATTCAGAGAGCTGTAATATCACGAATGTAATGGATTCTGTGTCCTGTCGGAGAAAGAGAAAGAAAGGAAGCACATAGTGATTCACACGTGCTTTTTTCCCACTGTGTGCCTATTTTTTTTGTCTGTACCCTTATAAGCTTTCATATGACACTCAGACAGTGGGCTACAACTCACCTTTTCACGGCGACTTTGATATGTGACTTCTTTTTTATTTCAAGCACTGTGCGACTTTGTGAACTTGAGCTTTCAAGTTTCTCCAACACACTATATCACTCGATCAACTTCCTTTTGTTGATTATACCACTGTTTAAACCAATAGTACATTTTTCCTTCCCTCCACTTGGTAGTTGCTGAAATTCTTCTATATTTTCCCCCATCCTTTTCCCATTGTCTTTTCACAGAATGCTGAGCTCAAGGGCTATTTATATTGATTTGCATATTGAAAGAGGTGTAATTCTGGGAGGAATTGGAGCGGGACAGCAGGCGCGTGCACGTGCATTACTTTTCACGCTGACAGGGATTTATGTAGCGGAAGAACGGGGAAGTTGGAGTGCGCACAGATTCCTGCATCTGGATTTTTCTGTGCGTAAGCACATTTCGGTTTTTGTGCTTACGTCATGTTATAGTGTGAATTCTACGCACAGCGTTTTGCATGAGGCCCCTGGGTTGTAGGTGGGGTGTAGATTATAAAAGAAGCTTCTATGGGTTCTATTTTAGAGTGAGTGAGTGACTGAGTGACTGAGTGACTGAGTGAGTGAGTGAGTGAGTGAGTGCATATGTGCATGTGCTGACTTTGGGGTTTATGTTTCTTGTTGGTTTTTAAAGAACTGTAATTGTTGTATGCTAGCCATCTATGTGATAGATGTGGATAGGCTATTGTTCATCTAGCTATGTAAACTTTGTGAGGCTAGGCAGCTATGTTATGTTGCCCTGCCTTGTTTTTGTTTTGTGTACCTTTTTTCCATATTTTGTGAGTTTCTTTCCTTTTTGACAATAAATGAGTCTGTTTTTATTTAGCTGGTTTAGTTTTTTCCATGTTTTGTCTCCTTTCTCTCACTTCTGTGTGGCCTATTTATATACCCCTAGGCCTTTTGGTAGGCCGTAATATATTGGAGGCTTCTCTGGGATTTATTTGAGTATTTTTGTGCATTTTTTGAGTTGTAATTGGCTTTGTTTTCGCCAGACTGATTTTGGTGGTCATGTGTTGACTTTCAAGTTGAGTTTTTTTTTTTTTTCCTTCTAAGTGCTTTAGTATATTCAAAAAAGAAGTGGTAGTATATTTGGTACATCAGCAATTGCTTGGTAATAAAGTATTGTGGACTTAATTAGTTTGGGTAATTGGAAGTGTTTCCTTTAATTTTGAAGGGGTCCATTTTTGTATATTGTGGCAGGTTGTTTTACTGCTTTTTTAGTGTTACAATGGATTTTGATTTGCATATGTTTACTAGTGCTTCCACTGTTGATAAGCTTGATAATTGTAGAAAGGCAGATCTCTTACTTATTGCTGACTTTTTTGATATCTCATTATCTCGTCATGCTAGTAATAAAGAAATTAAGTCTGACCTTAAGCGTAATTTAATAACTTTGGGGGTATTGCTTGACAGGGAGGTTTCAGCAAGTACTATGGAAGGTAATGTTGCATTGCCTGATACTTGTACTGAGGCAGAACCTACATTGCTTTCAGAAGCTACTGTTGTAACTCATGTTGATGTAGAAAATACACAGCCAGGTGAGGCAGCAGAGCATTGTTTTGATGTTCCTGTCGAAAATACAGCTACTGTAGTTCATTTGAGGGAACTTGATCTTGAGCTAAGCGTCAAGAATTTAAATTACAGGAGCTTAGATAAGAAGAACTGAAAATCAGAAATGAAAGAAAAGTGGCTATGGAAATGGAGATGAGAAGGATGGAATTTGAAAGTAGATGAACCATTCAACTTCATGAACTTGAAGTTGAGGCCTTAAATACTGACCCTTCTTGATCTAATCCTTCTAATGATTTTTGATATTAGCAAACATTCGTTTAGTTCCTTTTTTTAAAGAAATTGAACTCGATAGGTATTTTACAGTATATGAACGTGTTGCAACTGTATTACATTGGCCAAAAGATGTCTGGACATTATTGTTGCAATGCAAATTAAGTGGAAAAGCACAAAGCGTTTTCTGCTCTTTCAGCTGAATAAAGTCTAAATTATGAGGTGATGAAAAATGCTATGTTGTGGGCTTGAGCTGGTTCCAGAGGCATATCAACCAAAGTTCAGAAATCATAAATAGGTTAAACTTTTGTGGAGCTTGCTCGAGGAAAGGAGAACCTTTTTGATAGATGATGTGCATCTCAAAGTGTTAAACAATTTCAACAGCTCAGATTTAGTCTTGCTTGAGGATTTTAAAAATTGCCTTCCAGAACGAATTGTGACCTATTTAAATGAGCAAAAGGTTTTGAAAGTCTCTGAAGCAGCAGTATTAGCTGATGAATTTATTTTTGCACATATCTGTATTTACCCCACAAAAATATTCTGTTGAGGAAATAATCAAAACCAGAGGTTTTGGTAGAGGTTTGAATAGGTCCTCTCATCAGATTTTATTACAGATGTAATAAGGCGCTATATATGCGCCCGTCCTGACACAGACTGACAACAGGGGCATGTTAAAATAAACCAAAAGAATTTATTTTCCTTCTTCAGCTGGGGGCCCATGTCTTCCCCGTGTCCCACAGCCACAACACAGTCCCAAAAAACCACAAGTCATAAGCACAAATATACTCTCCAAGTCCTCCACTCCTCATTGGCAGCTTTTTTTCCCTCCTCCTGACATTGGCTCCTGGAGTGGTGGCTGGTGGGTCCTTTTATAGCTCACATGGAAGTGCTTCAGGTGCTTGACCACCTGCTTCCGATTGCATCTCCGGGTGTGGCTGAACTACGGCCCTGACGGGCCCAGGAATCCCTGCAGCGCCTCCTGGTAGGCTACCCTGAATCCCAACAGGGCTGTGGAGAACTCTGTCTCCCATGGAGCCCTGTGTGTATCTGAGGCACCACAGTCACCCAGGGGGGCTGCCACCAAGTGGTCCAGGGGAGGTACTGTGCAGCTTATGCTTGCTCCCCTGGAACATACACAGAATGGGCATCCCTGCCAGGCATGGGCCCTGGCCGTCCATCACACAGGATAAAGCAGTAAAGTCTAGTAATGTAGCAGTAGACTAAAAGCGTGTTTGTTTTTATTTCAGAAAGCAGGGTCATATAATTTCTAATTGTGTGATGTTGAAAAAGAAATATCAAGATCCAAAAAGTGTGGCTCTGGAACAACTTGAAGAAAAGTCTGATGGGTTGTTTATTAGCAATGGTTATGAGCGTTTTATTACAAATGGCTCAGTAACACCTGACCATCCTGATGTTCAAAATTCTGTTAAAATTTTAAGGGATACCGGTGCCTCTCAATCCTTTTTGTTGGGAGGAGTTTTACCTCTGTCTGAGAAGACATCAAAGGGATCAGGTGTATTAGTATGAGGATTTGAAATGCACTATGTGAATGTTCCACTTCATACAGTGATTTTGAAATGTGACTTAGTCTCAGGGCTTGTTACTGTTGGAGTGTGTTCTAGATTTCCTGTGGAGGGTGTTACTTTCATATTGGGCAATGCCTTGCCTGGAGGTAATGTGTCACCCGTTCCAGTTCTGAGGAGTTGGATTTGAATTTATCAGAAATTTTTCTTAATAGTACTGATCAGAGGGTATCTGAGTTTCAGTTGTTAACTCTGCCTGAAGATGAGAAAAAGTTTCAGAAAATTAAAGCCAAATGAGACTGTAACTGAAGATTTATTGCCTTGGTTCATTTCATGAGAGCAATTTATTATAGAGCAAAAGAATGGCCCCCAACTTGCATCACTTTTCTAATGTTGTGTCTAAGGAAAAATCGGGTGAACTGTCTATTGCTTATTTTGTTGAAAATGGAATTTTGATGCAGAAATGTCAATCTGCATCAACTCCTGAATGGGGAGCAGAATTTCAAAGTGTTGCACCTGCTTTATATCATTAAAATGTATTATCAGTTGCCCATGTGTTGTGATGTAAGATTTTGCATATAACTTGATAAATGTTTTGTATGTCTTTATTTATAATTTAGGCAAAGCAATGTAATTTAGGGTTACTTTGGTGAGAGGCATTTGTGTGTGCCCCCACCCCCATTTACGAATAAGTTTCTTTGTAATTTTATGACAGGATTTGGGGATGTGTCTTAAACCAGTTTGATGAGTATTTCTCTGCTAAAGTCTTTCAACACCCGTGAGGTCTTCGGGGGGTTGCAGGTGTTAAGATGTACTATTTCCCCCCATTGGTCTGAGATATGGCTGTTTGGAATTGGCTTGTCTCAGAGGCCTTTAAGTACCATGATGTCCTATTGGCTGTGGGGATTGGACAGAAAACCTATAAATTTGCTTGCTCAACCACATTCTTTCTCTCTAACCAACATATGAAAAGAAGCATCTCTCTTGCTAACTTGTGATGAAGACCATCACACCATGAACTGAAGAAAACGCAATAAAGAGCACAGCTTGGCAGCCATTTTGAACAGACATGTGGCTAAAAGCTGAGCACCAATGATGCCTTAACTAGAGACATTTTAAGTAACTACACATCTGTGTGCCACCTGATTCATTCCCTCTTCCAAGAATGGACGATTGTATTGATAGAGTTGGCTCAGCTGGTTATGAGTAAATTTGACCTGTTAAAATTATATTGGCAGGTGCCACTGATGCCACATGCCTCCGAAATGTCTGCATTTGTTACACCTGATTGTTTTCTTCAATATATAGTGATGGCATTTGGAATGAGGAATGCTCCTGCCACATTTCAACGACTGATGACAATTGTACTAGCAGGATTACAATATTGTGAGGATGATCTAGTAGTTTCTTCCAAAAGCTGGACCAAAAATCTTCAGGCTATTGAAGCCGTTTTTGATCGTCTTGAAAAGGCTAACCTTACTTTGAACTTGGCTAAATGTGAATTTGGACAAGCAACAGTTACTTATCTTGGAAAGCAGGTGGGCCATGGAAAGATATGCCTTCTTGATGCAAAAATTACTGCTATTGAAGAGTTCTCAGTGCCTAAAACAAAACAAAACAGGTTTTCTGGGTATGGTTTGATATTACTGTAGTTTTTGTAAAAAAAAACTTCTCTACTGTGGTGACACCATTGACTGATTTATTGAGTGCAAAAAACTCTTTTGAATGGAGTAATGACAAAATCTTTATTAATGACTGCTTCTGTTCTGGCTGCTCCTAACTTAGTTGCCATTTAAGCTACACATAGATGCAAATGCTTGAGGAGCTGGGGCTGTTTTTCTACAGGAAGATGAGAAGGAATGGAACATCTTATATGTTATTTCTCCAAAAAGGTCAACAAACACCAAGTGCAGTATTCAACTATAGAGAAAGAGACCCTGGCTTTGTTGTTGGCCTTGCAACATTTTGAAGTTTCTGTTAGTTCATCTGTACTCCCTGTAGTGGTTTTTACAGATCACAATCCTATTACCTTTTTAAACAGTACGTTTAATTCTAATTAGAGGTTAATACGTTGGTATTTGATTGCACAAAATTATATTAAGCATAAAGGTAAAGAAAATTGCTCTTTCTAATATTAATATATAGGGATTCATGATTACATTCTTTTTTTCAGGGTGGAGGTATGTTACAACCTACTCTAGATGTTTTGTTTAACTCTATTCTAATTTGATGCTGATGACTTAATTGAGTCCTGCCTTAATTACTCACCTATTGAGTTGCCCATTGTTAATAAATCACCTGGGTTGTAGGTGGGGTGTAGATTATAAAAGAAGCTTCTTTGGGTTTTAGGTTAGAGAGTGTGTGGGTAAGAGGAGAAGGACAGAGTAAGAGATGGATAGTTAGGGTTGGATGGCAGTTGTTGATTAAATGAATGTAATTGTTGTATGCTAGCCATCTATGTGATAAATGTGGATAGCATGTTTCTAGCTGTGTAAACTTTGTGAAGCTAGACAGCTAAATTAGTATTGTCCTCTGTTTTGTGTACCTCAAATATGGAGAGAGTTTTTTGTTCCTTTTTGACAATAAATGGAGTTTGTTTTTATTTAGCTGGTTTAGTTTTTTGTGTTTTGTCTCCCTCTATCTCACTTGTGTGTGGCCTATTTATATACCACTAGGCATTTTTGGGAGGCCGTAACACATTAAAATTTCCTCAGGAAAAGTTTTCTAGTGTTTATTGAATCAGAGGGCTTCCTCCAAATGATGGATGGTCCAGAATATTGCCATAATTTTTTGTGAAGCATAGGTGTTTAATAATTGTGGAGCATTTGATGGAGGAATGTGCTGTGTAGCTATTCATGTGCTTATGAGAGGTGGGCACGTCAACCCTTGTTAGTGACTCCATGGTTTGGTTTGAGACACCTGTTCTCTTTAGGGTATAAATGTTCTGAGTAGATCAGTAAAAGGGGAAAAACAACAAAGGGAGAGAGAGAGAGTGTGTGTGTGTGTGTGTGCGCACAAGTGCAAAGTTGGCATAGAAAAACCAATGAGAGAGAGAGAATGGAAGCTGACCTTAGATGCCCTGTGTTGGAGTAAGGGAAATGATGCTCCAAGGGAAGGGTAACCTTGCTGAGCATTTCAGAGCAGGGGCAATCATAGGCTCAGAGGTCCTGCAAATGCCAAAGGAAGTGGCAGGAAGAGGGAGCTGGGCTTCAGGGTAACAGGGAGTATCAAAGGAGATGGGTGGTTGGTCAAAAAACCAGAAGAAGACTATTGCATATAATACAAGAGCGTACAGGTGCAGTTTGCCTCAGAAAGGGGTTTATTTCCAAACCACTAATTCCAACAGAAACTCGCCCTCTAACCCCAAACACTTTACAATAAACAAGAACACACTGTTGTAAAATGTACATATTGCAAATATAACAAGGACTGAGTTCAAGTATGTCTGGAACCTGTCAAGGACCCTTAATGGAAAAGCTGGCTAGATGTTGAGAAAGAGACATTGGTGTAGGAATTTTGTAGCATGGCTGAGACTGTGACTGATTTTATCCCAGATTTTACCTGTTCATTGGGATTTATTGGAATTTGTTTTGTTTTCTTTCTAAACACACTGTTTTATGAACTGTTATTTATAAAAGATTTTTAATTGATATGCACTGCACTTTGGATAATATTAATAAATACACACTTTGTACTTTTAGCACCACCAACTCATTGTGTCTATCCTCGGTTATGAATATAGATGTTCTAGGAAAAGAAACGCACTATCCCCGCAAGTGCCTGGGGCATCAGATAGTTTGGATTTCGTTTATCACAGTGGTTATTATTTATAATTGTCTTGATAAACCATTTCAAATGATTATTTCATTTTGATCTGCACCTTACATTGCCAACAGATGCTTAGTCTAGAAAAACACAAATTAATAACAGTCTGTGTAAAGTTAATGCCATTCTAAAAACCTCAAACTTTAGTTTGGAGATCAATAAATAATACATATCATCTGACAAACAACAATAGCCTGTGAGTGAAATAGGATTTACACCAAGGTGCATCTCTCAAAGGTGAATAATATGAAAGTGATTTAATGATAACACACCTCATCTTATATTATGGTGTAAAATTAGAGCAGAAGTGGAGATTGACATAGGTGCAAGTTTACCAGTCTCCATGGGCTAGAAATATTAGACTGTCTTTCATTATCATCATTGTTACTATTTTTAAATTGTAATGCATTATTATACTGTCTATAAAGTGCATTTTTATTATGACTTCATATTAACAGATTCTAATTTTGTTACTCAAGTTTTCAAAATAACATGACAAATAAATTTAAACAATCCAGTACAATCGCATGTAATATTTGAAGCAATGACTTTATGAACGTCTTTACCAAAGACTGCGGAATCTGACACCTCACAGCATAGCACCCATTGCACTTTGCACCTTAGTAAACTTAATGATGTAGTTCTACACTATTTTGTTGTTTAACACACTGTTGAAGAAGTCACTTGCAAAAAATCGAACAGCTAATACTGAATATAATTAGCACACGCATATTAAGCTGAATTTACATTCAAATGATATTAACATACAAGCTTTTACTATTATACTATGTATATTATATCATCTGACAATATGTATTACTAGGCATGCCAGCCGTAGCATAAGAAGAAGAACCGAAAGAATAGGAACGGAAAACAGTGAGAAAGGAATTCAGAAATCAAGAAGAAAGAAATACTTCTTGAAAGACGCAGTTGTGAATAGGTGTTTTGCTGGAGACGACGCATAATGAGTTGAAAGATCTAACCCTAGAAAAAGCCACGTACAACAATAGTTTTGTTGCATGTATCTTGGACTTCCTGGAAATGTGGACAGTAATATGATCATTTTGCCTACACGTACGTTGTTATTTTCAGCCTTTGCTTGCAGTGCGTCTGATAGTCCTTTATATTGTTCCGCGTGCAGATCTTGTTGATGTAATCTGAGATAGTTGAGACGCACGCCCTTTGTTTTAACATACATATCTACAATGTACTGTTGGAATAGTTTGCCGCTGGAGAGCAAAATACTAGATATATTCCTCATTGATAATCTGTACGCATAAAATTGGCATTGAGTAAGCCTGATTCGGTTGGTGGTTCTTTTATCGGGAACATGTTGTAAATGTTTGTGCCAGCCAATGTCTCCGTAAGGGAATAAAAGTGGGTAAACCATAGGATCGCAATTCATATTGAGCGTGGAAATCTGTTTACAGGAGTTGCCTCTGGGATAGATGCAAATGTCCCTTTCGACAAGGGGTTTGCCATCTTCTCTGATGAAAATTGCTTTAATATCGGTGTGACATGTCGGGGCATTGTATCGTTGTAAATCCTGCCCAGGGTTTTCCTTGAAAACCATTCGTACAGATGTTGTTGGATTGGACTGAGCGATTTCATACGTGTGTTTGTATGAGTTAGCGAAGGGGTTGATGTTTCTGAGCATGGAATCGAGCTGAAGAAGTAAATTTTCACTGCATGCAGAGTTTTCTTTATTTTGTAAGTGCACTTCAGTAGCTTGCGCTGTGTCAAAAACATACAACTGTCCATATCCTGGAGAGGTAAAAGTGTTAGGGTATAGTGGAGAGATTTGGTGATAAATTTGCCCGTGTATTTTAAAGCAGTATGGTCCATGGCCAGGATGTTGAGTTATCTGTGCACCCATGGAAGCAAACACTAGAGAAGAGTTGTATTCTCGAATGTGTTCAAAATATTTTTTAACCTTCTGATATTTGCTGTGTAAGAAGCTGTTATGAAGACACATGTGGCTCCCACAAAGGTGGTAAAGCTACTTTACCGTCGTAGCAGGACCTCGAGTACTTGTTGGATGTATTACGCTCAGCAGACCAGTATAGTGCATGACAGTGTTTGCGCTGCTGGCCTGGAGTCCCAATGTTGTACTCTTGGACGGGAAGAAAGGAATAAAGTGAAGTACCTGTGGTAACAGGAAGAGGATTGTGTGTACGTCTGCTGAGACTGCGTTGGTGGACTGCGTGTCGGCTGTGTGTGGGCGGGACCGGTTTTGAAGAGGAGCCGCAGGCAGTGGGGGGAAGGGTTTGGAAGAGGACGAATAGGAATCGAGAAATGCCGTGTTGGCTGCGTGTGGGCGAGACCGGTTTTGAAGAGGAGCCGCAGGCAGCGTTGGGAAGGGTTTGGAAGAGGACGAATAGGAATCAAGAAATGCCGTGTCAGTGGGACCGGTTTTGAAGTGGAAGCAGGACAAACCAGAAGAGAAATATATATAAGAGATAGTATATCATTTTTTATGGATGATATACATATGTTGCCATACATCTGCGATTGGCAGACAACATCAGGATTCATCTAATGGTAATTCCGCCCAGACTCATGGATTGGTGCTGTCCCCTAAATAAATATCACCTTCTCCTCTCATATCTCCTGAAGATCTGACAACTGGCCATGGGAAGATGAGTGATATCCCCTCTAGGTTACGTCCTCTGAGCATGTCTCTTCCACCTCACCTGCCTTTAAACTGGCTCCACCACCATCTTGCCTCGGTGTTTATTTTGACTTGTGTTTGTAAAGATTATGGCTGTGTTTAAACACTTTGCTGTTGCTGACTTTTCAATTATACAGCGATCACCAGCTGGTGGCCCAATCCTTTGATATCTCTGTCTTCTTATCACAATACATAGCAAAAAAAAGAAAGGGGAATTAAAATGGCACACTCCATTGTTGTGAGGTCTGCTGAGAAAATAATTGGCTGTACCCTTCCATCTGTGGCAGACCCATATACATCTCATGTCACTAACTATGTTATAAGGATTAAAACGGACTTATCTCAACCTGCTCATCACTTATTCCATAAACTCCACTCTGGTAAATGCTTCAGGTCAATTAAAACTAAAACTAACAAGCACCTCAATAGTTTCTTTCCCAGCCATAGCCTTCTCAAACCAGTAACCTAGGCTGAGTTCTTTGTATATTCATGCATTCTGTCAGATACTTTATGAATGTGTGTACAGTATATGTACATGTATGTGTGTGCATGTGCATACACACTACTCAAACTTTTACTTACACATCATTTGCACATCTCCTTTATAACTGTACTATTCCACAAATTTGTATGAACTTTTTCTTTTTAACTTATGCTATTTATGTCATTTGCATGTGCTGTTGTGTTCTGTTATAAGCAGCTCCAAATGTTCCATGTCAAATTCCTGTACATTATGTACTGGCGAATAAATGATTCTGATTAAAGTTCCAAAGGGGCAAACTCGTTTTATTACCTTAGGGAAAGATGTTGGGGAAAAAAAAGTCTGTGTAAAGTGCTGACAAGGTATCTACTTTTCAAGCTGCTGGTCAATTACAGTACAAGATGTTGCCTTACTGTTCATAATGACTTGTATCTCTCTTCAGTCGAAAGAGGTGGGCTTATGCTGAATATGGAAGTGATGTCACGATTAATTTTTTAGGGTGTTTTCCTCCACTCTAAAGACTGAAGCAGAAAATGGGTCAGTAAATGTGCAACCCATTCTTCCTTCTACCACATACTCTTTAAACAAGTCGTGCAAGCATGTACACCAACAAAGATTGAGCTTCCTATTCTATTATTTATTTATTTAAAACGGACCTCTACTGCTTAGCTGCATACCAATTATTCCATTCAGGAAATTCTGTCAAAAGAATGTTTAAATCCATCTAAATTGAAAAGACATCTAGAGCAAAAGCATTCCGTCTGATGTTGGGAAACATGTTGACTTTTTCCAAAGGAAAGCGGCACTGCTTGTGAAACAAGCACGCACTTTTACACAGAGGGGGCACTGAAGGTGTTTTTCTTTTGCTGTTGTATCACATTGCCCATGCAAAGAACACTCGCACAGTTGGAGAAGATCTGGTATTACCGGTGATAAAGGACATAGTTTGGGAATTGCTTGGTGAGGAAGCTTCCTGTTAAATTGACATTATCCATTTGTCAGACAACACTGTATATAGACAGATATCTGACACAGGAGGTAACAGACCAATTATTGGAACAGGTAAAGAAACAGCTCTTGGTTTGCATTGCAGTTGGATGAAAGCACAGATGTAGCTAACGTAGCACTGCTTATTGTCTATGTCAGATTTATTGGAGATAGAAAGTTAATTGAAGAGCTTTTATTCTGCAAAGAATTTCAGTGGAAGACACCAGGTCAGAACTTTTTGGAAATTTTAGATGCATTCAGGCAGGCACATTTAACACACTGGTCTTATTACGTGGGAGCCTGTATGAATGTTGTCACATTAATAAAGGCCAAAGCTCCAGATGCCGTGGATACATCATTGCATGCTTCATAGAGAAACACTTGTCACTAAAAGGCCGAGGACAAATTGCAACAAGTGCTTCAAAACATTGTTAAAGTTGTAAATAGCATCAAAGCATGTCCTCTTAAACACAGGCTGTTTGGTAAGCCTTCTGCTGCATTCTGTCTGGTGGCTGTCTCACAGGGAGAGCTGCGTGAATTTCTCTTGTCTGAGAACTCTCTGCTTGCTAGATGTTTTAACCAGTTGTAGATCCTGAAGCTTGAATTTTAAGTTTTAAGTACCTTGAATAAGAGCATGGAGGGTTACGATCTCGTCATACATAATTTGCACAATGAAGTTTGTGCACTTATACAAAACTGGATTTTGGTGAAAAAGCTAAATGGATGAAATACTGCAATGTTCACACTCCTTCACCAGGAGCTAGGAACATTCAATGAGCCTGCAGACATAGCCCTGCCTATAATATTGTTACATCTGACACACCTGAAGGAATATTTTAACAACAATTTCCCAGACCTGGGGCCTCATGTATAAACGGTGCGTACGCACAGAAACGTTGCGTAAGAACTTTTCCACGTTCAAATCGCGATGTATAAAACCTACACGTGGCATAAATCCACGCACTTTTCCACGGTACCTCATACCTTGTCGTACGCAAGTTCTCCGCTCGGTTTTGCAGACTGGCGGCACCCAACGTCAAAGCAGTGCTACTGTTCCTGTGTGGTTACACCTTATTTTCCTGACGCGGCTTTATAAATACACCGAAACTAACCGCATATTGTTTATTAGTGTAATGCATCTGATTGTACTTAACTTGTAACAATATAATGGTCCAGGGAATAGCCATAGTATTCCAAATACCATAACTGCTTTAGCATTGTTACTCTCACTTCTTCTTCTTCTTTCAGCTCCTCTTGTTAGGAGTTGCCACAGCGGATCATCTTTTTCAATATTTCTCTCACTGCACCACTCGGAGTATTTATATCACTGTATCTGAGTGGGAATCACAGCAGCAGCTGATCGGAAAGGGAATTATCGGTATACAGCTTCAAGAACACGCTGTCTCAGCCACTGCAAAATGTTTTAAAGCCTTTCCTGTACGGACCTCGGTTCAAACAGAAACGATATCATTTATAAGGTGAAATTCAGCAAAATATGTTTATTAAATTATACAGATAAAACTTTAACTTCATTTAAATAACCTATATTCTTCACTGGGAGTGTCGTTAAGGATAGAATAATTAAACATGTACTACGAAGATATTTCAATGTTCTTTAAACGTTTTGAAGAATTGGCGCTAAGCTTACAGATGGCTTAACGTCTATTACAGAGCTGATTGTATGGCGATCGGTTACTTGGGGAAAGAAAAGCATTGACTGCAGTGACGGCTACGCCAATATATATTGAATATAAAACAGAAAGAGAAAATAACAACACAGCTAAAAACACAGCGACAAATTTCGGCAAAAGTTAAATGCGTGTGTCATGAGCACTAGGCGGCTATGCAGTGTCCGCAACGGACGTAGCCATCCACTGTGCATAAGCTACCTTACTGACGGGCGGCGAAGGAGCCACCGATTCTTCCTCTGCCCAGTGCCACCACAAGCCTAGAGCCGCCCCTGATTGTACTGCTGCAATAAATTATTTCATCGAATTATAACACATGTTTAATAACGTGCTTTAACTCCTATCATCATGAAAATGATATCACGTATACATCTCAGTATTTTAGTTATTCAGAGAACTGTAATATTACGAATGTAAATGATTCTGTGTCCAGTTGGAGGAAGAGAGCCAGTTTAAAAAGCAAGTAGTGATTCACACACAGAGCACATAGAAGATCAAATACAAAACAAAGCATTTAATGTGCTACTTTAATTACGATGTGATTTGAGAAACTGGTTAATTAAACGATTTTAAGATGAAGTTTATGATGTTCTACTTTAATGACAAAATAAACTACGTGATTAAAGTGGAAATGTCGAGATTGAAGTTGACATTTCGTGCTTTTTCCTCACTGTGTGCCTTTTTTCTCTGTACCCTAATAAGCTTTCATATGACATTCAGACAGTGGGCTTACAACTCGGCTTTTCACGGCGACTTTGATATGTGACTTCTTTTTTATTTCCGGCACTGAATAAATATTCAAATATTCAATATTCAGTATATTCAAATACTGAATAAATTATTTCATTGAGGGTCATGCATAGCGCAACAGCATCTTTTGTGAGACATGAACAATCACTGCGCCACCGTGTTCCCATGTTTAATAACATGCTTTCATTCCAATCATGAAAATATCTCGTATATATCTCAGTATTTTAATTATACAGAGAGCTGTAATATCACGAATGTAATGGATTCTTTGTCCTGTCGGAGAAAGAGAAAGAACGGAAGCAAATAGTGATTCACACGTGCTTTTTTCCCACTGTGTGCCTATTTTTTTTTTGTCTGTACCCTTATAAGCTTTCATATGACACTCAGACAGTGGGCTACAACTCTTCTTTTCATGGCGACTTTGATATGTGACTTCTTTTTTATTTCCGGCACTGTGCGATTTTGTGAATGTGAGCTTTCAAGTTTCTCCAACACGCTATGTCACTCGATCAACTTCATTTTGTTGATTATACCACGGTTTATTTGAACAAATAGTATGTTTTTCCTTTGCCTCCACTTGGTATTCGCTGAAATTCTTATATTTTCCCAGTGCTTTTCCCATTGTCTTTTCACAGAAGGCTGCGCTTAAGGGCGATTTATATTGATTTGCATATTCAAATAGGCGTAATTCTGGGAGGATTTGGGGCGTTACATAATGCGCGTGCACGAGCGTTAGTTTTCACGCTGATCGGGATTTATGTAACGGAAGAACGTGGAAGTTGGAGTACGCACAGATTCCTGCATCTGGATTGTTCTGTGCGTAAACTCATTTCGGCTTTTGTGCTTACGCCATGTTATAGTGCGAGTTCTACGCACGGCGTTATACATGAGGCCCCTGGACAATTGTCATTTAAACTGAATCAGAAATCCATTTTAGTGCACAACTGAAGATGATTGTCTTGATTTGAGGTCACAATAGGAATTAACTGAAAGAGCCTATGATGGAAGTTTGAAAGTGCAATTCAATACCATTCCCCTGTCAGAATTTTGAAGCAATCTCAGAAACGAAAAAGCCATCGGATGCCCCTTACCATTTGCAACAACATACCTGTGAGAGGCAGGTTTTTCTGCATTGAATATACTGAAAACCAAAAGCAGGGCACAACCAAATGTGGAAAAGGATTTGCGATTGTCCCTAAACCAGCTGCAATCCAGAGTGGATAAACTGTGCAAGAATATCCAAAGTTTCACTATGCCTACATTGAGTTTGATTTATTTATTTACTAGCCGTTCCCACGGCACCACCCGCGTAATAGTGAAACAGAACAAACTTTAAAAATCAATAAATAAAAAGGTATTGCTAGCTTTGTGGAGGCAAGTTACGCTCCAAAACACAGAGGTAGACCGTCTCTCTACTCTGTCTCAGAGTAGTGTGAATATATTGCTCCTCCAAGTGATCTATGATACTTAGCGCAATGAGAGAAGTCACAAAATCAAATGGAATGTTCAAGCAAATTCTAGAAAAACACCCGATCTAAATCCATTAAGTAGTTCCCTCATTTGCTAGGTAAGCAAATGCAATTTACATAGCAGGGCTTGCACGTGAGTGAGGAGGGCCCTTACCCCCCTCGGTCTGCTGCATCTCTCTCAGATCCGTGCAAATAAATCGGTATCAAAAGCAAACTATGATACTTAGCGTGATGAGAGAGGTTGTAAAATCAGCTGGAATGTTCAAGTAAATTCTAGAAACAAACCCGTTCTAAATCCATTAAGTAGTTCTGTTGTGAAAAGCAGACAGAAATACAGACAGACAGACATTGGGTTTATATATAGAAATAATATGCATTCTTTTTTTCCATAATAAAAGTGTCATTTTATATATACTGGTTTTATTACATGCAATTTGCAGGTAGTAGGTCTGTATAGTAGTTTATTATAGACATGTGGGATATGTCATGTTTTTGGATGGTGATAGGTAGCACGTACTAAGCCTATGGTAAGTCTCTTGGGGGCCTTGGCATGAAAATGGTTGGGAACCTCTGATCTAGATTATAGTAATCCACTCATATCAGGATTACCTAAAAATGTACAATTTAGCTGCATTTGTTTAAAATGTAGCAGCAAGAATCTTAATTTAAAAAAAGAAACCTGAGCATATCTCACCTGTCTTGTTATTAATTACACTGGCTTCATGTGTCCTTTAGAGATTATTTATAAAATCCTCTTCATTGCATAAAAGCCTCTGAACAATCTATGATCTTCTTATATCTTGGAGTGGTTGTCCCGCTACATACCTAACCGTTATCTTAGATCGTCTAACGCTAACTAGCTCAGCATTAAGGCATTAAACAGCTGACAAGTTGACATTTTGCTTTTATGTACTAAAAGTCCAGAATACTTTACCATTAGAGATGTGCCAGAAAAGAACTACTGAACACTTAAAAAAAAAAAAAAATTAAAAAAATTCAGTAGTATTCCATCACAGTGGGAGGCTATTAGCTGTTTTCATGAAATACAATTTTATTTGCTGCTTTATCAACTGTTCCCTAATCACTGCTTTTGTATGCGTTAATTTTTGTTGTTTTTTGTGGTACTCATGGTGGTGACACACATAGGGATTGGACTGTAGAATGCTCAGAGGGAACTGGAGCATCTTTTGACCTTGGAACACCTGGAGGTTGGTTTTCTCTAGCCAGCTGAACGTTTGCTTTCTTCTCCTTTCTGGCCATCTGACCAATGCATTTGTTACTTCACTGGACATTCTGTTTCACATTCCTACCATGTCATAAACTTTATATAATTTTTTAGTTTTTTACTTTCTCGTGTTTTTTTTTTTTACTTTCCTTTTGTAACTATTTAGCTATTGTTATTGTAAAGCACTTTAAGCTGTTTTCATTGTATGAAAACATACTCTAAAATAAATGTGTGTTACTTTAAGCTACTTATTACACTATTTTATTTTGGGATTGTATTGAAGTTGACTTTGTGTTTAAAAAATTATTAAGAAACCAGTAACAGTGCACTGCACAATTACGTGCAGTGAATACACTTGACTTGGCTTTCATACTATTTCTTTGTATGTTTAGCATTTGTTTACTCAGAGATTGATATGCTTGGTGCTTCTTGAGCAGTTCTTGTTTTCTCCAGCCTTGGCTCGCTTCCTCTCTTCTTTCATTGGCATCTTTTCACATTAAAACTGATTAAGTCAGTGTTTGTGTTGCAATTATTTAGTATGTTTTCCTTAATTTTTCACTTAAGCTGGCACTTAAGTCTTCAGTCTGCCTCAAGAGGTAGGGGAAGTGACAGTGAAGGTGGTAGGGATGAGAACAGCACCGCTGGCCACTGCCGAGAGTTGATTTTACAATAAAATAAAATAAAAAGAGGAATAAGCTTGGAGGTCAATCATCACCTGAAAGCAGATAGTAGACATCACGTAGTATATGTGTGCCAAATTTCAGGTCAATAGCTCAAATCGTTTGCGAGCTACAGGTGATTTAAAATCCAGACAAACGGACAGCCATGGTAGCGTATTATATATGAAGATAATGATTTAGAATTTTACCCTGAAAGATAACAATTTTTCAGGTCTTGAAACATGACAATTGCCCTAAACATACCAGTAAATCAACCAAGGAATAGCCAAAAACAAAGAAATGAAGAGTTCTGGTGTGGCCAAGTCAAACCTCGGATCTGAATCCTATCGAAATGAAGTTGGGGGGGGGATATGAAACAAGCAAGAAACATCACACAACTAAAAATTCTGCATGGAGGAATGAAGAAAAACTCTCGCCTGGTTGATGTTGTAGACTGGAAGAAGGTTTTAGGAAATGCCTAGTTGAGGTTGTTTCTCCCAAATGGCAGCAATATCATCTGTTACAGCCAAGGGAGTAATTACTTTTTTACACAGATGGATATGGCATATCTGTTCATTTTCCATTAAACTAAATTCTAGATAAGCTATTCAGTCAGTCATTGTCCAACCCGCTATATCCTAACACAGGGTCACAAGGGTCTGCTGGAGCCAATCCCAGCCAACACAGGGCGCAAGGCAGGAACAAACCGGGGCAGGACACCAGCTTACCGCAGTAAGCTATTCATTGAAATATAATTAATCAACATGGACTTTGGTGTTAATGTTTTCAGCACACCATGCAATGACTATATCTCCGTTATATGCCATTTGGTATAGGATTCGTAAAAGCAGTGCTAATATTTGTGATGTGCCATTTTCCGGAATGACAAAGACATAGCAATCAGACAGACACTACCTTTTATTAAGAGCAAGTTTAGATATGTCCATATACATTTAAAAAAATGATTGGTTGTACTTATTGTTTCATATGAATGTATATATCCTTGTATGCTTTTCCAATATTATATTTTTTTAAACATTATTTTTGTTGTATTCCAATTTTGCCTAAAACATGCTGCAGTAATAAGTGGGAGTGTGCTTCCTAAGAGTAAATTGAACTGCATTTTAGGAAGTGCATAAGAATAACAAAGAAATGTCAACAAAAGCAGTACTTAACAGTGCATAGTTGGAATACAAGACTGTGCAGTGCCAGAATGAAGAAATTTGAACTTAAAGACAGTCAGAGAAAGATGGCTGCTGATGAATAAAACATCAGCTGGATCAACTGGTAGCTTAGGACCTGGCTGAAATTTCAAACACAAGTCCCTAAAAGGGTAATACTTAAATCTCCAGTAAGAGATGCACAAAAAAGTTGCAAAAAGCCACAGCCATCAAAAGTGTCTGCTCCCCTTTGAACTGTTCATTTTTTGATTCTGATTTGATATAATTTGTCTTACTGATATACTTTGAAATTTTCTTTTTGCATGACCTTTTGGAGTCCAGTGTAGGGTCAGTTTGTTTTGCTACAATATTATAAGGTATTTAATTTCAGTCTTGCCCACATTAAAAGAATTTAATGGTGGAAATCAAAAAAATCTTTCAGATTAATAATAAATACTTTTGGAATCAGTTGTTTTCTTTGTGATGCATCTATCAAATTGTCTTTAGAAGGCATATTAATTATAAGTTCTGAATACTTCTATGTCTGAAAAACCCTACACATGTTTGTAACTACTAGCACGAGTACTGGGTGATGCACAAAAACAAATTATGGAGCGCACGCTGGCATGACCTTAATGACATACCCATTTGTTGTGATGACTGCTTTGTCCATTTTCAAGCACTTACACGTAGTTCCATAAAATCTGCAATGTCAGTTACAATTTCTGGGATGCAGACTGAAGGGTTTCTTGCTCACAGAACTAGCACTACATCACTTTTTCACCAATTGCTGAGCTTCGTGTTTCACAAGAGCACTCAGTGTGGGATTTTCTTCCACAAATACCCCAAATTGAAGGAGCTTGTACAAGCACACAGCTCCACAAGAGATATCCACTTAATTTGGCATGCCTTTTATCCAGCATGCATAAAGATAACAGAACAAATAAAATGAAACAAAACATGCTTGACTTCATCTACGCTTGTTGCTGCTAAAACCGGGGTGGGACTCCTTGTGGTGTACGGGGGCTACTTTTCCATGCACCACCCTGTAATTTGACTTTGACTACTCCTCACCTGTTGAACTGTCATGCGAAAAAAAGACTTGCTTCACCTGCACCCGACTGAGTTGTTACTATTTAAGCAGCAACATTCTAAATGCTCTTTCATGGGTCCATTTTTAATGTTTTTTTTTTTGGATGGCTTAGTCCTTTTCCTATGTTAATTGACAGTTTCATGTTTCAACCTTTTTGCCCTTTTTAGACTTTTCTTTTATATCTTCAAGTCTTATCTTAACTCAATTTTTGCATGATTTACACCAGCTGTTAGTTGTGCATTGATAACTTTAAGGTAAAAAAAAGACTACAACTTTTATAAGTATGACTTTTTGCAGCTTCTTTGCCAGTTTTCTGTTCTAAAATGGGATATGGAGCCACTGTATTTTGCTATATTTGAATTATGTCAATTTTTTTTTCTTCTCAAGCCACAACAGTCAATCCAAGAATGTAATTCTCTAAGTCAGTCTGACTTTCCATTTAGCAAACAGTGTTCTGGGGGCCAGCTGGTCTGGCAGATCATCGTTTCCCTCTTATTCCGGCTCCTCCTTTTGCTGGCCTAAACTGACAACGCCACATATTAGGTCACTGCCTCTAAACTACAGTAGGTACATCTGAGCTGTGGTCTTTGCAGGTTTCATATGAAGATCCTTGCAACAAAAAATGTTGATTTTTGTGAAGGTTATAGTAACAAAAACCTAGTATATTTACCAATTATCTCTTTAAATGCATTTGTTGTCTTCAGTTTCTTATAACTATTTCTGCTTTCTTATAACTATTCCTGCTTTCTTCCTGTTTCTTACCAAATAGCAGTATAATACTTTTTAACGAAAATGAACGATGCTGTCATACTTTCAATATCCAGTTTATAGGGTTCCATGTTACTGACTGCTCAAACAGCAATAGTATTGTTATGTGTAGACAATGCTATTTAAAAAAGGTAGGCTACCTATATGTGTGTATATATAGTTGAAAACTGCTCTTTGTTGCTTTCAACTAAAGGTTTAATTAAGTGAGCTTCAACATAATTGGCAGGAGGCACTATAAAAATAACACACAGTATGTGCATCAGAAACAACAAATCTGTTATTTTAAAGCACAACTGTATAACTGCATTTTCCAATGTTAAGAATAAGCCACCTAAAAACTTCTTGCATTAAGAAAGAGCTATACAAAAATATCTTTTTAATGGTCATCTTATGGCTTTAAACAAAGTGTTGAGAACAACAAACATTTCACATTAATAAAGAGACTTCTTCAGCTATCAATCGTATACAGCAGTAGTACTGAAAAATCAGAATGCACAACTCATCATATATTTTCATGGGTGTGGTATCTCAGTTGATGACTTTACCAAGTTTCATTAGCAAAATCCAAGAAGCTGTGGTCGCAGGAAGCTAAAGAATACAAACACTACACGCTAAAGTACTGGAAGGGCATTGCCTGGTTTTATTAACCCCAATCCCTGCTGATTAATTTATCTTGATGGGAGCAGCAGGATATGAAGAAAATCTTATGACTGAATGGATCCATCCTGCTGGTACACTGCAGGCTGGTGGTGGAGGTGTAATGGTGTGTGGCTGCATTTTCATGTTACACATTGGATCCTTTGATACAAATATAGCAGTTTTGAGATATTTCACCATTTTTGTTTATTTGGCGCATCTCTTTACTACATCAGATGGAATTTTCATCTGAGTAATACTCCACACTCCACACAAAAAGCCCTGGAATGGTTGCAAGTACAAGACAGTGAGTTCAGCTTAATGCAGTTTCTTTCCCAGTCACCAGATTTCAATCCAACTGAGCATCTGTGAGATGAAATGGAATGAACAATTCGTAGTAGAGATCCCCTACAGGTTTAATTTGCAGCATCTATGGGAAGACACTTTGGAAAAAAAACACAGCTTGAGAATCCTTCTGCAACACCTTCAATGTATGTTTGATTCCTTAAACTGATGAATTCAGGATGTTCTGCGACAAATGGAGGACTTACTGTCTATGAATTAATAACAAAGTGGCCATTCAGTGTAAATTGTCTGAATTAAATATTTTGATAATAATGCATTGCAATTGCACTTGCTTAATGTCTGCTGATAAATATAGAACAGAATTTACTGCAGCGGATAAAATATTCTGTTTTTATAATTACACTGACATTTATTATTATTATGTATACTGTAAGTTGCCCTGCGGTGGGCTGGCGCCCTGCCCGGGATTTGTTTCTTGCCTTGCGCCCTGTATTGGCTGGGATTGGCTCCAGCAGACCCCTGTGACCCTGTAGTTAGGATATAGCGAGTTCGATAATGGATGGATGGATACTGTAAGTATATCATAACCTTGTTTTCTGTGTAAAAAAAAAAAAAACTTAAGAAAGATTTATGCTGTGATGCTACCTAGAATAGGACTATAACTTAAATTATATGACTAATCAACTGTTTGATTGATCGAGTGATGGAGCAGCATGTCATCACAATGGTATGTACTGCTGCCTTTCAGCTGGATGGACCTGGGTTCAATTCCACATTTGGAGTATATGCATAACGCGCCTTTAAGAAGTGGGAAAGAGAAAATGGCATATGGTGGTTTTTGGTTTTGATGCTGTGGATGAAACAAGACACATTTGTTCAATTTGAATAACATATATTCATAATTATAAAGATAACTGATACATTATCAGTGTTATATATGTAGAAAGGACATGACGGTCATTTGAATTGTCCCCTTTACAGTATATACAATACTGCAATAACATTTTCTTGGGATAGATAGTCAGTTTTGCATGTGTGCAAATAGGACATGGCTTAAGGCCATTAGTGATAGTAATTACCTGGCCGTGCTGTATACTAATGCCTCATCTTCTCCTCCATCTGCAGGAAGGAAGATTGACAACCACTCCATTTCTGATGTAACTTCTATGGCCATATGTCTGGAACCTCCCATTCCTACCACTTAAACTCATACCCCAGAAACTAGCCATCTTGTTTCAGTTCAATTGAGAACTCCAGTCTGAAAAGACTTATTCTGTTTTTTGTTTTATCTCATGTAATTATTTGGGGTCACCAAGATGGTGCCCCAACTTTTTATTTTTATTTGTGTCCTCTTCTGGCTTCAAGTTCTGACTGATCCTTCTGCAAATGAACACATGTTTAACAAGTTTATTATGGGTGACGAAACATGTTTCCAGTATGAGCCAGAAACAAAATGGCAAAGCATGCAGTGGAAAACATCAAGTTCAAAACGGCCGAAAAAAATATGCACATGACATTTGCAATTCAAAGCCATGCTTGTGCATTTTTTCATGATTATCTTTACCTTGTCTCATTAAAAATATATATAAATATATAGAAGAATTATGGCCAGATAGTGGTTCATTCTACTATTGAACTAAGTCCTGAAATGTGCCTTGTTTGTACTGTTTTCAGGAATTAAAACATTTAAAATAGATCCCCCAGCTTCATTCACTTTTTTTTCAGGATTTTTTTTGCAAAGATGATCCTTTCATCATTTTGTTCCCTTCTGGAATCTTTCAATAGATTTGGTGTCTTTCTCAAAAAGTGCTGACCTGAGATGAAACAAATTATATTTTACATGAGGTTTCCCTTGGGTGTTTCTTCCTGTTTTTTAGAATCCTCAGGCTACAAACTATTGATTTTTTCAGAAATATTTAACTATGGTAGTAGTGGGCATCAAATCAGCCGATGCATTCATGGTGAATGGAGCTATGACTCCTAGGCATCCTATATGAGTATGAATGACAAAAGAATAGTGCAGGGTGATTACATTTGTAAAGACTAATACAGTATATTGGAAAAGCAAGATAAATTATCCAAAAAGATGTAACTATTTCAAAACAAGGGATTAATACTTGCAATTGAGTCAAAGTGCAAATTTATACATGCAAATAATAAGAATTATAAGAGATACAGTTCCTATAAAAAAATTCATCTCCTTGGAAGTTTACACATTTTATTGTTAACTAAATATTAGAACATTAGAACAATCAAGATGAGAACAAGCCATTCAGCCCAACAAAGCTTGCCAGTCCTATTCACTTAATTTTTCTTAAAAACATTGTCGAGTTTTGAATGTCTCAAAAGTCCTACTATCTATCACACTATTTGGCAGCTTATTCCAAGTGTCAATGGTTCTCTATGTAAAGAAAAACTTCCTAATGTGTTTGCGAAATTTACCTTTAACAAGTTTCCAACCGTGTCCCAGTGTTCTTGATAAACTCATTTTAAAATAATGGTCTTAATGAACTGTACTCATTCCCTTCATAATGTTAAACATTTCAATCATGACTCCTCCTAATCTTCTCTTGCTTAAACTGAGAAGACTCAGCTCTTTTAATCTTTCCTCATAAGTCAACCCCTTTCACCCTGGAATGAGCCTTGTTGCTCTTCTCTGGACCTTTTCTAGCGCTGCTATGTCCTTTTTGTAGCCTGGAGACCAAAACTGCACACAGTACTCAAGATGAGGCCTCACCAGTGCATTATAAAGCTTGAGCATAATCTCCTTCTTAATGGCTTCTGGACTCTACCTGGAAGTTGATAGTGCAGAGTCCACTACGACTCCTAAATCCTTCTCATCAGGTGTACTTTCGATTTTCAGACTATTGTGTATTCAAACTTAAAATATTTACTTCCTGCATGTAATACTTTACATTTACTTACATTAAATTTAATCTTCCACAAATCTGCCTAAGCCTGTATGCTGACCAAGTCCCTACCTCTGAAACGATTCAGCAGATTCCAGATTATCTGCCAATCCACCAATCTTGGTATCATCTGCAAACTTAACCAGCTAGTTACTTATATTCCTTTCCAAAAAATTTATATTGTGACACATAAGTCACTGTCTTGCACCCGAGAGAAGATGCCACGCACTTCAGAGAGAGAGAGAGAGAGAGTGTCCATAGGCTTGAGGAGAAAATACTTTATTTTTCTCAGAACAGGCACAGTCAAACAGAAGCTACCACTTTAATACAGACAGACACCGCAAACAAGCATTAACGGTACCACGTTAGTCTGTGTAAAATTTAACCATATCAAGTAGACTGTTCCCCGCATCAACCATCAGCCGACTGGAATGTTACATGGCGAGGCTATGAACCTGTATTTGCCTCCGCAATGGACAAGCAATCCAGATAAATAATATCATATGCTCTGCTTTGATCAAACCAATATCTAACTAAACACAGTGGAATTAATTTGACTTTTGAACACTGATTTAATATCACCTTTAATATGACAAACCTAAATTGCCACTGGTGCAGCTAATTGGTTTTCAGAAGTCACATCATTAGTTTAAATCACCTGTCTGTAGTTAAACGGTTTCTGTAGATTGTAGTCTAAATACACCTTATTTGGAAGGACCAACTTATGGTAAATCAGTATCATGGGGTAACCTATACAATGAAGGCGAAAGAATACTTTGAGCAACTCTGTGAAAAGGTGATGAACAAAAAATATATATCCAAATCACCTAAAATACCTTGGAGTACAGTTCAATCAATCATTAAGAAATGGAAAGAGTATGGCACAGTGGTATATCTGTCTAGAGCAGGCTGTCTACAAAAACTGAGTGATCATGTAAGAAGAGGACAATTGAGGAGAGAGACCAAGAAACCTTTGAAAACCCTGAAGGAGTGTCAAGCTACTGTGGCTCAGATTGGAGGGACTGTGCACACAGCAATTGTTGCCCAGGTGCTTCACAGCTTTATGGGAGATGTGGCTAGAGTTTGCAGAAAGGCACACTGGAGACTCTAAAGTCAGCTGGAAGATGTTTTCTGGTGAGAACAAAATTGATTTTTTTGGCCAACAGATTAAACTCCATGTTTGGCAGTTGTCAAAAACACACAATCCCCACTGTGAAAGCATAGTGGATACTATTGGGATGCTTCTCAGCTGCAGGCCCAGAAAGACTTGTAATGGCAGAGGGTAAAATGAATGTGAAAAGCTGATGGGGTCTGCAAGAAACATGTACCTTTGGAGAAGATTTGTGGTTCGTCAAGACAATAACCCCAAGCATAAAGCCAAAGATACACAACAATGTTGATGACTTGGAGTGGCTGAGTTAGAGTCCAGGGGCCTCATGTATAAATGGTGCATACGCACAAAACTGTTGCATACGCCCATTTCCACGCTCACATTGTGATGTATAAAAATTAAACTTGGTGTAAAGCCAACTAAGTCCTTGGTGTACGCAAGTTCTCCGCTCGGTTTTGCAAACTGGCGGCACCCAGCATCAAAGCAGTGCTTTTGTTCCAGTGTGGTTTCCCTTTCTTTTTTAGATGCACATCCCTGACGGCTTTATCAAATACACTGAAATTAACTGCATATTGTTTATTAGTTTAAGGAATCTGATTATAATTAAACCATAACAATATAAAGGTTCACAGAATGGCCAAACTATTCCAAATATTATAGCTGCTTTAGCGTTGTTACTCTCAAGTATTTATCCCACTGTATCTGAGTGTGGAATCACAACTCTCAAACAGCTGATCAGAATGAGAATTATCGGTATACAGCATCAAGCATACGCTGCCTCAGCCATGCGCTATTTGAACTGCGCCCATACGGCAAATGCTTCAAAGCCTTTCTTGTAGGGACCTCGCGGTTTAAAAACGGTTTCATCCCAAGAGCTCTAAATGTAGTCAATCAGTCCATCAATTGCTCCTTATAGAATGCTTTGTACCTATAAGTACAATTACCTTACTGTAAACTTGCGATACAGTTATAATGTTGCACAACCTGAGCCACTTTATAAAGCGCGTATTTACATATGATGACGATATCATTTTTAAGATGAAATGTATTATACAGATAAAATTCTAACATCATTTAAATAACCTATATTGTTAATAACTAAACATGTAAGGACATGGTGTTGCAGCGCTAGCAATGATCTGGCGCCCCATTCAGGGATTGTTCCTTTCTCGTGCTGTATTCTTGCTGGGACTGGCATGACACTGGATGGATAGATGGATGGAATAATTAAACATGTACTATGAAGATATTTCAATGTTCCTTAAAAGTTTTGAAAAATCTGTGTTCTAAGCTTACAGATGGCTTGACATCTATTACAGCGCTGATTGTGTGGCGATTGGGTACTTGTAGAAAGAAAAGGAAGAACAGGAATTGGGGTTAGTACATTTGAAAGAGACCGTACTGCTGCAATAAGTTGTTTCATTGAAGGTAGTGCACGGCGCAGCAAGCATCTTGCATAAGGCAGGAACAATCTCTGGACAGGGCTCCAACTTGTCATTATCACTGCGCCATTATGTTCCCATGTTTAATAACATGCTTTAATTCTTGGAGAGCTGTAATATCATGAATGTAATGGATTCTGTGTCCTGTTGGAGGAAGAGAAAGCTCATTTAAGAAGCACGTAGTGATTCACACACACAGAGCACATAGAAGAACACATACAAAACAAAGCATTTAATGTGTTACTTTAGTTGCGATGGTATTTGAGAAACTGGTAAATTAAACATTTTTAAGAAGAAGTTTATGATGTTCTACTTTAATGACAAAATAAACTATGTGATTGAAGTGGAAATTTCGAGATTAAAGTTGACATTTCGAGCTTTTTTTGTCTTTTCTCTGTACCCTAATAAGCTTTCATATGACACTCAGATGGTATTCTATGACTCACCTTCTCACGACGACTTTGATATCTGACAACTTCTTTTTTATTTCGGGCACTGTGCGACTTTGTGAACTTGAGCTTTCGAGTTTCTCCGACACTCTGTTACTCGATCAACTTCCTTTTGTTGGTTATACCACTGTTTAAACCAACAAATAGTACATTTTTCCTTGCCTCCACTGACCTTCGCTGAAATTCTTCTGTTTTCCCCCTGTGCTTTTGCCATTTTCTTTTCACAGACCGCTGAGTTTAAGGGCTATTTATATTGATTTGCTTATTCAAAGAGGTGAAATTCTGAGAGGAGTTTGTGTGGGGCATCTTGTGCGTGCATGTGCATTACTTTTCACGCTGACTGGAATTTATGTAGCGGAAGAACGTGGAAGTAGGTGTACACATAGATTCATGCATCTGGATTTTTTTGTGCATACGCACATTTCCGCTTTTGTCTGTACACCATGTTTTACTTTGAATTCTACACCTGGCGTAATGCATGAGGCCCCAGATATTATTCCAATTGAGAATTTATGGCTGGACTTGAAAAAGGAGGTTCTCTCACTATCCCTATACAACCTGACAGAGCTTCAACAGTTTTGCAAAGAAGAATGGGGGGGAAATTGTAGTGTCCAGATGTGCAAAGCTGCCAGAACCCTGTCCACACCAGCTTAAGGCTGTCTTGGCTGCCAAAGCTGCATCAACTAAAAACTGGCTTTAAGGCAGTGAATACTTAAGCAATCAATTAATGTGTGTTTTTTTTTTTTTTTACAATTACAAATAATTTAGACAACTTTGCAGTGGTCTGGGTTCACTTTGCCATTAAAAAGTCTGGATTAGTATGAAAAAAGCAAAACTAAATTCACTTTGATCCCAATGTTGTGTAACAATAAAATATGAAGGGTATGAGTAGTTTTTATAGGCACTGTAACTTGATATAAGGTTTTCGAGTTTTAAGTTAAACAATATTCTCCTCATTAAATCATTGGACTCAGATAATTTAAATTGCCATATCATGAAATTTGCTAAATTTAAATGGAGGAGCTCTGGGAATAAGAACTCCAAAGCACTCATAAATGATAACTTGCATTTACAGCTCTGTGTGTTTTGCTTGTCATTGCATTATTACAGACACAGAGATGCACTAAGAGAAATTTTCCAGAGAGGACAGCCTGGTGCTTTCTTAAAGAAGGACATTTCCTTTAGTGCAACAAGTTACAGCAATTAATGCTTTCAGTCTTGAGCAAAGATAGCTTTGGGGAACTGATACAAGTATTGAAAATCCTCAGATGCATTCAGGAAACATATTTCCTCAAGGTAAAATGTAAATCAAGCCATTTTGCTTGACCTTAGTGTTACAGAAGACAATTTCCATCCATCCATTTTTTAAACCCAGTTGTCTTCATTAAGATTCACAAGCATTCAGGGTATTGGCAATATCAGTTGTAAAGTAAGAGCCATCCATGAACTTGACTCTGTTATCGGGCACACTCACGCACATCCACAACCCTCTTTCATACCAGAACCATTTACAGTTGTTGATCAGCCTAACATGCATATCACTGGCATACACTACAGTATATCTGGATACAACACAAATGGCAGCTGCAGTTACAATGTGCCAGTTTCACATATTTTTTTACTGGCCAGTAATTCTATCCAAGTCCTTACAAGGCAGAACGGCTAACTGCTGCACCACCACACCTCTCTCAATCAGCTTTATTTTAAAAAATGAGTGGATAAGTGGGTTCAAATTAGCCAAACAGAATAGATACCATTTGTAGGATTTCTTATGATTAATTAATGCAGTTTTTCACATATTGTATAATGACCCTGCTTTCTGTAAGACTGATTTACATGATGTATATTAAATTATTACACATTAACTGATCATCCTTACCTGTCAATCAGTGAATTTCAAGTTTCTGTTGCTTAGGCTAGTCATGAATTCAAGTTTTGTTTGTTCCTGCCTTTCAACTCTGAAACAGATTTGAAATCAGAAAGATGGACAGAAGAAACATTGACTCATAACAAGCATTTTGGTGCAGCTGTGTCTGTCACGATTTTCTGTCTTTTTTTCCATTTCTAGGCAGAATTATTTTTTTTTCACATACCTGTAAAGAACTTGAAGGTGCTTTGTGGTATCCTACTCTAGACAGTTTTAATTTAGCTGCAAGATGCATATTGTGTCCATCAAGCAGTTCATATTCACCAGGATTGTATTCCTCTGGATGAAAAATATTTTCATAATAATGTCCTGCCGTCCATCTGAAATCTTCCACTTGAGCACAGTGGTGATCACTTTCTGCATAGCTTAGAAACTGCCTTTTTGTTAAATGTTACAAGCTATTTTATTAGATATATTGTATCAACTTTACAAATAATTAAACACAGAAGATGTAAAGTAACTATGTACAAAATAACAAGGCAATTATAATCCTATATGAAAAAATAAATACAAATGATATTTATCCCTGTCAATATTCTTCATTTCATTTATTCTTTAAAGTGCTTAAAATAATAGCATTTGACCAACAAGGTAAAGCTCATGTAATCCTGTTAAACAACAGCAATAGCAAGTGCTAAAATTCTATCATCCCTGAAAATCCATTTTCATGGTTTTTCTTGTCTTCTCTCTTATTTCCTTAACACTGTGTATCGTTCTCTTCAAATTTCCATCAAAATCCCACAATCCATCAAATTCTTTATAAGTTCATTATCCTTTTTTTTTCGACACATTTTCTTTTCCTTTCTTCACTAATGCATGCAGTGTTCCTGGGAAAACTTGAAGAACTTTCTTGTCCCAATATCCTTTTGCTTTACCACTACTTCTTCTGAAAGATATCCATTCACCAGTTTGTTTATTTTATTTCCTTGCTTGCTTTGCTCCACAGAAATTAAAAATCCATTCCATTCAAAATAGTCAGTATATGTTTTTGTTTAAAATGAGGTGAATGACAAAGTCTCTCCAGCATTTCCATGGTGCAAACTGTATATTTTCAAATTAGTCCTCGTGGCTCATCTCTCAAGGATAAAAGGTGCAGAGATAAAAACAATGTTGCAATGCTCTTTGAAAAATGTCATTTGAAGCTGGAGACTGTATGTAAAGTAAAGTAGTCTTGATATATATGAAGTGCAGCTTGCAAAATGACCAGCAGCATTTGAACTCATTAGCATTCACTGATACCTCATCTTCTGATTGGGCCATTTTATTTTTAATGTAGTCCTATGCTGCCATCTAGAGGTCGGTATTGGTCTTGTGTTCAGCTGTGAAGGCATTGCTTATCCCTTTTTTGGTGTGTTCAGGCTTACTGATTTAGATGAAATGCAGGCAATATTTAAACAATCAAGGCACATTTTGAAGAATTCTATAAGGCATTATATGTTATAATAATTACATATTTTTATAATAACTGCAAAGCCGAATTTAAACAATTTTACAGGATCCATAAAGTTGACGAGTTTTAAAACTCAGCTTTTTTTAAAAAAGCAAACAAAATCACAGATGTGAAAAATGCATCATACTAAACCTGTCCTTAATGTATTGCCTCACAACTAAGGACCACGTTATTTGGGACATCTACACAAAAAGTTAGACAGTTCTCATCCATCCATCCGTTATCCAAACCGCTATATTCTAACTACAGGGTCATGTGTCTGCTGGAGCCAATCCCAGCCAACACAGGGTGCAAGGCAGGGCACCAGCCCACCGCAGGGCATAGACAGTTATCATTTTGACTCAAAACAGACTGAAATTGTCACATTATGGACTCAACATGCTGTAATGTAAAATTTCAAAGTACAGCTGAGGGGTGCTGTTTATTGTTGAATTCTTTTTGACTTAGTAGTTGGCAGATTAGCTGGGATTGGCCAGACAAGGCAATGTTTTTAAGGTATTCCTCCGAATTTAGCCCACTGGAGCTCTGTTCAAGGAATCTAAAAAAGTAGATGGATGATAAATACTTGTCTCTAAATAAAGAAAAAAAACCACCAGTGGTAATAATGGAGACCACAAAGATATTGTGTTGCTTTTTAACTTAGTTGTTCTTTCATTATTTTACTAAATCTACATACAATTTAAGTATTATGTTTGACACTCGTAAGTCTTTTAAAAATGAATATTAAAAATAATGGAAAATTAAGGTGGTTTCTAAATATGAAGGATACTCAAAAATGACTTCATGCATTTATCTTCAGTTGCATTGATTACTGTAATGTGTTATAAGGAAAATTGTACTGTATGAATTTGCAAAGTGCTTGTGCCTGTCCCTGCCTGTTCAACTAAGTCATTTGTTCCAACACATTCAAAAATAGAGATTAGATCATATGGACCTTCAGATAAAGTCATAAGGATGTTCAAAAGGATATACCATTTATCTGAAATGTTTATTAATATTTTGTGTAAAGGAACCTACTCAATATTAGACCTCTGTCTTGTCATTTTAATAAGTCTTGCCATAGAGAATTCAACTGTACACATCACGGGGCTCCACCAGCCCTGTTGGAATAAAGGACATTGCTCTTTGAATCTATTTATAACAGTTGTAACACTCCTCAAGACATTTTCCCACCCTGGGATTTCATAATTATACCTTGCACTACCGATCCCTAGAGCAGCAATAAAACAAGAATGCACAAATATAAATTACAGTATAATAAAGGGTTAACTAAGACTAAGAAAACAGGTCCTTTGTTCATCAGAGTAATGACTGACCTTTTTTGTTAGTTATTTCAATTACATACCTCAATATTGGGAAACATCTATCTCTCCGCTTCTACTCATATAGGCATGTCAGGCCCTCTCCCATATTCTTCATTAAAAGGTAAAAGGATCCTCTGTGTTACCAAGTCAGTCAGTCATTGTCCAACCTGCTATTTCCTAACACAGAGTCACGGGGGGTCTGCTGGAGCCAATCCCAGCCAACACAGGGCACAAGGCAGGAACAAATCCCTGGGCAGGGCGCCAGCCCACCGCAGGTATGTTACCAAGTCCTTCATGAAAATGAACCTGGGTTCACATGACTCCTCCTATAGACAGTGTATTCCCCGTAATATCCATAACTTTCTATCTAGCTCTGTTCCTTGCCTCTCTTCTTCCCTTCCTTGCTACTGCACCTTCCTCTTTCAGCTTTTATTTCCCTCTGATTCAGTCATCCTTTCCAGGTAATCCATAGGCTTCTAATACCGATTTATAAATTATTTACCATAATGATGAAAAATTACAACCAGACAATGACACCAATTGCACATGATTACTGTCACTGAGTCCCCACCCACCCCCAAATCCCTCCTACAGATCATAGAATTGCTTGTTGGTTGCATGGTATGCATCTGTTTTAAAATTGCAGTAAGTTTGTCATTGACTGTAGCTGGATCAAACAATTTTGGCCAAAACTTAAATGCAAATCTGGATGATGCTTTGGAGAAGTAGCGTGTCCTTGGCTAAACCCAGTTTCCTTCACAATATTTAACACTCTATCTGTACTTATTGTATTACCAGGTCAGTTTGGCCTTGGAAATAACTAACCTTTATCTAACAAGATCTTTTAATTTTTCAAATTTAAACACTTTGAGGTTTTCTGATTAATCAGGAGTTGAAGGAAGCAATCCATAGGTTTCTACTCAGGTTCTTTACTGTAATGTTCAAAAGATACAACTAGACACTGACAGCGAACAGACATGACAACTGTTACAAAGCAACTCATGAGTTTTCTTTATTTACTGTGTATTTTCCCAGTTATTCACAGGGTGTTCAAATTGACCTTTATGAACCTTTAGTTAATTCAAAATGCTTTTGTAAGAATAATTGCAAGAACTAAGAAGTTTGACTATACAACTCCAGTTCTTACATCTTTACACTGACTTCCAGTTAAGCTTAGGACTAATTTCAAACTTGTTATTCTTGCATATGAAGAATTAAATTGCAAAGACCCTATTTATCAATGTGATCCTATCATTAAAAAAAAACCAAGGTGCTCCTTAAGATCTCAAGATGACAACCTACTAAAGATTTAAAGGATTCACAAAATGACAGTTAAGAGATCAAGTTTTTAGTAAGAGAGCATCAAAGCTGTGGAGCAAAACACCACATCATATAAGACAGGAAAAGTTTAGGCTGAGCAAACCATACAAAGTTCTCTTTATAGTGAATTCGGCAAAATAACAGAAATGTTCGTGAAGTTTGCTGAATACCACAAAATACAATGGGGAATGAGGAACTGAACTAATTTTGAATGAATTATAATGGTGAAATGATCTTTTAAGCCTCCCTGAGGACTAGGGAAACATCTGCCAACTGCGCTAGACTGATTATTGAGGCCAAAAAGTTGATTTGAACTGTGAGGCAGCAGTTATAACAATTGTGCCACTGTGCCTCAAACAACAATAGATACAGAAGGAACAAATAGCACAAAAACAGTTCGACAAATGGCCACAAACTAGCAGGGAGGAAATAAAATATAGATCATTGTGCCCAGAGTTCCAGGCATAGAGCACACATTGGCCACGCCACTGAGTGGCAATGTGGGACTGGCACATTGAATTGTTTAAAGTTGCAGCTTCAAACGCATCTGGAATGCCTTTTTTCTTTCCCATGGATCTGTGCAGGTGCTTCATATTTTTTCTTCCATCAAGAAGAAATGAATTCCTTGTAAATAGTAATAAATCTTTCATTATTATTATTATTTTACAGTGTGTCCTTCTGATTTGTGGATGAGGAGAGGGAGGGCTTCATTAAAGGTTCTTTCAAGATCTAGCTGGTCAATTAGCCATGGGGTGCTGCTCTGCCATCTCAAAGGAATTTCTGTTATATATTCAGTGGCAGTACACATTACAAATCACCTAATGAACCCCTCAAATGTAAATACTGCAAGTTTTTCTTTTCTTCTTTTTTTAAACACATGTGAGATAGAAATCCAGTCTTAGATACGACACTGTGAAAGTTTTACGCATGGCTGCTACAGCTCTGTGGTGTCATGCTGACTTCTCAAAGCATCATTGGGTGCTAGAAAAAATGTTTACCTAAATCTGTCACATGATGAATTTCCAGGACAATATTTAGCACACAAGATCACCAGCGAACACAGCTAAACTTTACCGAGCAACACTAGTCACTACTTTAATCTAAAATACCTGAAGAGAGCAGCTGATTAACTGTGCATATTACATCTCTGTTCGTTACTCATTTCTACAAATATATATAAATTACAACTATGGACTGTTATTAACCCGTCCTCTATTCTGTTTCTCTTCTTGGTATCATGCTGTGGCACTTGAGAACAGTAATCTATGTCCAATTTATTTTCCTGCCCATGGAATCCCTGTGATACTGTGAGCCCCAGAATTAAAGGATAGAAAGATTTGTCCTCATATTAGATAGCCCAGCACAGAACCCTACTTAACTGCTGAATTCCCAGGAGGGTTTGGGTGGTCAGTTGGCTTGGGCTTCTAGGACTGTGACTGTGTCTGGCTTTGTCTATTGACTTTGTTATAACTGCCTGTGGAATCCAAGAATTTATTTTGTACAGAGATGCTACTGACTAGAGGGAGTTTGCCTTCCTCCATTGTCAACTAGCCATAGCTCAATGATAATTACAGATATCATTAGAATAGATATTGTTAGGTTACATTTATATTAATCAGTTTGGAACTGCTTTCTTTTATTATTTGTTTAACCAAATCTGTATTGTTATGCGTATACTGTACATTATGCAATTAGTAAATTTACAATTGTATTTTACCTGTGTACCTGTTATATTGCTCTGAGCCTGCACTTAGTAAAGACTTCTGTAATCACTAAGTCAGTTGAGATATACTCCATTTGTGTGACAAGGTATGGTATACCTCATTTGGCACCACTATTAAGGGACTGTATGTAGTTATCATGAATGCTCTGCACAATCTTCCTCCACCAGTAACTGCCTCCACCAGCCCCTTTCATCAACGGCCTATTTCTTAGCACAGACCCTCTGTTAACTGTTTGTGTGGTGGTCTACATTCAATACATCCAAGATACTGATGTAGCTAAAAATGCCACACTGAATGGCATCTTAATCTTTATTCTTGACCATTCTTCCTCTGAATTACACACACACACACACACACACACACAATCCTAACCGTTTTTAATTACTTTGTACATCTGACGCTCTTGCTGATGGAGCAGTCATTTATGCAAAGAGGATGGTAAGCCACAAATAAGAGGCCATTCAGTATCTCCATTTAACTCTGCTCAGTTCTGTCTTTCTGGTTGAGTTACATTGTGTCACTGTTGTTTAAAGACCTAGATTTATATTTTCTTGAGTGGGCCAGCTACTGTTAATGGGGTCACCAGACACTTGCACCTGGAGGATGAACTGAATAAGCACGGTTTAGATTAACTTTTTTAATGTCAAACATAGCATGGGGTATGTACTATATAGTCTTGTAGGTTAGTGGTGCAGAATGCATTTAAAACTACACGGCTTCTTCAGCTGAACTAGCTTAAATGAGCCTTCTTTACCTTCATACAATTTGTAGTGTTCATCATGTGTACTAAAGTTCAGCTGTACTATATACTAAATATTTTGAAGTTTGCTGTCAAAAAATAAAGAAAAAATGTGTAATTGTGGAGCAGTCTACTAATCTGCTATTACCTTTGTCTGTCTATTTATATTTCTTGCTCTTATAAGATGTTATATTTCAGACACACACACCCCCCCCCACACACACACACACCCAACTATGTGCACAGCAGCCTCTATCTCCGTGAGACCAAAATGGAACTGGAACAGCACGGTATCTCAAATAAAACCACCTCCAGTCCTCTCTGTCTGAACATCAGCAGGGTGGATGCCTTTAATCATGCACGTTTTCACTAAATCAAACCCCAATCATACAGAGTCTCCACGTAATAATCACCGAGAGTTTAAACTCCATACTTTTCCCTTGCAGACTTCTGTTGCTTAGCAACCCTATTCACAGAGGGACGCAGACTCTCACAAGAAGGTGTTGTTGTCTCAGTAGTGGAAAACATGACAGCATCGCTGGTCATTGCAGAACCCTGTATAGGAAAAACACTGGCCAAGGTTATTTCTTGCAAGTTTCACTTCCTTACTTGATGTTGCCAGTGTCTTCTCCAGAAATCAGTTTAAGGTGCCTTTATGAGAGATACCCCTGAAAAGCATAGAATGCCAGGATTTAAACAATATGTTTCTTTTCTGCTCCATTCCTAAATTGTTAAATGAGAACTTTTTCTAACTTTCTTTTCAGAAATGAAAAGGCTGATTATGCCTGTTCTGCACATACAAGATATTCACACAGTTCGACAGTTTGTGTTCTATGTATTGACAGCATGGGTACTTTTACACAAGCAAGTGCACAGAGGAAGACACCGGAAGATACATAATATTTGCATTAACCATACCTTGAACACTTCTTAATATCCAGTAAATATCAATCATGAGGAAGAGGTTCTGGTTGGTCTCTAGGAAAACCCTTCCACTGCAGTGCACATTCAGAGTACCTTTCTCCACTCTCCTTTCCTACCAAATGTCTTAACTGTGTAGTTGTTGCACAGATTAACATTTTTGAAAAACATTATATTATTAAATAATTGATTTTAGTTTTCATCATAAAAGTTGCCTTAAGTGATGCCCATAAAATTTGGTATTTCCTGCTGACAAGATGGAGTATCTGAATGGTCTCTAGATCTTTTTTTTTTTGGCAACCCCAACCGCTATTATTTCCTAACTGCAGTGAGCATCCCATTTCAGCACCATTTGAAGCAAAGGTGCATGCGAGGTTCCTTTTTTAATGAAGGATATATCTTGTGATACCACACACATATCTTAAAATGTTCTCAGCTGTTTAAGGAAAAGTAATATCAGACTTATGCTACTATTAATACAGAAGGGAGATGTGGTGAAATATGTTTTAAAGTAAACTTTATATGTACAGTTATCTGTATTCACATGCATACAAAAATAAATATTACCAGTCAGGAAAATACATTAAATATTGTCCTATATAGAGTGAAATTTAGTATACTTGTAGTCAACTTTTGAATATATGAAATCGAATCTGTAATAAACAGTACATTTTGAATATACATATCACGGTATTATAATGTACAGAGGATTCTTATTTAAAGTATGTTTTTTAGTAGATTAAGTAGCACTTTGTGGTGTATTTGTTTATTTTTATAATTTGAGTGAGCACTTGGTTAATTGAATTCACTTGTTTGTAATTGTTGCACTGTTTAATTAATTAGATATTTTTCTAATGTTTGTAATTATTGTATTTAATTGGGTGGGAATTGGACTGAAGTGGTGCAATTGACAAAGAAAAAGGGGGGACTCTTTGAGGCGAAGGAGAAGATGGAAGATTGCTGGATTTGGCTCAATAAATGGAAACGAAAGCAAAAGAACAGAAGTAAAAAAAAAATAAATAGAGAAACTGTTTCATTTGAGAAACATTGTAGACGTGCTGGGACAGGCTATAGGGGGCCAGCAGTGCAAATTTGATTTTCAGAGGGCTGTTACCAACTGGTCTGTTAACTGAAACTGGCATGGTTTTCCGGTCTAAAAGTTAAGTTGGCACTTCATTTGATTGGTTACTGGCAGCTCTGATTCAGCTGTTTAGATGCTCCCTTCCCTTTATATTGCAGTTTTATGCAGGTGAAGGGTGCAATTTTTAGTGGGTAGCAGAAACATTGACTAGAGTCTTCAGGAATCTCTGGTGGCTAAAGAATCTGACTAAAGACTGCAAGGGGAACTTGACTGTTTTTGGGACTACACAATTTTACAAAAAATGAAAGAAAAGGGAGGTTTTGCATGAAGGTTTTTAATCATTTTAATGTTTTAAATAAATGTTGTAGAGGGCTTAATCAGGCCATGGTGAAGTTATTGTATGTGCCTGTTTACGGGTCCCAGATTTCAAACTAAAAGGGGGAATAGGGTGAAGAAAGTCTCTTTTGCTCAGGGGTTGTAGTGCTCATAACCTCAATAGGTAGTGTAGTCAGGACTTCCCTATTAGGTGACCTACAAAGTCAATTGATGCATATGGAGTCAATTTTAAACCCAGTCTCTTGGAGCTGTGTGGCAGAAGCCCTCAACTGCCACCCCAGACAATTAAAAATGTAGAAAATATATTAAATACTAGCTGTCCCCCACAGCTCCGCCCATGTAGTAGTAAAAACAGGATAAACTTTAAAAATGAATAAACAAAGAGGTATCGCTAGGTAAGCGGAAGCAATGTATGCACCAATATGTCACGAGAGGTAGATCAGAGGGTGGTGCATGAGTGAGAGGGCCCTGCCCAGCTCCCCACTCCTGACATCCCGTTTAGTGAAACAGGACAAACTTTAAAAATCAATAAACAAACAGTTATTGCTAGCCAGCAGAGGCAAGGTACGCTTCAAAACGTGGTGAGAGGGAGACCAAATCGAACGGCGGCTGGTGCGTGAGTGAGGAGGGCCCCGCCCGGCTCCCCAATCCTTACGTCACACTTCCCCCTCCCCTCAGTCCGCAGCTTCTGTCTCAGGTTAGCGCAAATAAATCTCTACTGCAAGTGAACTATGATACTTCGTGCGATGAGAGAAGTTGCAAAATCAACTGGGAAGTTCAAGCAAATTAAAGAAAAAAAAATGATCTAAACCCATTAAGTAGTTCTCTCATGAAAACCGGGCAGACATACAGACAGACGTTGGATTTTATATGCTGTATATACTGTAGAGATTGAACATTAGGAAAGGGTCATACTCCTTTGACTTTATATAGTATTAATTTAGTGAAATTACTTCATAAATTGTTTAACATAGATAGATTACACTTTATTTTCTTTTGGAGAATTTTTTTATAATACATGAAATGTAAACATTTTAGCTGTTAACCAGTAGAAACATTTTAGGTGAAGTATTTAGAACTAAATAATTTATAAATGAAGCAGCTTATCAGAATATTTGCAATTAATTCTGCGTATTGTCAACAAATTAATGTACAGTTTCAATATTCCTATTGAGGGTGCTGTACTATAGTCAAGGGATGCCATTTGGATTGTGCTCTGCACCAGAAGTATTTCACAGAATAGTGCAAAAATGTTTCAAGAGAGTGCAACTAAAAAGTTGTCCTTTGATGGTAAGTGTGATTTGGGAGAATGGAAACTAAAAAACAACTAGACCTGACTGTGAGCAACTACTGTATGTGTGATGGCTTAATATTAAGTTGGAACAAATACAAATTCTTGAAAATAAAAATACCCTATTTTATTGAAATTTGCTTTACATAATTTGAGACCAATACAAAGTATTTCTGTATCTACAGACTATGAAGGCATTCATACTTGACTAGGTTTAGTGAAGCATTTTTGTAGAGAATATACATACTGTATGCATACTGCATATACTGTAAAATCAGATAAGAAACCTGTTATGCAAAACAATAAAGTGACATTAAATAAAAAAATAAAATTACTTTTATGCAATGTGATAAGAAGGATATTTTTGTGGTTTAACCAGGGTTCTGCCTTCAGTCTATGTTTTTTATTGTTAAATTTGTTTGTTTTGTTATTTTTTGTACTCTTCTATATTATTTTATTGTACTGTTTTTTTATTTTATTTTGCTTTTTGGTTTCTTATTTGTGATGCTATTTGTGCTAACTTTGTCAAAGATCTATTGTATGTTGAACCTAAAGGGGTAACTATGGGGACTGCTCTCACCCTTAAAAAGGGATAAGATGCCTCAGTTCACAATTGAGGCATTCACTTTCTTTCACTTGTGTTATTTGATCCCATTTCTTATATTCTCCTCAGATTTCATAAGTGTTCTGTTTTTGTTTATCTGGATTTTGAATCATTGCCTGTCATTCACTTTCAGGTTTGCCTGTTCAAGGCATACCTTTTTTTGTTCTCTTTTGCTCTTGTTCTATTCACAGTTCCCCTCTCCCTTTTTGAGACATTTAAGCATTGGTTCATTTAGTCTTCTGCAGGCCAAAAAGCCTGCATCTCAGGTTTGGAGCCAGGCTTACTTGAGCTGGTGAGACCTTGCATGTATTTTTAGACCTGTTTTGAGTACAGGGTACTTTTTTGATTGTTGAAAACTATCAACTTCTTGAGCTTTGCAAGCTACCATTTTTTTAACATTTATATTGAAGATTCAACAAAATTTCCAAGTTAGAGTTGGGAGACATTATTACAAATGAGAATAACATCAGATCAAAATGGATTGTCTATTGATTGCGGGCATTAACCAAGACACACTACTCAAAAGTGATAAAGAATTACTATTTCTTGCCTTTACTAATTGAAAATGTTATGTTTATGACAAATCGGTTGGAATAGAAGATGAAAAGGTGTTTGCTAATAAGCTTCCAAGCACACAGAGATAATCCTGAAATTTGGTCAACAACTTATTTACTGCAAACAAAAAGAACTGTTAGTGGAAAATTCAATGTCCAGCATTTATACTAAATCTGAGAAATTAGAAATTATTTAGCAGTATGAGCTAATTCAATTGGTAATCTGCCTGCCAGGCATTGTGAATTTTAAGGAAAATGTCTTAAGAACAGTGTACAAATGACTGACTTTTGGTAAAGTAAAAGCACTTACCTGTTTAAATCGTCGAAGTGCAGGGTTACACTTCCAAGAGGATTTTAACTTTGGCTTCGGCAAGTCCATGCAATGCAACACTGGCAGAGGGGCAGGCGAGCGTCCACTTCAAGCTTGAAGAATGTTGCACTTGCCCAGCCAAAAAGTTGAGTGTCTCTGTAGTCGCCTGCTGTTAACAAAGTAAGAAGTGGGGAGCATTTAGTTTAGTTAATTTCAGGCATGCATGCATTAGTTCCGAGAATGGGATCCCCGATAAAATTCCTAGAGAATATTCCAAGGCAAAGTTACTTTTTATAACTCACCTCTGTAACTCCAGAGGAGGCATCACACGCATGCGAGGCTGCCATATTATTTCTATGGGCCTTACAGGAATTGAGCATAGTACTTGCGCATTATACACCTTTGTCAGCCGCTATAGGTAGAAGAGAGTGGCTTGAAACAGGATTTGCTGAAGGTTTCGATCCCAGGTATAAAAGGCACTTCCTGACTATAGAAGTCATCTCTTTGGTGACTCAGTCGTAGAGGAGTGTGCATATAGTTCATTCGGATAGTAAACCAAGCATAGTGCCTTGTGCCTTATTTGTATATATATATATATTCCTTTGTATATAAGTATAGATATCTCCTAGTTGTAGTATTCTTGGTGGAGGTATTTATATAGTAAGGGTTTATGGTGTACTTTTTGTTTTTCTTGTAAATATTTTTGAGATTCATTGAAAGGACTTTGCTTTGGGTAGATTCTTCCTGATTGTACTTTCATTTAGGAAGAGTAGTAGTTTTTGTGCATATACGTTTTTTTTTTTTGTCTCTGATTGCTTTTATTTTAGGACTGGCAAAAACCACTGTAAATAGTATTTGCTATTTTTGATTGGGACATTACTTTTTGTGTTTTTGTGCACCAGTAAGTAAAACTCACTATTGTTCTTTTGTGTCTGCATGTCCGACATCTCAAGTCTGATCTTTGTCGGTCCTAAACTACAAGATTTTTTTCCCACCCAGTGTGTAGTCTGGTGCCAACCTTGCCACTACACAGGGTGTCACAATTCATGCCAATAAGATTATAAACAATCTTACTGTTCCAGAAGCAAAAATAGTTAAACTTTAAAGGAAGTCTTCCAAGATACAAGCTTATCAAAGGTAACGCAGACAATATTAGGATTTTGGTAACTGCAATATGACCTAATATCCAGCTGTACCACTTGTGATCGATGGCTGGGATCCATGCCCGGCCGGGACGACCCTGCAGCATATTTTCCAGGGAAGCAAGTTTGGGAAAGATAATATCTACCCCTGGACGCCAGATGGCAGCCTCCCTGGGATGCAGTGGTGCCTCTGACTCCCGCAGGGCTTCATGGGAGTTGGAGTTTGGTGCAGCCCTGTTGGGTTCTGCAGACACCGCCAGAGGGTGCTGCAGCAGGAGCTGCTGGCCCCTTTTGGGCACTGGTTTTGCCACACCCAGAAGTGCAGCCGGATGTCGGCAATCAAGCACCTGGAGCATTTCTGGGTACCCGATAAAAGGAGCCAGTGACCACTACTCAGCGGCCAGAGTCGGGTGCAGGAGGACAAGGTTGCCTAGGAGGAGGAGTGGTGGCGGAAGAAAGAGAAAAGAGTTTGATTAGGTGTGTTGGTGTTACACTTGGGACTGTGTTGTGCCTGTGGGGATTATGGGGAAGACGTGCCTGACAGGTGAAGAAAAATAAAAGCTTATTTCTTTTATACATGTGCCTCCGTGTCCAATCTGTGTTGGGTCGGGTTCATATACAGTGCCTGAAAAAATTATTTGTTAATAAAGGATGGTACGCATTTCAAATTGTGAAAAATGATTATATCATGAAAATCTATCCATAGAAAAATAGATCAGTATTCAAAAACTGTCACATCCTACCTATGTATGAATTAAGAAATCAAAAACATAAGACTTTGTACTACTTGTCAAAAGAAGATGTAGACTACTGTATGTGTTTGGACAAAATACAACCAGTTAGGCTTCCTGATATAACTCTATGGCCAAAGGATTTGAGTTCAGCTCTTAGCACGGTTTCTGTCAGCCCATAGAATCAATGTTGCCTAAATTTTTCTTCTGTGACAACCCATGCATGACAATCCCAGCAGGTCTGCTTTTTCAGATGAAGTCATGCTGTTGCATTTAGCATCTACCATCATGCCTTTTTAAGCCATTTAAAACTTAAGCCTTTCCCATATGTCCTCTGAATTGCATCTAGATATGATCCATTGCTGCTTGCCTACCTGTTTTGAATATGATTCTTAGCACATATGACAGGCAATTAAATGGAAAGGGAAAACGTGCCAGAAAAGATATTCTAAAGTTTAGATACAACCAACTTCATCTTTTCACAAAAATCTAATCAAATCCCTGATGTGACTTTTTTAACAGAAATGATAAGACCACTTATAAAAAAAATCCAGACCATTTCTGAGAAAAACACATTTTAAAGTATCAAATTGCAGAAGAGCAACATGCGATCCTTGTAAAATCACATACATTAAATGGGTATATTTTCTACTATTTCTGTCATTTCTTTTGAATTATGTATAAAATATAAAGAAGTGTTACAAATTAGGTGTTACTTGACTGTAAACACAAACTACTTTTTTGTGTAGTTTTCTTTAGAAATCAAATATGCTCTTTCAAAATAAAGACCTGTTAATGGCTCTAAATTTAAGCCTATACTTAGCTGACTATGAATTTGTTTGCATCATGGAAGGCAAAAGAGAGAAGTTCGGTTTATCTGATTCACAGATAGAAGAATGTCTGGTGTTTTGTTTATTTTCCCATGTCATTATTTAAAAGCCTTATAGAATATGATTTGTATTTTTGTTTTGTGTTACATGAAAAGGACTAATATTATAGGAAAGAGTTCAGCACAGGGAAGCATGTCCTGATACATTACCTGTTATTTATATATAAATGTCTATGTATGGAAGTGTGTATGTCTGTCTGTCTGGCCCGGAAGTTCGAGGGTGCAGAATGACGCTCAAAGAAACTGACTCTGCCACCAAAGTGAAACTGCTGAGAAAAGAGAAGCTCACTTAGCGGCAATTACACAAGCGAGGCCAGCACATCGGCAAAACGAAACCTATGAGGAGAGAGAAATTCGCTTAGCTGCTGATAGGCAACAGAGGTGAGCATGTCAGTAAAACAAAACCGCTGAGGAAAGAGAACCTTGCTAAGCTGCTAATGCACAACTGATGCGATTGATTGATTGAAGTGCCAAAATCCATGGTTTCTAGGAGCCCAAGCTTTTTACAGCACTGGCTTACACAGCTAGTATATTATACCAGTAATGGCACACTGCACGATAATGTGCAGTGAATACACTTGACTTGAGCATTCATAGTTTTTATACTCTTTCTCTGCACATTTAGCATTCCTTTGCTCAAAGGTTGATGCACTTGCTGCTTCCTTAGCAGCTCCTCCTTTCTCCACCCTAATGGCCCGCTTCTTTTCTTCTTTCATCGGCAGCTTTTTGCGCTAAAACCAATTAAGTCAGTGTTTGTATTGTAATTGCTTAGTTTGTTTTCTTTAATTTTTCACTTAAGCCTGGCACTTAAGTCTTCTGTCTGACTCAAGAATGATTTAGGATATGAAGAGGTAGGGGAAGTGACAGCAAAGGTGGTAGGGATGAGAATGGCTTCCGTACGCATGCGCAGCATGGCCGCCCTGCTGGCCTCTGAAGAGAGTTGATTCTATAATAAAATAAAATAAAAATAAAAAGAGGAATAACCTTGGAGGTCAATCATCACCCTGAAAGCGGACAGTAGATATCATATAGTATATGTATACCAAATATCAGGACTATAGGTCAAACGGTTTGCAAGCTACAGGTGATTTAAAATCCTGGACAGACAAACGAACAGCCATGGTAGCATATTATATATAAAGATACTAGCAAAATACCCACGCTTTGCAGCGGCGAAGTACTGCCTTAAAATTTTTATTAAGAAGAAAATTAAACCTTCTTAAACTGAGGAAAAATATATCATTAATTATTTGTTAAGAATCACTTTGTATACCACATTGTGAGTCCGGCCCTCCGGTTGTAATATGACCAAGCTGTGCGCTGAGCTTACTCTTGAGCATGCAACGTACAGTTGGCCATGTGAACAGTAATCTTGTTTCAAATCTCACAGCTTGGATTGCTGCTGTCATAATTGGTTTGAGTTTCACGGTTTGTTTCAATTACGACAGTATTTGTAGGACTTGTGTTGAAGAGACACAACTGTCAAACGGCATCTGTCAAGCGTTGTAAGTATATGACCGGTTTCATCGATAACTTCACATCCAGCTTTTGAGAGTTTAAACATTCATAAACATCAAAGTGTCCACTACTGACATCGTCACCTGTGAATCTAAGATGTTTAAGAGGCATTGGCGGTTGTCGAAAGGTGTAAAATATTTGGCCATTTCGGTACACTTGAAAGCGACAACCGAACAATTCAGTGGCAGACATCAACTCACATGCAGAACCATAGGTGAAGGGCTTAAGCATTTCACTCTTCTAGTGCTCCTGTGTAGTATAATTACCTGTACCGTCATCAGTCCACACCTTGAACCTGTCCCAGTCATTCGATACATAAGACACAATGTTTCTCCAGATATCAAGGGTGAGCTTTATATGGCCGTGCAATATGTAACACAGAGAATGGAAAAGTTAGGTGCCATCTCAGGGCATGGAAACCACTCAGTAAGTGACAGTTCTTTGATCGATGGTGATCACCTCAATAGATATATTAATGCGGGTACGGTTGGAATAATAAAGGAAATGGGTACCTGAACAATGTAAAGTAAGTCTAAAATACCTACACAATAACTATAATCGTAATAAACGAACAATAAAACAGCGGAGAAGCCGTGGATTAAATAAAAAGCTGTAGTTATCAGCAGGGAGACGTGAATCCCGTAGCGAAGTAAGGAAAGGAATGAAGAGACTGGAGCGACGGACGGCCTTATATAGGCAGGCAGCCAACAACGTGGGAGGCGTTGGAATGGGGGACCCAACGCCGCCTCACACGGTGACTGAGCTGCAGGCTATAGACATATATATGTACGTAAGTAGGATTCAGTTAGCATTGGGAATCCGCGTACCAAATTTCTTGAAGATGGGCCCATAAGTAACAAAGACTGTTGAAAAGTTCAATATGGCGGCCGACAGTGGCATCATACCACCGAAATAAGTACGTACATCGGTTTTGGTTAGCGCAGGGAAGCCACCTACCAAATTTCGTGAAGATGGGGCCATATATAAGAAGGTTCAACATGGCGGACGTTGTCGACCGTTATTGACCGTTATGACCGTTACGCGTAGAATTTCTAAATAAAAAGTGCTTAACTTTTGTAAGTAATCTGTAAGGAATAAGCCTGTCAAATGTCAGCCTTCTACCTACACGGGAAGTTGGAGAATTAGTGATGAGTCAGTGAGTGAGTGAGTGAGTGAGTGAGTCAGTCAGTCAGTCAGTGAGGGCTTTGACTTTTATTAGTATAGATTAGAGGCATTAAATTATACGTTAGTGGCATTAGGCCCAGAGTGTCATAGATCTCATTTACAGATTGCTTGTTTTTGTCTTCTGTGTCTTCAGTGGAGAAAAATATTTGTCACCAAGATGTCCCCCTGTTGATCATCACAGAAGAAGGAAAGATAAAGCAGGCTACAAGTCTGCAGGGGCAGGTGAAAGTCTGTAGGAGCAGAACTCAGAGAGCACAGAAGAAGGATCAGAGAAAAACATCAGAGATTAAGTTCTGAGCACAGGAAGAAAATAAATTCTAAAATGTCATCTGTAATAGTGGAATTAAGTTATTGTGCTTAGCCTGAAATTAATGCTTTATTTGGAAACTAATAAACAATCTCTTCAGTACCAGTAGATGAATGATTTAACATTCATAGTGTGAGCAAGAAAGACTGGAAGATGCTGTGAATAAAATAGTCATAGGTTGAAGATAGAAGCACTCAAAACCAGTAAATAAAACCTACTTGGAATAAAGCTCATTAGCACTATAAGGAACAAGAATATTTGGATCAGCTGAGGAGTAACTAGAAAGTGTGAACGGATACATATTTATATGCAATATTCAATGATGTCCACAAGAGCAACAATATAGTCACATGATCAGTAGCAGAAGCATCGTCTGAACAATGAAATCAAGACAGTGATAAAATAAAACATTTAAAATGCAATTCAAAATGTGAAACAGGAATCAGAATAAGGAAGATATATAAAAACACAAAAATATGTTCATAAAAGTGCACATTTCCTACATTGAGTTTTTCCAAGTAACCTTAAATGTACAACCATGGACGATAACTCAAAATGCAATGCTATGGTGCTGGTGATTCCAGTTAAGAACCCATTCAATAAATGGAAAAAAAATTGCAAATTTCCCACAAAAAGGCAAATGAAAAGCAAAAACCACATGTGCCATCTTACATGCCTTTGATCAAAACAACTGCATCCTGTGGAGTTGTAAGATGAGATTCTGTTTGGTGTAATATGTTTCTTCTACATTCTCTGGTATATTTGTTGTAAATCTAAAACAATGTGGGTCTGTTGGTTTTGTGTGTCCCTGAGCTTAGGCATTTTCTGGTACCCCCCTACACACTTTCAATCGATGTAACCAGTGTTTGGCTTCTTACAGTGTTATGTTTTGCAGGATGAGGTTCTGTATGCTGGTATCTACTGCTTATGCACTCTCACGCATATTTTGTTGTAAACAGAAAAAAAATGTGTGCTTTATTTGTATCGTATTCATGCATTGTAGCTGCTGAGAAACTAGGGTTCCTACTACTAAATTTGTCCCTGCGCTTTGCTTCAAGGTTGAGTTATTCACATATTGTAATTTTCACAGTCACAGGTAGCTGGAGCTCAGATGGCAAAAAGAGTCATGCTTGCATCATATTCTGCTAATTAACTTAATGATCTCTCTATTATAAAAAAAATCCTGGAGACGAGACGTGATCTTATAAGATCATGGAAGACACTTAAAAGACCCGCAAGACTAAAGAGGTTAGCCATGTAGCGTCTCGTGGGGACCTTAAACATGAGACTTGTTGCAACAGATTGACCCAGGACCATCTCGTGATGACGTAAAACATGAGATTCTTGCAAGACACGTCCTACTTACAATCAAATAACAGTATGGGAAGCAACACACTCAGTCGTGTTTTGGCTTTGAGCACACACGGATCCAGGGCTCTCAGCGCATATAAAGCGTATAAGGACAAAACGTTATAGATAAAATGTAGATGACTAAGCGAAGAAGAAAGCAGCGTGGAGAAAAGAGACTCAAAAGCATAAAAAGAAAAGGAATAACCTAGGTGCAAATTCAGAAAATAAGGAAAGTAATTATCAGCCTGGAACAAGTGGAACTGAAAAAAAAGCACGTCCAATCGGGATGTTTGTGCTATACACATGCAGAGCAGGTTAGAGATTATGAAAGCAGTGGAATTCGAAAGGCTCAAAAAAAAAAAATGTTTGCGTGATACACATGTGGAGAAAGTTAAAGAATATGAAAGTAGGAAAATTAGAAAGTATAAAAAAAAGAAAGTAAAGATCGCAGTAGCGCAAACAAACGGAAATTATTACTCAAAAAAGGGAAAGTAATCACCATGGACCAGGTGTCATTGAAACAAAAGCAGGAAAAATCGAGGTCAGAAATAAAAGACAGAGTAGAAAACAAAGTAAAACGTCATAAAGAGGTTACAAAACAAGAGACCAAACACATGCAGAGCAGGTAAGAGATAATGAAAACTGGAATTTAAAAGACTCAAAGAAACACATGCAGAACAAGATACCGAATATTAAAGCAGAAAAAATGACAGTGTCAAAACAAAGAGAGTAAACATCGCATTAGCGCAAAGAAAGAGAAATTATTACTCGGAGAAATAACGATAAGGCGAATAGAGATTGAATATACAGTATGAACTTAAGTGATATGTCAGAAGTATGCAAATATTGTAAGGCTTGGAAGTTTAAGTCAAGAGAATTTCAAAAACGAAGCTTACCTCACATGCATTTATTGGTTACTTCGCAAAAAAAATTATTAACTGCTGATGATGTAGATCGTTTTGTCTGTGCTGAAATTCCAAACAGAGAAATCTATCCTAAATTATGGATAGGACAAAGTCATTAAACACATCACTGACCTCATTAAAAAGATTCAGCACACTGAGACTCGAAAGATTCCAAATATTGTTTTAACAGAATTTCTGAAATAAAAGTTAAACTAATGGAATAGCAACAATTCAAATAAAAATAAATCTTAAAAGTGTGTATCTGGAAAAACAAAAACAGGGGTTGGCGAGTGAAGCGAGCAGGGGTCGAAACCTTCTAGTATTCATTAAATTCAAAATCTGACACATTTCCACACAGTTTCAGATAAAAGGATTCTCGGATAACAACATAGTAACTTTAAGTAGGTTTAAGTAGGCAAACTCAGTGTTCAAATATACATCTTAGCATTGTAGTATACAGATTATTTAATTCCCATTTTTTGCTAGTAATGGCTAAAACATTGATTTGCAATAATTGGTTTCTCACTAATTTTCAATGTTATTAAAAAAATGAGTTTGTTTAAATATGTGCTTCACTCAAAAATGATATTTTTATGTTATTTACTCCATGTAGTTTGTAGTGAAGGGTGAGGAAAATGATTAATCTTCTATTTTCGTGGTGAACGGATATAGTATCATTTGTAATACAATGGCAGCCTTTGGTGACCAATGTTGGACAACAGGAAACATCAAAAATGTCCCATGTTACTCATGTCATATTATCCACAGGACAGGTCTCTTCACAAAGAGTGACAGTTAGAAGCAATTTATGTCTATGCTCTTTTTTTTGTCTTTTCTATTATTTTTGAATTATTATTCTTTATATGTTTTTTGTTATTATGCATTTTTTGCTGTTATTGTTATATATTATTTAGTGCTTATGTATACAGAGGAGTGGTGGCTCTGAGACTAGGGATCTGCGCCAGCAATCAGAAGGTTGCCAGTACGAATCTCCTAAACGCCAGAAGTGACTCTACTTCATTGGGGCCTTGACTAAGGCCCTTAACCTGCAATGGCTTTGTCCTGGGTTTGACATTAATCTGCATCCAGCCCTGCAAGCAGGTCCTCCAACTTACAAGGAAAATTTGGGGGTTGGAGACAGAATTGGAACTCCAGCCACCATAAAAAGCCTCACACTATTCCAATGTAGTGCTGAGGTGTCGCCTGCTGCACTCAGGCCCCAATCCAGTTGGTTCGTGGTGTGGTAGGTGCAGCAGTACGCTATCAGTGCATGCTCCCGGCGTTATATATAGTGTATTTTATGTTTTCCTTTCTATACTTCTTATGTTCAGTGGTTGGAACCCTAAGAGAGGAGACCACCTTTAACCTCATAATTTATATTCTGGCTGAGAATTTAGGTTCCACAGTGGTTGAGGAGTTCTTTATGTGCCTTTGTCTTCTCATGTCAGAGGTTTACATTTATCCAATCCCTTGAAGGGCATTTTTGCGTATTTTTAATATTTAATGAATATTTATAGTCTTTTAAGTTTGTGGCCAGGTTGACTGGGGTGAGGCCTATCTCTAAGCAGACCACTGAAGTCCTGGGGCTTTATGTATAAAATGTGCTTACACTTGGAAATATGCATATGTCATTTTTTAAGTAAAGATTGGTGTTTATAAAAAATGAACTTGGCATGAAAATTAGCCTTACTTTATGGCAAATGTCTACCATCCAAAAGTCCAGACATTTTAGGTGTTGGCATTTTAGAAACTCAAAGTGGCAGGACAATGAAGTGAACAGAACATCTTGTTTAAGGACAGATCAGCTACACTCCAATCGTATCACAGTTAACTGACATGTTCTCTCAATACTGTACAGTGGTCTTCAATGTTGGTGATAATGCCGCTTAATAGTAATTGCGGTAACAATCGTATCTATTTTGACTATGATAAGGGTTTGCTGTGTGTTGTATGACATTATTGGCAATTGCTGTGTAACCAAGAAGCCAACTATCACACACACTTAGACCATGAAGTCTGCTTCCAATGCTGTCTCATGACAAAATTAACAAATCATATCTCAATCAGGACACTTCGCAACAACCATTAGTCAGATATATTTGAGCATCACATATTAGTTGTATATTAATTGAATTAAAGTGATTTTTTGCTTACAAAAGCAACTTCATTTTGTGATGGAGCCTTTATCACAACATATGCAGTCAATTGCATTATTAATAAGTGAGTCAACATCATGATCTGAAAAAAAGTTATTAAAATGTCGATGGTGGTGTTTGGATATGTTTGGTGGTACGCTTCTGTACAGCCCCGCAAATGTTTGCTGCTGTGCAATGGCTTGTGCTGTACTTGCACAGCATAATGCACAAACATGGACTGCATCTGACGCCTGAGATGAATCAGGTCGAATGCATGACTTATAAAGACCCTGTTCCTCTGGACATCTGCACATTGGCAGATTAAAAACATCTGGATGTTGTATGTTGAATGTAAAGAGACATCTGTATATAGCAACTTTGATGTTTACTTAGCAAAATTATTTTATTTTTTTACAAGCTCAATAAGAATGTTCTAAATATCTTGCAGCACTGTGCACACAGCCTACGTTGATTCACAATGTGTGAATCTAAGCAAGGTTTTATACATGAGACCCCTGGTCTGAGATTTCATTTCATTTTGAGGCTAGCTCCCCTTTTTGACTATTTTTGTATTGCAGATATCATAAAATTTTCTTTGTTGAAACAAAGTGCAGATAATTACAGAGCAGCTGGCTCACTCTTAAATAATATGGCTGTCAAAAGCACATGATGGTGCTCCTCTGACATCACAAACAGAGAGACACACACACGTACATACGGAGGACACTTCTGCTAGTAATATGTCAAGTCATAGCTACTACTATACTAAAAGGCTAATACAAATAAATAGAAGAAGATCAAAATGCTATGAACATTATTTAAATTGTGACAAAGGGTAGAATCTTGGAAAGTAATGGTTTTAGAAAGAATGCTGAAGAAATTTTAGGAGAAAACACAGTTGGTCATGAACATAAGGAAGAATACATGCAGATGTTATGTGGATTGCATTCAGTCTTTGGGGGGTTATTATGTTAAGGGTAACAAAGCACATAGAGCATCATTAGAGAATGCAAAGTTAGTAATAAAATATGTCATAATTTCGTATTTGTGTAAGGTAATTACATTTCAACAATATTCAGAACGACTCTAGTAAAGATAAATTATCCCATCTGAACAAGGATGAGAGCTGCCATTCATGAAGTTGAGGCTTTGCTAGCAGAACATGCAAGGAATACGTAAGCAGGATGAGCTGATGGACACACAGGCAGATGCATGGATTAGCAGAACCTAGCAGTTTATCAGCTTCCTGGCACTGTCTCTGGCAATCAATAATTAATCTCCTATGCAAATCAGAGCTGTGTGACAGATTTCCAAAGGTTTTTTCTTCAGCACAGATTTGGCACATTTTACCTAAAAACTGTGCATTTAATTAGCAGAGCTACAGGTCCTATTAAGAAGTATCATTTTAAACTGAAATTTGAAATTGTATAATCTTTGTTTCAGAAAAATGCAACACTGGGTTGGTCAGGACTTTCTGCATGATAGAAACCCAGACACTAGTTAAAATGGCATGTGATAATATCATGTTAAAGCAAATTCATGCATTGAAACATATTTTAGTGATGAGAAAGACTGTATTCCTTTCATGTTTAAGAAGCTGAAGAAATTTGTGGTTGAAATGGAAATTAAAATTACAAACCCACTATTAACTGTTATTTTGAGTGAACGTTGCTCTCCACAACCCTGGATTACCTCAAATATGGCAATGCCCAGTTCTTTAAGTGGAACCACATTAGGGTAGCACTATTCTTTTTATGGGTATACAGTGACATTTAATCAAAGAGTTGTCTCCCATGAAGCTTGCGGCCCCAAAACACTATGTTGAAATTGGAAGAGGTGTGTACCAGCCAACTTCAAGCACTGGAAATATCTAATACAGGGTCACCAAGATGAAGATACTGTAGATACATTTTCTTCTGTGATAAAAATACTGCTTAATCAAGACAAATCATATGTGTTACCAAAGGTTTTTAACTAAGGTAAATCAATGCAAATTTTCATTAGGTGTCCACAAAAGTGTAATTATTCTACTGCCATTCTTTGCCAAGTTTCAGCTATGTTTTCTCTCCTGGCTGGGATTCAAAGTCGTGTTTCTTGTATCTTTTGTCTGTTTTTGTGCTATTTATCTATATTAAGGTTACTTTTGATTATTATCTGCTTTGTTACCAATGCCTGTGTTATGTTCCTTATGTTGTGTGGGTGGAGATGGGACCACCAGCTAATCGCAGCCAGTACCTGCCCTCTGCTCTATAAATATGGAGGGTATCCCATAGTTCCTGGTGGTTCATTTTGAATGTTCTAGGTAGTTTTTTGGTGAGTTTTCCTACACTTTGTACTTTTTCCAATTTATTGATATTTTGACATTTTGATATTTTTAAATTATTCTTTGATTTGTTGTGTTGGGACTCTTTTGTTTTGGATTACCATGTGTTTCAGGCAATTCCATTTTGCCTTTATAGTCCACATAGCTTCATTGATTTTAAGATACTGTTTTGGTGAAGAATAAATCTTTTATTTTATAAAGGTCCTGTGTTTGTATTACTAGCTAGGTTTTGACAGTTGTACCCCTCTCATAGACATTTTTGGAAATATTTATGGGACTTATGTGCTTTTGGGATTTCTATTTCATGATGCTCTGTGTACCAACCTAAAGGAAACACAGGAAGGGGTGAGGAATTTGGACCAAAATGTAACTCGTTTCTTTTCACCATATCCTGAAAGTAATTGACTGTCAAAAACTGTGACCCAGACCTGATTCTGCCCACTCATGTCACAATAAAAGTGTCATGAATTGATTTTATTATTCATTTTTGTCTTGAATTTTTGTTTTGAATGGATCTTTCTATGGTTTTATATCACAAAGAATCCAAATATGGCATTGGTTTCCAAATTCGGACCAGATGCTCCAAAGCTCGTTAGTGTATGAAGACACACCTACTTTCTCTGGAAACCCCTCCGCTTCCAGGAAAGAAGTCATATAAGGGCCACGACTACAGCTAGCCAACAGTCTTGACATGGACTCACATCTGGAGAGACTTTCCTCTAATTTTCTGCTTTGCAATTGCATTGTACATCTTTCTCACAATATACAGGGATCACTGGCTGGCACCGCAACTCTTCTTTGGTGTTTCTGCTTATCAATTTATATTATATATGTATTGTAAAATGGTGAACACCATATTAGGATTAGGGTATTTGGCAAACATTTATGGGATTCTGTAGTGTACCTGTTTTGACAAAATTCAGAGAGATAATGCTACAACACTCCAGAGATGTGTAATAGGTGAAATAGGTTGCTGCTGCCTGAGTTGAAACATACACGGTTATATGGTAAACTTTTTATTTGTAAGCAGGTAAAGTTCACGTTAAAATAACAATAGAAAGTACAGTATAATATTGGCAGCACAATTGCTTTGTATACAAGAGACATAAGATACGCAGAAGATGTTGCATCTGCTATGACCAATTATTTCTGCTATGTCCAATACACTGATCGGGATTTCTGAACACTGTTATAACCTTATGGGACCATGGATGTATATGTGGTCAGATGTTGCCTGAATGGACATCATGTGATGCGTAGCTGTATGTATATTCAGAGAATATCATTCACATTTAACTGTGGTTCTGCAGTTGCTGGACCTGTGACTCTACCATTCCCCTCCTGTATCCTCCTTACAGTGGCTGCAGAGGCATGGGTCCTTGGGGTCCTTGTCTACTCTGGATTTGAGGTCCTACCAATTCCTTGCCCAGCTCTTGAAAAAAGACTTGTCTCCTCTGGAGTTTTCAATGCCATCCAGATGACAAATGTATTATACAGTAAGTATCCAACTGGCAAGTGTAGGGTTCCTTTTTTGCATGTGTAGCCACTCACTAAATTATCTAAACTATCCACTCCCCCTTTTGTAGCATTGTAATCCAGAATTATTTCCAGTTGATAATTCTCCCTGCCATAGATTCTTTGGTTCCTATGTAGTGCACTTGTGAGTACCACATTGTTTCCTTTATTTTGGATGTAAGACACAAGGGACATGTCCACAGTAAATAGAAACTTACTTGAATTGACTGGCCTGTTCTTTGTACTTATCAGCTGAGGTGAGAGCTCTGGCTTGATTTTTCTTATTCTTCCTACCATTGTCAGCTTTCTCTTCAGAGGTTCCTGACCCAAATTGTGCGAAGTAAAAAAAACTGTCACGTGTGATGTATCCGACCACAGAGTCCCTGTGTCATGTTCAGGATAACCCACATCCTTTGGGATTTGTCATGGACTCCTATATCAGACTTCCCACGATATATCTGCATATTCAATACATATGATGATGTAACATTACAGGCACCCCTAGTCCATATTTTGCAGGTTTAGATGGCATGTACTGCCTGAAGGGGCAGTGACCCTTAAATGGCATAAGCCACTGATCAACAGTAATGATGGGCCTGTGATTATATCACAGAGGAAAGTATTCCACCCACTTATTCCACACTGACCTGATTGTAGCTAGCTTGTCTCTCTCTTTCGTCAAGCTGGTTATTGTGTCTGAAATATCAAAACAGAAAATCCTGGAAATATTAACGTTGTGTAGAAACATTGTTGCATGTAAAAACCGGCCAGTTTCTGCATTCCACAGGGATTCAGTAGATTCTCCATTGGATCTGAAAACAGAAGCAAGTATAAGAAGCTAAAAGTATGCATGTAAATTGGTTTGGTCAACTTCCTTCCACCTTTCCCCAAAAACATGCCTCCCCTTCAAATTAGTGTAGTCCAGAATGATTGATGAAAGACTGGAATAAAACCTTCAGAAGACCACCTGATGTCTTTAACATGAGTAAGTGCCATCCATTTTGGCCCTGGTTGCACCTTTATCACATTGGCAGCAAGACAGAGTGCCTCACTGCTTGGACAAGAATACCATTCAATTCCTCAAACTCACTTTCAAACTACAAATTGATAGAGACATGATTTCTGAAAATTCTTCATCCTTTAAAGTGGGTGCTTTTTCCATTTTAGCTTTTCTCTCTTCTAAAAGGATTTCTGAGGCCATCTTAGCCAAGATTTTCTTTTCGATACTGGTTGGTTTCTGGAAAAGACACACATACTGTCTACACACAGCTATTTATTTGTTGTGTCCTTCCCCAATTCCATTTTGAGAAGAAATTAGAATGAGAAAATGAGAAATTAGAAAGAGGGATTAAGTGTTGTTTGCAAAAGGGAATGGTATTGTTGGAGGTTGAATGGGTATGGAAGAATTGATGGAGGTGGTCATGGCTGATGGTGATGTAAATGATTGGTGTGATACAATACATCTAGAGTGGTATTATTGTTGTTTTATAGACAGTTTCCACACCTGCATTGCTCCTGCATCTAGCAGACCCGAACATCTTCAATGTTATGTACAGTAAATGTGTTGGAGTGGGGTCATAGTATGAACGTGATAAAAATTCATCCCTTAACATGTTTTTCAAAGAAAATGAGCCAACGACATTGAATTTCAGGTCTTTTTTTTTTGTAAACATTGAAAATGATCCTTGCACAAGGTTAAGGAATAATGACATAATTTTGTGTCACGCATACACGTCAGAAGATCACCTCACTGGCTCATCTGCAGTATGTAATACTACCTCAGAGCTAGAGGGGGCGCTACAATTAAGAAAGTTGCATCTGTCTCCTTCGACAGTCAAGAGAAGAAGAAGACGTTCTTTGAGGGTAACTGATTCTACTCCTTCGGACCATAAAGTTCTGTAAAGCCTGGGCATGTCAGTGTCATTTGATGATGACCTGAGCAATGAGAGAGACAGAGCTTCTTGCACTCTGAAGACCTCAAGTGTCGCGTTCTGTTTATAGTTGTTAGTTTGAATTTTTGTATGCCATCGAGCATGTTTTTTTGTTTTTTTTTGGGACTGAAAGAATGAAATGGGAACGATTGGGATGGCACCCCAACATTTACCTTGTGTGCTCCTTCCTTTGCACAATGATACTTGTTTACTTGAGAATGTAATGGTTCTCTAAATCTATAAGCAATGTGCACAAAAAAGAAGTATAGACAGGTAGACTAGGGCAATCATTATCTAAACAAATGGGCATGATGGAGTGGATCGTCTTCTCTCATTTGTCAAATTTCTTATGTTTCTTATCTAAAAAACTCCACTTATAAAATATCAGGTGTGGACCAAAACGTACAGCCACCCTAACCCGACACAGACAGGCAGACGCAATTTCCAGTCCAGCACACACTTTTATTTACAGCTGGGGGGAGCTTTCCTCTGCTCCCCACAGCACATGACACAGACCAAACACTTCTCTTCTTCTTTTCTTTCCTTTCTCTTCCTGTGTCCTTCCCCTCCACTCTTCCAGGCAGCTTTGTGCTCCTTCTCCCAACTCTGGCTCCTCGAATGGAGGCTCCTTTATTTCACCACCTGGGAGTGCTCCAGTTGGCTCATCAGTGTTACCTGGAATCACTCCCAGGTATCACTATAGGGTTCTGCAGCTCCCCCTGGCAGCCCTCATGGAACCCAACAGGGCTGTGCCAATACCCTGTAGGAATCCATGGTGCCACAGCCGCCCATGAGAGCTGCCCTCTAGCATCCCGGGGAAGGTATTGCCCTTCCAATGTTCTCTCCCCATGTTAGCATCCCGGACAGGTAATGGCCCTGGCAGTACGTCACACTGGTTATTCTTTATATATCATTCATAAAATCAGCTGCTGTTTGTATTTATGTATTTGTGAAACTGTTGCTTCCTAGCCTTTGCAAAATAACCAAGTTGTTCTTCATGTTATGCAAAATGTGGTACATTGAGGGTGATACTGTTTTAAGACTGCCATATATGAAAAAGTTTTGTATAGAAGCTGTTAGACTTGTGGTTACATGATGTTGCTTCTCATGCTGGTTTACAATTTTTGATAAGGAATAAAACATTAATAATAGAGTGGAATTTCTATGTCATTATAATGGAATTAAAATATCATTTAAGGTTCATTTTTCTATTTTGCAAATAAACAAAGAAGAAAGCAATTATTGTACATGTTGTTTCCTTGTATATTTCTAATTTTACCTGTAGATGGCAACATGGCCATGTTCATTTGACAACCCCAATTGCACTACTGTACTTGTTTTTTGTTTAACATGATTCATATGTGGGATCACACTGGTGTCAACTTCTAAGCATTCAAACAGATAGACGGAAACACCAGAGGATATTGAGTTATAAATATTTTCATCTGGTTTAAGTGGAAGGATTATCATTACATTCCTTCTTTTCAGCATCTGGTCTTCTACCATAAGTTTCCGGAAAGCTTAAACTTGCTTTGCTGTTAGTAAAACAAATGTATGATTAATTGCTGCCTGCTAAAAAGTAGCTGTTTGGTTTTAACATAACATTCACAAAACTGCCTAATCCAATTCAGAGTCAAGAGGGCTGCTCACATGAAGTGTTTTGCAACTAAAGAATGCGAGTTAGCCTTTGAAAAGCTAATTGTTCTGTCAGTTTGTGGTTTTTAGAGAAAAAATAATGGGAACAAAATGTTAAAAAGCAGCACAAGGAGCATTGTGTGAGTGGACAGGTAGAGTTTTGGCTTTATATGTTTATAAGATGCATTAATGGACTGACAAACCTCCCCTTAACTGATAAAAGAAAACATTTTAATGCATTGTTTACAATGATTTTTTTTTTACCATGGGCTTTTACAGATAGTTACAATAATTTATTATTTTCAAATCTCTATTAAAAAATCAGGAAAAATAACAAATTGTTTATAAAATACAACTCCATATATAAGATAGAAATTAAGCAAAAAAAAAGTGAAACAGAAATCTGGAGGGGCTGGCAGCAGAGTTTTAGAAGGCAAGCATAATTATTTGCCTTTCACTTTATTTGCTTTACAAAAAAAAACACTAATACGTGATTTAAAATATCACATTAGTATTGCTTTTAAAGCTTATGACTATAAGCTGCTAGAACAGCTTCTTGAAAAAATAAAATTCAGCCTGAAGGACTGGCATCCTGTGCTAGTTTAGTGCTTGTCTTGAATTCAGTGCAGCTGGAATAGACAGTGGCCTCCTATGATGCTACACATTTGTTGAATGATCATAAATAGAATAAACAGAATAAAGAAAATAACAAATAGTTAAGCAACAAGTTGCTAATTTGAAATCCATTCAAAATATGGAATGTAGTTGTGGGGGTGTAAAACATATCTCGCTCTATAATACTCACCACATACAAACAAGTGTAACAAACAGAAATAAAATCACAGTCTCCATACACTGTTTTACTGGGATTATTTCATTACATAAATGTGGTGCTGCTCTGGCTGTAAACAAGCACGTTACAGCAGTCCAAGACAATGCTGGTGGAAGAAAATTCCATCTTTTTATGAATGAAAGGCAGGCTGAGTGTAGCGGGGCGAGTGATGAGGCAGGTTGACCAATCAGCAAATGACACATTGTAATAAGTAACATCCAATCAGAGATGAACTCTATAATAAGCATAACCCCATTTAATTCAAAAACTAAAAAGAAAGATCAAAATTAAACACATGCTTGGTGGTGCTATAGTTGTTGTTGACTTGATACCTTCCAAATCACTCTGGTTTGCTGTTCTCAAAGACTTTCTGTCCATCATTATCAGATCCAAATGAGAACATCTCCCTTTCATATTGAACAGACCGGAAGGGTCGGGACTTCTAAGGCTGTGTTGGCGTCAAGGGGTGGATGTGAGGAAAAAAGAAGACAAGACTGTTAGTGACAGCACCCCCTCTCATCACAGGGTGGTGCCTGGAAAGCAATCCTCCATTGTGCATGCGTGACAAGAGAGAGCTGCAAAATATTTAAGAGTGCGGACTCTGTTGGCCACAATGAGCATTAAAAAAAGCAAATGATAACTGAATGCTGGATTTATATTTGTACAGTGATACTCAAATTCACTTCACAAATATGGAAGATTTATTGTAGATGCACAATATGCTAATGTATTCAGATGTTTACAGTTTTCTGATGTTGATGAATTACAAATGACATTTACACATCATGTTTCAGTGATCAAGTGCAAAGGTTTATATTCCACATTAGTTCTTCATAAAAATACAGTATATTTTAAGTCAAAATTTGAAATAACTCCAGTCATTTTGGGATTTATTGGCCACATAGTGCACCTGAAGAATGAGTATAAAAAGGAAGAACATTTTTGGAAATCCAAGTGTAATAAAAAGATTGGTAGACATGAAATGCTTTTGTTGATAAAACTCATTTTATTCTGCAGAGATATCTACCAAAGAATTTTAAGAAAAGACAGATGTAGTCCTCTTTCTATGGTAAGAAAATAGAAATAGAAAAGGCTTAGTTAGCATCTAGAGGTTCTGTCCTCCTCCTTTGAAGCTGTTACTCAAAAGAATGGCGTCTTCCAGTGTTGCAGTCCATTACATAGTTGTAGGTCCAGCAGGGTGGGACTTCCGTGGTCTTGGGCGGCAGTGAATAAAATACAGTATATTGGGATCACTTGTAATCAATTATCATTTAAAAACTTCGTAAAGTTCTGATTACTTTGCTAGGCACTTTGTATTACAAAGTTAACAAGTTAGCCAGTTTCAGGAATGTCATTACCACACTTTGGTGAGGTTTAATTTGTAGCTCTTGGGGTACTGTAATATTATTTTAGCTCAGTAAATTAACACAGTCTCTTTGTATGACATTCTTCATATTGTGACTGGGTTCGGCACTACAAGGCAATAAGTTTAAGTTCAAAAGGAAGCAATCATACAGAAAAAGTATATGATATACATGAAATTATGGTAAAAATGATGATTTGCTAGTCCACAGGACAAATTATCCCTACCTAATGTATCTGCTTATCTATTGCTAGTAATTCTTTGCCACCCACATTGCAATTTTGTGCTTGAATTTTGTTGGAAAATAGGCGCATAGGTTGAGCTTTCCACATTCTGGAAATTGTTGCAATAAGAATAACCTGACCTCAATATTAGACACATCATTTGTAACTCAAAAGGGAACCTTACATTAGGGTGCCTTAAAACTGATGAATTATGTAATAAAATGCAAGGACTATGAGATAATGAGTCCTCATGGGGTTGTACAAATTATTATTAAATAAAGCAGGCTGGGGTCTGTTACCAAAAAAAAAAACAAAAAGCAGTACTGACAAAATCAAAATAAGTAGTTAAATGCAGTTGAAAATTCCTAAGCATTACTAAATAGCTTGACACTAACTAACACTAAATGTGTGATTTCCCCATTTATTTTGTTTAATATCAAAAACATTGTGTGCATGGCAACATCATGCGTCATCATGACTTCCTTGTCATGTGACTAGCAAACAAGTGTCATAACGATCTCTCTCTCTCTATATATATAAAATCCAACGTCTGTCTGTATGTCTGTCCATTTTTCACATGAGAACTACTTAACAGATTTACATTGGGTTTTTTTCACTAATTTGCTTGATCACTCCAGTTGATTTTGCGACTTCTCTAATTGCGTATCACAGTTCGCTTGCAGGAGCGATTTATTTATCCTAATCGAAGACAGAGGCTGCACGCTGAGGGGAGGGGGGGCAGGACCTCAGGAGTAAGGAACCCGGTGACGCCCTCCTCACTCATGTGCTAGCCTCCGTTCAAGTCACTCTACCTCTTGCCTCGTGTTAGAGCATACCTTGCTTCCACTTAGCTAGTGATACCTGTTTGTTTATTGATTTTTAATGTTTGTCCTGTTTTACTACTACGCGGGTGGAGCCACAGGGAATGGCCAGTAAACAATATGGCCACAGCCATCAGAGGAGCTGAGAAGATTGAACATCCTTTGCACTTAAGACGTAGCCTCACAACCATATCTATCTGTGGAATAAATAATTCATGTCTGAACTTCATCATCTGGAGTCAAAAGATAGGCTGAATTTCTGTACACTTCCACTGGGGGAGGAGGAGGAGCAGTCCTTTTTACAACAAATAAGAATACAGTGGAACCTCGGTTCACGAACGTCTCGGTTCACGACCAAAAAGTTCGGCAAACTTTTGCCTCGGTTCACGACCACACACTCGGTATACAAACAAGCCAGTTTCCCTTTTGGTTTGTGTGCGCTGATGATTTCCGCACGTGTTGCATTGTTCTCGGTCAGACGTGCCTGCCTGCTGCTAAGAGAGAGGGAGAGGAGGAGGGTGCTGCACGTGCGTGCCTGCCTGCCTGCTGCTTGGGTGCAGGCCTGCCTGCTGCTGAGAGAGAGGGGGGAGGGTGCGTGCATGTGCGTGCGTGCCTGCCTGGCTGGTTCATACGCACCGATTACTGTGTTTAAGCAGAGCCGCTCCCTGTTCATTGTTCTCAGTCAGACGTGCATGCTTTATCTGCACTCTCTTTGTGCTCTATAGTATTTTGTGTGCTTTTGCAGTTAACTATGGCTTCTAAGCAAGTGAAGAGTGGTGAGAAGAAAGTTTTGAAGAATATTGAAATCGAAGTAAAGAAAGAAATTATTGAAAAGTTTGAGCGTGGCATTCGTGTTACTGATCTTGCCGCAGAGTACAAGAAGTTAAAATCTACGATTTTGACTATTCTAAAGCAGAAAGAATCCTTTAAAGCAGCTGATGCTGCAAAAGGAGTTACAGCGTTAACCAGGCAGAGGCTTCAAGTGCTGGAAGAGGTGGAAAAACTGTTTACCAGTTTACTCATTTACCAATTTGAGAACCCTCGTGCTTTCAAGCAGCACAATGTAAACAAAGCCAAATGCCAGTAATGTGGAGGTCAAACACGATGGGCTGGGTCACAAGGACTTTGTTTTTGGAATGGCTGCATGAGGCTTTCGCTCCCACCAGCTAAACAGCTAAAAACACCAGAAACCCAAGAAATCACAAGAGAGAAAACACCTGAAGGAAAACTCCCCTCCATTGCCGAGCCAGACTCTCCCTCAAAACTGTAACCTACTCTCCACCCAATTCCTCCTCACTTCATGCCAGAACTTGACTCATGCAAGGTTAGTTTTCTTGGTGGTTTATGGTTTTTGTATTACGGATTTTTCAGAAGTTAATTTTTCAGTTCGTAGCGTGAATTGTTGCAATGCTACTTTTCTCTTTTTTCAAATGTTCGTTTTTTTCCCTGTGCTTAAAACTCATTTTAAAAAAAGTGTTTACAGCGATCGGGCTGTAAGGCTATTAGCATGAACTCCTGCAATGTTTTTTGGTTGCTTCTGGTTGGTTTTTAAATTAAAGTTTGGATTTGTTCAAATGTTCCCCTCTGTTCAGAGAGAGAGCGCGAGCGAGCCTGCTCGTGTAGCTGAGCAGGGAGCCTGGGTGTTTTGTGTCAGTATTATTCAATGTTTTTACATTGGTTTACTATTACACTGTGCATTCTATGGTGTAATTAACTATATTTGTGCTTAATCTTTACATATATTTTCATATTTACATACAGTTCTTACGGTCTGGAACGGATTAATTGTATTTACATACAATCCTATGGGGGAAATTGCTTCAGTTCACGACCAACTTGGTTTATGACCAGAGTTTTGAAACTTATTAATAATCATGAACCGAAGTTCCACTGTACACTGATTTGAGATGAGAGACATGGAACATGTGGATGTATCCTAAAATGACTAAGGATAGCCAGTGGCTAAGATGCTGAGCTGAACTATTTGTGAATGGTATAATGAGCAATGTAACATGGACCTTCTATACATTGCAGGATGGGATTCTCAGGTTAATTGTTCCATGCAGTAAGCAATGCTTTTCTGTTCTACGTTAAAATATGAAGCAGGCCTGCATCTTCCATCATGAAAATATCTTATGAGACGTTCCTACTGTTAACATGTTTCTCTCTACCAGTTTCCAATTGTCTTTTTTAGTCCTTTAAACTACGAAAAGGCAAGCTACAGGGGAGATTATGGAGTTTATTGAAAGTAATTGTTTTTTGTTGACATTGTCATATGTGTGTGCTTGGGAGACAGCTTAAGGGCTCTGGTGATGGTAGTTACACACTGAACCAGGGGTTGGCGTTGTGTGTTAATGCCTTCTTTCTACCCCTCTCTACAGAATGGAAGATTGACAACCACTCTTCCACTGCCATTACTTCCTTTGTCGGCCCTCCTGACCTGCCCCTTCTTGCCTGGAACCCTTAAAACTGGAAGTTCTGCCATCTTTGAGTCAGTTCTACGTACATCAGACTCTGAAAATACATTATCAATATCTTTGTAACATTCGTTTTTTATTTATTGTCATTAAACAGGGTCAAAGATGTGCCCCAAACCTTTTTTTGTGTCTGTTTCTTGTCTTACAACATGAAGATACTCATAACATGATATTCTAGTAGAGAGAGTTTTTAAACATTCTTAGATAATTCAGCTAAAAGTAACAATTCAGACAGAATTTATTGTATCCTGTAAATATTTTTCAAGGTTTTAGTCTATTTGCTTTTTTGGGTGGCAATGGTTGTACTTATTTACTAGGGAATCCAGACGCAAAATTATATTGACTTACAAATTCACCAGCCAAAGTCTTTAAGATCTTCTGTATAAAGAACAGTTTGAACATCCAGTAAACACCACATTGCAGTAGTCAATTCTACTAGAAATAAATGCATGAATTAATTTCTCAGAATCATGTTTATTTAGAAAGCGCCTTAATTTCCCAACATTTTTAAGATGGAAGAAACATGATTTGGACTAATTTGTAATATGCGCTTTAAATAACATGCTAGAGTCAAAGATAACTCCTAGATTACGGGCTGATTCAGTAAAATTAATGGGGATTCCAGCTGAGTTAAATGGTGACAAAATATTGTTGTGATCAGCGTCATTCCCTCCAACAATTAACATCTCTGTTTTATCTGTGTTTAAAGACAAGTAGTTCTGATCCATCCACTCCTTTAATTCACTAACAACTAATTAAAGCAAACATTGGAGAAACTTCATCTGATCTAAATGAAAGGTATAACTGGGTGTCATCTGCATACGAGTGAAAATTAACAAGATGTTTCCTAATGATAGAACCCAGTGGAAGCATGTAAATTGAGAATAGTAAAGGTCCCAGTACTGAGCGCTGCGGGACACCATATATCACTTCTGCTATTCAGGTCCCTCTAACCAGCTCTAACTAAGTTCTCTGTTACCCACATTGTAATTTTATGCTGAATTTTGTTGAAAAGTAGGCACAAAGATTGAGCTCTTCACACTCTGGAAGTTGTTACAATAACAACAGCCTAACCTCAATATTAGACACATCAATTGTAACTCAAAAGGGAGACTTACATCAGGGCACCTTAAAACTGATGCTTGTTAAAGGCTTCTTTTAATGTTAGGCTCTCAAGCTTCAGTAGTCCATTGACGCATATGAGGAACGGCGGTAACAGGTGCAATGACCGAGTTGAAGTTTTGTAATAAATCTCCTATAACAATTATAAAATGTCCTAAAATGTAGCACTTGTTTCACCAAGTTTGGAACACTCCGGAATGTTCCAGAAAACAGTAGCCTTGATCTTTCTTTGGTCCATATGTAGTTTTTAGTGGATAATGCAGTTTTAATATGCCAAAAATAGTACAGTGGGTTTATATAACTTGCATCACTCTAATCTGAGTTAAGAATGACTGTTGGTATGTATATCTGGGAGAAGCTCAACCGATTTACATGAAATTTGCTATGAAAATTTATCTTGGTCCCTTTTATAGTATCGGATGAGGCTCGGTGGTGGACTCTCTGAGAAATCTTTCTATAATGCACATTATTTTCTTACATTTCTAGTCCCAAATCAAGAATGCAAACAAACAAATTGTCATGAAAATTTAATGATAAATCAAAAGTATACCTGCTTAAAAACCAATGTATGCATTACATCAGTCATGCCCCTAGGGGCAAACTCTTAGACTTCGACAAATAATCATTTTTATTAAGGGTACACCGTGTTCAATGTAGCCGTGCACATTCTTTGGAATAAAGTCAGCATGTTTTGCTACTTCTAAAAGATTTAAAACCACACATTGAAAGTTAAAGGTCTTTGCAGCCCATAAAAGAGGCTGAAATATTGACAAGCAATGGAACAGGTCAATCGTTTTCATCTCAAGAATATCTTCACTTACCAATAATTTCCCGTTTTCTTTTAAACATCTGTAATTTCCTAATTGTATCTACTTTGCTATGACCATAAACAAATCACAAAGTCAGGCGCTGAAAATTGTAGGCATTAATTGAAGAACAGATTATTTCTCTCATATGTAGTTTTACAGTATGTTGCTTGTTCACAAGTGATGTCAAACAGGTCTTTGCTTATATACGTTCCACAGAATACAATAAAAAATGTTGTTTACAAAGAAACAATCACATGACATCTGACGTTTATTCACCTCAGATTACTTTTATCCATTTATATAAACAACTATATTTAATATTTCAATTTAATTGTAATAATTCTATAGTATTGTCACACACATACATGTGCATGAGAGGCAGTTTAAGGGCTTTGGTGATTGTAGTTTTCCACCACTCCAGGGGATGGCACCATGTGATAATGTTCTCTCTTATTCTCCCTCTGCAGACCGCAAGATTGACAGCTCTCCTCAACCAATGTCACTTCTGATGTCTGTCTATCTGGACCCACCTCTTACTGCCTAGTTACCATATGACAGGAAGACCTACCTCCTTGTTTTGTGTATTTTTATACATTTTCTTTTAAAGTTCAATCAGTTTTGAATTAGTAATCAACTCAACATTGTTAACCAAGCTAGTTTAGTAAATAAATGCACATGTAATCATGACTAAACCTCAAAAAGATGTTGAATATTTCTGTTTGTAGCTTTTAGAAAAAGCTGCTGATATAAGTTACTTGTTTAATACACAGAACAAAGGAACCTTTATTTTTTAATCCTGTATTCCAAAAAATATGGTACAATTACTTCAAGCTACAATGCCCTAAAAGAACTGGCTAACACTTTGTTAGTAAGCCACGAACAACCTAAAAATGGAAATGATTGTTGTAGGCACACAATAATAGTTATCTTTTGGTTGTTTATGATGCATAAAACACTGCCCAGGTGGTTTCTGATTTATGCTTAATGCTGGCAATAGGAATACAGTAGAGCACTTTAAAACACTACTGAAAACACATTACTTTAACATGGCCTTCTCCTAACTTCACTTTAACTTAATCTGGATACTCTGCAAGTTCAATTCATCATAATAACTATTCACAGTGTTTCTAAAAACCGTACTAACCCCTACTCTCTCTTCTGTTTCTTTTTCCAGTTTCTTCGTGGTTGTGGCCTGCGCCACCACCACCTGCTCAAAGCATCATAATGCTCCAATACTGATGGACTGAAAGCCAGAAGTCTACGTGACCATCATCATCAAATCCTTCCGTGAGAACCCTAAATACAAAGAGGACTGTTTCATTTATGTTAGGTAGATTGCCCAGAGGGGACTGGGCGGTCTCATGGTCTGGAATCCCTACAGATTTTAATTTGTTTCTCCAGCCATCTGGAGTTTCATTTTGTTTTTTCTGTCCACCCTGGCCATCGGACCTTACTTATTCTATGTTAATTAATGTTGACTTATTTTATTTTTTACTGTGTCTTTTATTTTTCTATTCCTCATTTTGTAAAGCACTTTGAGCTACATTTTTTGTATGAAAATGTGCTATATAAATAAATGTTGTTTTTGACTCTGTGCTTTGACCTCCAAAGGTCATGTGAAAAGACAATTGACTGTCTGGGTTTAATAAAGTATATAAAGAAAATCTAATTTATTAGGAGTGACTAATTACACTGGTTAACAAGCATTTTGCTACTGGGATTCTTTCACCTGTACTTTAACAAATTTCACTTGCTGACTCCAAATCTGAAAACCTTTTTCATCCAGCACGTCCCATTTTTTAGTTATGATGTTCCAGGTCTTGGACAAATAGGGTGACTGGACAGTAAAGGCGATGCGTTTCAGTATTTAAGAAATAAGTTTGGTCTTGAGAAAATTGAAGCCAAAATTAAGGAAGGTGTTTTTGTTGGCCCTGAAACCCGTGAACTGGTGCTTGACAATGAGTTCAAAAGGAAACTGAAGCCAACTGAATCAGTACCCTCATTTGTGCAGGTTGTCCAGAATTTTCTTAACAGTCACAGAATTATACTGAGCTAGTGGAGAATATGCTGAAAGTATATTATCTTACGGGAGCCAGAATGTCACTGAAGACACATTTTTTTACATTCTCATTTCGACTTTTTTCCACCAAATCTAAGCGATGTCAGAGATATAAAGGTGATGGAAAATTAATATCGGGAAAAATTCACTCTGAGCATGACGGGTGACTACTTTTGGTTCTTGCAAAGAGAGACTAATGTGCAGTACAAGCGCAAAATCGAGTGCCTCCAACATTTTTGGGCACGCCGACCTTACTTTTATATTGAGGTAAATTGACATAAATATGCTTTAATGTGTCTCTGGTATCATCTTCTCGTTTGTTTTCAGAACAAACACATCAAAATAATTTTGGTGGGACAGAGTCCAGGCACCAGATATTGTGGTGATCTATTATATTGATATTCTCATGTGTCGAAACGTCAATGATGGTATTTCAAAAACCTAGCTTAATTCCGATTTCATATATGAAATCAGTGTTAAAAACTTAATAAAGTGCTGGGGCCTCATGTATAAATGGTGCATACGCACAGAAATGTTGTGTAGGAACGTTTCTACGTTCAAATCGCAATGTATAAAACCTAAACTTGGCCTAAAGCCACGCACATTTCCACAGTACCTCATACCCTGTCGTACGCAAGTTCTCTGCTCGGTTTTGCAGACTGGCGCCACCCAGCGTCAAAGCAGTGCTACTGTTCCTATGTGGTTTATCTTTCTTTTTCAGATCTACATTCCCAACGTGGCTTTATAAATACACTGAAATTAACCGTATATTGTTTATTACCTGTAACAATATAATGGTTCACAGAATGGTCAAACTATTCCAAATACCATAACTGCTTTAGCGTTGTTACTCTCACTGCACCTTCTTCTTCTTCTTTCAGCTGCTCCCCTTAGGCGGTTGCCACAGCGGATCATCTTTTTCCATATTACTCTCACTGCACCACTCGGAGCAGCTGACCGCACAGAGAATTATCAGTATACAGCATCAAGCACATGCTGCCTCAGCCATGCTTCCTATTTGAACTGCTGCTCACACGGCAAACGCTTCAAACCTTTACTGTACGGACCTCGCGGTTCAGAAACAGTTTCATTCCAAGACCTCTAAATGCACTCAATCAGTCCATCAAGTGCTCCTTGTAGAACTGTTTGTACTTATAAGTACAATCACCTCACTGTAAACTTGCCATACAGTTATAATATTGCACAACTTGAGCCACTTTATAAAGCACGTATTTACATATGATGACAATATCATTTTTAAGATGAAATGCAGCAAAATATGTTTGTTATACAGATAAAACTTCAACTTTATTTAAATAATCTATATTATTAATAATTAAAGGACACGGTGTCGCTATGCTAGCATGGATCTGGTGCTCCGTTCATGGATTGATCCTACCTCGCACTGTATGCTTCACTGGGACTGGTGTGAAGGATAGAATAATTAAATATGTACTACAAAGATATTTCAATGTTCCTTAAAAGGTTTGATGAACCGGCATTATAAGCTTACAGATGGCTTAACATCTATTACAGAGCTGATTGTGTGGCGATTGGGTGTTTGGAGAAGGAAAAGGAAGGACAGGAATTGGAGGTTAGTACGTTTGAAAGAGACAGCACTGCTGTAAATAAATTATTTCATCGAAGGTCGCGCACAATCACTTTGCCACTGTGTTCCCATGTTTAATAACGTGCTTTAACTCCTATCATCATGAAAATTATATCAAGTATACATCTCAGTATTTTAATTATTCAGAGAGCTGTAATATTACGAATGTAATGGATTCTGTGTCCTGTCGGTGGAAGAGAAAACCCGGAAGCATGCAGTGATTCACACACACAGAAGATCAAATACAAAACAAAGCATTTAACGTGCTACTTTAGTTACGATGGGATTTGAGAAACTAGTAAATTAAAACGATTTTAAGAAGTTTATGATGTTCTACTTTAATGACAAAATAAACTACATGAATAAAGTGAAAATTTAGAGATTAAATTTGACATTCCGTGCTTTTTTCCCCACTGTGTGCCTTTTTTTTTCTCTGTACCCTAAGCTTTCATATGACACTCAGGCGGTGGGCTACAACTCGCCTTTTCATGGTGACTTTGATATCTGACAACTTCTTCTTTTTTTATTTCGGGCACTGTGCGACTTTGTGAACTTGAGCTTTCGAGTTTCTCTGTCACACTATGTCAGTCGATCAACTTCCTTTTGTTGTTTATACCACTGGTTAAACCAACAAATAGTAGGTTTTTCATTTGCCTCCACTTGGTATTCACTGAAATTCTTCTATTTTCTCTCATGCTTTTCCCATTGTCTTTTCACAGAATGCTGAGCTTAAGGGCTATTTATATTGATTTACATATTCAAAGAGGCGTAATTCTGGGAAGAGTTGGGGCGGGACAGCAGGCGCATGCACAAGCGTTACTTTTCACGCTGACCGGGATTTATATAGCGGAAGAACGCGGAAGTTGGCGAATGCACAGATTTATGCATCTGGATTTTTCTGTGCGTAAGCATTTCGGCTTTTGTGTTTACGTCATGTTATAGTGTGAATTCTACGTACGGAGTTATGCATGAGGCCCCTGGTCTGAAGTTCCCAGAAGCAAACAAAAAATATTTTTTTGTAGACTAGTGTTATTACAGCTAAAAGTTGGGACGGTCATTTGGTAGGGCCTTACTTTCAATCAAATTCAGCTGATGCCAGGATATTGGTAGCTCCCACAGCATCTTTTACTTCACTCTGCATTATTTTAATGAGTTTCATTGTAATGTATAAGTATTTGCTTTGCAAAAGGCTTTGTGATTAAAATAAACTTTGATTTAATAGAAGTTTCATTTAAAGAAAACAGTTCATTGCAGATATAAAAATTCAAAATATTCCTTAAACAAAGAATATGTGTAGAACAGATGCACAATGCACAATGATAAATATCATCCTGTTCTTGAACATTGTCTTTTAAGTCCTTAATTCTATTAAACTGTAGCTAAAATATTAATAAGTTTCTTCTTATATTGATTTAGCCATCTGTGTTATCCCAGAAGCTGTGTTTGATGTACAGTAATGAGCTCAGCAGGACAAGTGGCTTTCAGACTGCAGGAGTCCTTGGAGATGAACACAAATTCAAGACAAAATGACATCAATTACCAGTGGGTTTGACATTCCAGACGTGAAGAGATGGCAGAAGAAAATGCTCACCGGTTAAATGGCAGTTCTGTCCCTACTGCCTCGTCCAATGTCACTAACCAGTTTTCACTTGCTGCTTGGCAGGTCACCCTCTGGTCCATAGCTTACAGCTTGGTAGTGGTGGTCTCGGCTTTTGGCAACGGAGTGGTAATCTGGATTATTTTGTCCCACAAGAAAATGAGGACAGTTACCAATTATTTTGTCCTTAACTTGGCTATTTCAGACGCCTCGATGGCTGTTTTCAACACCTCAGTCAACTTTGCATACTCCATCTATAATGAGTGGTACTTTGGGTCCATCTACTGTAAATTTCACAACGGCTTCCCCATTACTGCAGTCTTTGCAAGCATTTACTCCATGACAGCCATAGCTGCAGACAGGTGAGTGGCTTCTTCCAAATTTGTAATATTTTGGAAATATGAGAAGTCATTTTAACATAAGGACTTATTTGCTATTTATTTCACATTTTATGCTTATGTCTACAGAGTGAAGCTTTTCTATTAGTATTTTGAGACTAACAAAGGTAAATATGTTATTTAGAACCAACTTAACTGATTTTTAAGACTCTATATTGTATTTCATTTCAAAGAAAAAGTAACTGTCTTTAAACATATGTATTAGGGAAGGTCTTGTAAGATTATTTCAGCAGATCTTCAGTCACATACAGTACATCTTTAAGCATCAACACTCAGTCAGATCATGTTCCTGTATCATACCAGAGACTCCATTAACAATTTAACTTAGGTATGCATTATAAGCCACTGTTTAGAGTCCACAAACATTTTATTAATTATAAATATTAACCATGGTTGTATTCTTAATATAAACATTAAGACTTGCCATTTTGCATTGCTTTGTAACTTGTTAAATTATCGCATGTTTTGTTATATGCCTTATATCTGAAGCTATTAAGAATTAATGATTTATTTACGTTTTAAAAATTACATTTAGAAGATTGAATTTAAAATGGTTTCATAGAGTATGTAATAGAAGATATTACTTACAGTATATGGTTACTTTCATCATTTTACACATTACTATTGCATATATTGTGACTATGTCCTTTGTATTTCTCTGCATGTAAACTGGGAGGTGCAGCAACACAAAAACAATATACACCTCTACACTTTTACAGGGCATTGTAGATCAATTGTAGGAATCGTTCATGTACAGGAAACTATACCTGGACCTTTATTACAGCTGCAATGTTGGAGATATTCTGAGTCATTTCTTCTTGTGGCAGTATCTTGACCGGATGCATAACCATGTTGTAAAGTGAAAGGTCCATGTAGGACAGAAAGGTTCTTCAGGGAAGTACACTTCTTTAAAAAATAAAAAAATAATCAAAAGAGCTGAATTATCATTAGACAGTTGTATTTCAGCATTTTTGTTACATGTTAGTGATGTCGAAGAAATAATGGCTTTTTTTGTAATTCTATATGCAGAATTGAGACATGAAGACAAAACTTAAGGTATGCCTACATGTCAGAATTTCAGCCCAGACCAGAAGAGTTTTTAGAGGTTTCTCTGACACAAGCCACCCATAATCATCAGTTCATATCATTGATAATGTATTCTCATCAAAAGTCAGTTAGACATAACCAGTTTCAAATAAAAACAAACAAATTAAATTTCATTCTTGCTGAATCATCCATCCTGGCATTATTAAGCATTACTCTTTACAGGTGTTGTGGAGTTTCTCCTGTATTACTGATTGGTCAGTGCCTTCTGCCCGGTTAATCTAACAGGGAATCATTTTATTCAGAAATGTTTACAATATTCAACATTTTAAAGATTATACTTTTCAAAACTTCCACAGTGCTCTGTAAAACAGGGTGAATTCATATACAGTAGTCAGGATGCACATTTATTTGAGAATATAAACCGTTTCTGAACATGATAGAAGCATTGGTTAGCTGGAATCCTTAATTAAAGGATATGTTTTACTTTGGCAGGATTTTTGTTTGTTCTCTAAAACTGGTTGTAAATAAATTTGCAATTTTTATAATTAATTATAAAGCATGTCAATAGTATATAATATTCTTTGAACTCACGTGAAAAGTGTGATTAACAAAAAAGTAGTATTTAACAGTCAGTCAGTCATTATCCAACCCACTATATTCTAACACAGGGTCACAGGGGTCTGCTGGAGCCAATCCCACCCAACACAGGGCGCAAGGCAGGAACAAATCCCAGGCAGAGGGCGCCAGCCCACCGCAGAGTATTTAACAGTCTGAGATAAAATCTAAATTTTAAAATATATTATAAACATTTTAAGCATGACATCAAATCATATAAAACAGAGTAACTTTGTTGTATTCAGTAATAATGTATTAGGGTTTATGGCATGATTAATTATTTTATACTTTAAGCTATTACCATCTTTCTTTATTGGATATCCAGGTACATTTTTCAAGTACTTGAAATGTGCAACATATTATCTGTTCTTGTGCAATAAATTGTCTTCTCTTCACATGAGAATAGCCTTATTTGTTCTGAGAATGTACAATATTAACTTAAGATGCAACACTCTGCACTCTAGTTTGATACTTATATTTATTATACTTTATTTATATTTACATGATTACTTTATAGGAATTCTAAGAGGACAGTCCCACTAGTTCTTGATCCTTGAAGTGGTTATGCGGATACCACCAGAAGTGTTTCCTGGTTTGGGTTTAAATTCCTACCAACCAGATGTGCAGCAAGCTTGGAATCAGGAGGATTAGGATTGGATTTGGCAAGAGATCAACCGGTGGGTGGAAGGCAGATCAGACCAGAGGATAGCTGAGAGACAGAGGGAAAGGTACAGAGGAAAGAAGATAGGAGTGTAAAATTGTAATAATTATAAGCTGGACATGTGGACCAGTCATCCGGTCAAACACACAGAGATATGGACATAGAGATTTATTTTTTTCTATTTATTCAGTACTGTTCTAAACCACATGTTCAACTTGCTGGTATCTTTTTACTTTGTTAACAAAATGAACCATTTACCATAGTTCTGGAATCCTGGACACTCATTTTGGGTTTGAGTGCCATTAACATTTATAAGAGGTACAAATTATAAATTTCATTGGGTGAGTAATGGCTTTGAAGTTTTCCTTAAAATTACACTTATTACCTGAATCAAAACCATGCTTTGTATCTTGACCTTATAATAATATTTTAACTAAAAGAAGATTAAGAGCAGACATGAATTAAGTGTTTAAAATTATGAAGGGAATTGGTAGAGTGGATCGAGACTGTTATTTTAAAATGAGCTCATTAAGAAAACGGGGAACACAGTTGGAAGCTTGATAAGAGTAAATTTCGCACTGACATTAGGAAGTTTTTATTTAATCAGAGAACAACAGACACATGGAATAAGCTACTAAGTAGTTTATTAGTAGACAGTAAGACTTTAGGGACTTTTACAACTAGACTTGATATTGTTTTAGAACAATTAAGTGGATAGGACTGGCAAGCTTTGTTTGGCTGAATGGCCTGTTTTTGTCTCGATTTTTCTAATGTTCTATTAAAACATGTGCGTCTCATAATTATTAAAGTTAAAACACAAATGTAAATGAAGTAAAAGTAAACTAAACTGTGGTTTATTTTAAGGCATTGCATGATTTTTTGAAATGTCTCACAAAGATAGTACCCTACAAAATTATTGAGAAGAAAAGCTGATGAACAAATAGCATTTTTCGTTTATTATTTAAACATACCCTCAAAGAATTGTAACGTTTCATTGAGGTAACATTTTTCAAAGAAATAAAAATGTACACAAAAATAAAACCAATTTGTTCTCCAAAAAACATATGTTATTCTTACTGCTACCCCTGTACTTTGTGTGTCTTCCCATTCCTTATTCATTCATTTCTTAATTTCTTATGATGCTGGATGAGATTGGAGAACACATATAAAACTATTCTTCAACAGAAAATCTTGTTAGATCCTTCAAGGTCCTTGGACCTCTCTTGTAAATGTGTATCACCTCATCTTTACACCTAGGTTTTAAAATGATTAAATGTGCTTTTAAAAGATAAATTATGAAAAGGAGTGCAGTAATCCCTCGCTATATCGCGCTTCGACTTTCGCGACTTCACTCTATCGCGGATTTTATATTAAAGCATAATTAAATATATAACGCGGATTTTTCGCTGCTTCGCGGGTTCTGCGGACAATGTGTCTTTTTACTTCCTGTACATGCTTCCTCAGTTGGTTTGCCCAGTTGATTTCATACAAGGGACGCTATTGGCGGATGACTGAGAAGCTAACCAATAAGAGCACGCAGCTAAGTTCTTCTGACTGAGAAGCTAACCAATCAGAGCACGCAGTTAAGTTCCTGCGTGCTGAATGCAGTGTTAACCAGGAAGTCTTGTCTCGCTCATTCAGCATCAACGTGTTTCGCTGTGTAAAGAGTTGTGCTCTTTTGTGTTTATCTTTGTGCATAGTCAAGCCCTTCATTATGGCTCCAAAATGATCTGCTACTGCTTCAGGGGCCATGCACAAGCACAAACGGAAGATGTTAACGATTGCCGAAAAGATAAACGTTTTGGATTTGTTGAAGGCTACGATTCTTTTTATTTAAAAAGTAGGAAAGGAATATAAGATCTACAGCCTCAGTGTCCTTTTAACCAGGGTGCAAAACGAGTTGTAAGTGGATGTAATAAGGCAGTAGTCTGGATGGAATCTGCTTTAGGGATTTGGATTGAAGACTGCCAGAAGAAGAACAACGGCAGTGCTACACAATCGCCTGAAGTGGCTCCTTTAAGGGCTGTAACGCTCTCCTTTGTTGTGCAGTAAAACTAAACTCATTGTTATCGGACAAGTCATCGTGTCATTGTTGGTGAGTAACCGTAATTAATTTTCTACTTACAGTACTTAGTACATGTACGTATGTTTAGTGTCACTGTACACACATTTACTGTATACTATTTTTCTTGCATTGTACGTATTTATTGCTGGTGGCCTGTCTATTGTAATGGCTGTAACATATGATATCGAAGACACTCAATATCTTTAAAATAATATTTAGGTTTTACTGTATATAAACAGTGTGTTTTTATACATAATTTCAATGAATCTTACCTAATATCAAAGGGATTATGCTGTATAACTCTGCAGGGAATATTTATAAACAGTGTGGGAGAGTTTATAAGGGCTTAAAATATATAAAAATAACCAAACAAACATATTGTTTCTACTTCGGATTTTCACCTATCGCGGGGGGGTCTGGAACGCAACCCCCGCGATCGAGGAGGGATTACTGTATACACAAAACTAATTTAGATTTTGCTAGTAACTGGGACACGTGTGTTTTAAAAAAAAAATGTTTACATTTTTTGTGGGTATTTTTTTCCTCAAGTAAGTGTTTAGATTTCTATCATAATCGCAGTGTAAGATTGTGCAGTTAATGACTTTTTTCATAGCTGTTTTGCTCATCTTTACTGCAGAGAATGATATATGTGCTGTTTAAACTTAGCTTTCCATAAACAAAATCTGTATCTCTTATGTATATGTGGAGTGTTAGGCACAGTTTGTTGCAGCAAACATTTGTTTAAAGTTGAAAAAAGCCAGTGTCTTTGCAAGTAAATGAGGTGAGTGATGACAAAAACCTATTATTCTAAATCATGGTGTAAATGCATGGCTAACAGAAATATTGTTCATGGGAAAAATGTATAAGACTGTGTATCCATTTATTTGGATAAGACAAAAGTGATTATTAATCATTGTTTTCAAAATTCTTTTTGAGAAACAAATGTTCAGCTTACTAGGATTATAATGGCTTTTTTACTACAAATTTTCCCATGTTTGCAAAAAAAAATCTTCCACAATGAATTGATATTGTTAGATTTTGTCCGAGGAGAACAAGTGTTGCCTTAATCAGTACTGAGCAGGGTGATCACTTCTGAGAAGGTATGCATCACCATTCACCAACATATCTCTGGACTTGGATTTGCACCCTAGGAGAGTGAGTTTGTTAGTCGTTTGGTTGATTGCCTCTGCCAAAGTGATTTTGATAATGATTGGTTACATTAATTGAAATGTATTAGAGGCTGCTTGTGTGATTAAGACAGATTCCCAGAAGGAGACATGCATGTCAAAGATCAACACGTAGATTGTACAGTGTATCATTGCCTCTTTTGTACTTTTTAAGTGCATTCACATTTCAAAATCACCTACTGTCAAAATCATGTCTGTCTGGATAATTCAACTCAAATCCCAGAGAACGAGTTTTGTTGAATTTTTTTACACTTATTTCTTCAATGAAATGTGCTAGGAAATATCAATATTCATTCAACATGCTTGATAGACTGAATGGTCTCCTCTTGTTTGTCAAATTTCTTATGTTCTTATGTTAGGATCATTAAAAAGAGAGGTGAGAAGTGACAAGAAAAGAGATTTTATTGGAAACACTGAATCTGGTTTCTCTTTCCGTTTGTATTATTTTTTTCAGAAGCAATATCTCTATATGGTAGGATAATGCATCTCAAGTTCAATTATTTAACATCGCTGGAAAAAGAAAATGCATACTGTTGCTAATATTGACGTCTGAAAAATGAGGAGGAAATTCTTGGCAAGGGAAGGCTAAATCTAAAGTAGCTACCAAAACAAACATAGCAAAAGTTTTATTTTATCCACCAGTCAAGAAAAGGATGGGTGTTCTTGAGCAATCATGAGTCAGAATCAAACACAATTGAGAAGTTGGCCCAAAGTGATTCTGGAACAGAAAAAAGTGTATCATCAGTTAGTTTTCAGCAACAGTTACATGACTAGTAGAACACCAGAGCTGTCTTAATGGTTCTGACTTGAAACCTGTTTTAGTATTATAAAAATAATTCGTTTTTAAAATCATTTTAAAGATTCAGACAAATACAGTACATGTATTATCAACAAATGTTAGAGCTTCTAATACCACTCATTCCCATGGAAAAAATATTCTCTTTGAGCTCTATTATGTGCAGTTCTGAAACATTTGTGATTCAAAGAAAATTCTTCATCATAACCACACGACCACTGGACTTTGACGAATACTTTTTTACTTGTTTTTCAATAAAGCCTGAAGCTGAAAGGCCATACTGCAATTTCAAGCTTAACCTTACTTGGAAATTAATTTCCTAAAGGTTACTTTCCACATTTTGGCATATTGCGTGTTTATAATAGATAGAGACCTAGCTTTTCCACATCTCTTTAAAGATTCATTCCTATAAACTCTTTGAAGCAAGTACACTTTCTTTATTTCAATGGAAGCTTTATAGCTATTTAGACAATTTAAATGATTTTAGGAGGAAAATCACTACATTTGCTTGCACTTTCCATCTTTTGTACTCTTTTGAGGGGGATACCATGCAAATGCAAGTCCCTGCTAGCTTATTATTTAGTTTCACTTCTGTTTATGTAGACAACACTATTAACTATTTTAATTATGTGATTTAATGCTACAGTTAATTTAAGAAAGTGAGATGCTACTAAAATCATAACAAAAATGATAGTAGATTAAATAGCAATGGTATTTTCATTCTTAGTGAAGTTTCTATGTTAGTACACACCCTAAAAGACCAGTTTAACCAATTAACGTAACATACAACAGAAAGCCCATACAGGTGCATACCCACAGAGAGGCAGCTAAGGTGTAAACACTGAAGCTATGAGGCAGTGGTACTAACTACTACATCACCAAGCTGCTCACTGTTCACTGTTTCAAATATTCAATATGAATAGTGTATTTTTCATTTATCATTATTATTACTACATTATTTACATGTGACGTATTATTAAAAGGTTATTATGACTTTCCTAAAGGAAGAGAGCAAGTACCCAAAAGCAGAATGGAATAGAAGATCAGGCAATGGAAGTACTAGAGAAGCACACCAAATCATTATTAACAGGCCAGGGGTTAATGCCCAATACTTATATGTTTTGCTTGCCCTTAACTGTTGCTCCTAATCATTTTTTTTGTTATTAGCATAAAGAATTCAAAGTTTGGACACTAAGTAACATGTGCAACAATCTTTTATAAGTGGAGCACAATAAGATACTTTTTTAGTAAATAATATTGCTGCACCCATGCAAAAATTGATATAAAATGGCAGTAAAAAAGAAACAAGAACACAAAATGGTGTGGTTTTATGATGTTACTGTCAAAATGACAAGGAAGAATGCAAAATTTAAAAAATGTTGCAAAACAAATGATGGAGCAAAAATGCTCTGACAGGATCGGAGCAAAAAATACACTGGTCATAACAAAGGGTAAATGTAATTTTCGTGGAATGATGCCTGCTTAGAAGGAATTAATTCATAGCAATTTGCAGTATCCTGTTGTTGTACATCTGTTGTGGTTACGTTATTGTAAGAGTGCTTGGCTTCTCTTCTACCTTTATCTGTACCATACGAGTCATGTGATATCTTGTCTGCAATGGCTGCACAGTGCTCCTGCTCTCCCTGTAATTGCTTTTTAACCCATCTTATACTGGAAAACCATAAATTATTTGACTTTGTTTAATGCTAAGAACATGGTTCTTGCTTAATTAGTCTTAAGAATGTGACATTCTTTGCAGATAATCTGCTCGCTTTAACTCTCCAGAGAAATACTCCAAACCTCCCAATGCTGCAAATGAATCAGACTCCTCTTACTGGGAGATGATGAAAGGCCTCCTTGTGAAGTACACTAACAGGTTAAGTACATATATGCAAGGCCATTTTCTGACCTGACAGCTGAAATGGCAAAAATTAATTTAGAGTAGTCTCTAAAGATGTGCACTCCTTGCATGCCATAGTTTCAAAACATAGCGAATAGAACAGGGCCTTGAATAAAAAAACGAGATTAAGTTGAAGCCGGTAGACCAAGGAGATCATGGATGTCACCAGAACCTATAAACCCTGGGCCTATTGAAGAACTCATAGAAGAACAATAATATGACTTTTATGTCTAAAGCCTGGTCCAGGGCAATCTCCAGCATTTAAGCAGCACCACCTTTGAAATCGAAAGTGCTCACAGAATCCTCATGAAGCAGTTGATCACATCCAAACCCTGTCTCCATATCATCAATTTCTGAAGATATTCCCCTACAGCTGTAACAACTTGCTTGAAGAATGTGTCCATATTGTAATCTGTTCAGTTAGCCAATTAAAGGCGTCACTTGACTTCACTCCTCATTTAAGATATACCAAAAGACAACTCATGCTAACTGAGGCCTGTAAAGTAAAGAAGACTGTTCACAAGGGATCTAACACTAAAATTTTCCCAGATATCCGTATGTTAGAGGTAGCCCCTACTTTATATCTTACTTGATGTAAAGATGGTATTTACTGCGTGAATGGGCAGGCTATTAGACTTTATACTCTTAAACTCTTCCCCTACAGCTGTAATCCTTAGACATTAGACTATTTCTCAACCCTTTAGAGTTTTAGACTGCCAGATAAGGTTGTTCTTGTTCCGATCTCCTTTTTTACTTCACCCATGAGTCTCTCACAGTTGCTTTCTCTCATTAATGCCTATGGTACTCATCATAATTTCCCTTTACATAGATTATATTTTGCTCTTTCTTTTGTCTGATTCAATCAGTCTGAAAAATTGTCTGGTTACCAAATTAATTGAATTAATTCTGCCCTTCTTCCTTTAAATCCCTCATTGTGTCAATGTCTCTTACCCATGCATTCCACTGGCCAAATCAATTTCAATACCCAGATATGAATGTTTCCCTTTTACTGGAAGAATCATCTAACTAAATTTGTATGGTTTAAAAGGATATCCTACATCTTGGTCCTCTGTTTCTTGGTCATTTCATTCTGGATTAATAATCATTAATGAATGAACATTGTTTGCTTTTTAATTTTATTAGTACTATGTTGCATCTTTCAGCATCGGTCAAATAGTGAGCTGTGGTCAGATCCTTAATCTCAATTTTTTAATAGAACAATTAAAGACTATTCAATAAACAGTCAACTTTGACCAGTGACAGATTGGAAAGTTTGGCATAATTGCCTAATTATGAGCTATATCATTGTGCATTTGTGCCTTGCCTCCCAACCCATCTCATTCCTTGGTGTGCCACTGAATCCAATATTGTAGCTACTTTTCACCTTTCAGTTCTTCCTTTCTCGGTTAGTAAGTACGAATTCTGCTGAAATCTGCACCCGATGGTTTATGAAAGTGAAAATGCTCCTAGGACAATGTCCAGTTGGGCACACACACACCTTTCATAGTTTGGCCCTACATGTTGGTGGTAATCTCATCACTTTCTCTCCTTGGTCATGCCAAGGTATTTTGTTCTTGCAGAATGTTTTTGATGATGCTGGGCTCCAAATTTCCCAGTCATTGATTAATTCCTTATTCCTCTTTTTATATACCTAGAATATACACTTGTCATTTGGACAATTGCTGTTGTTTTATCCTCTTCATTCCTCTCTCATTCTCACTCTATCTTCTTTCACTTTCCCCTACTAGGGCACTAGTAGAAGTCCTGCATGCAACTCCTTGTAAGGCATCCTGTAGCACACTAGCAATATTCTCAGCATGGCAATGTAATATTTTCTTATTTCCCCCCTTCGCTTGGAAATCAATTTTAAAAAATATATTCTTTTTCTCAAAAAAATGTAAAATTATCTTCATGTACAGTTCCGATACAGTATGTACAGTATATCTCTTGTACCTAACTTCTTTAAAGTGTTATGCTATGGGCCTGGTTATGGATCCTTACTATCATGTGTGCCTGATGAATGCACTAGTCACACTTATGCATATGTTTTGGAACTGACCAGAAGTAAAAGTTTTCTGATCTATTGTCCCTAACTTTCTGTTCTCCATTGTCTCTCTTCTACTTACATCTTCTGCCTCAAATATTTCTTCTTTTGGATATTTCTCTGTTTCTGTCTCTTGTTTTCAGCAAGCACTGTTATTGCTACTCACTATTGTTGGAAAATCTATATTAGCTTCTCACTGGAAATTTGTGTATTCTCTCTTTCACCAATTATACATTTTCCTTGTACAAATTTACTTTTACTTGAACCTTCCACACCACAGATTAACATGTCACCTGGCCCCAAAATTGAAAGATGAAAATATGTGGTGAAACTGGTTATGATTTGGATAACAGATTTCAAGCATTGCATCCCAGACTCTACCACTTGACTCTTGATTTTTTTTTTTTCATGTTATATGGCCTGATGGTTGTGGTGTCCCTCTTTGTTTAGCTCAGGCAATTTGACCTTAATTGCTTCTGATTTTTGTTTATACTGCCAGGGCAAAAATTATGTATTGGGAGTTGGGATGGAGAAGAATGGGGATGGCTTCTTGCTTCTGAAAATTGTAAATGTATTTTTTTCAAATTGACTTCTGTTCCCAATAAAAATTTCATCAGTACTGTTTATAATTTATGACTTTCTCTTTATTAATTTTTTTCATTGTCAAGAATTTTTTTCAGCTTCCCTTCTCTGAAGAGATTTAGCTTCTTATTTAAATGAAACCTTAACTTTGTGTTGGAAATTCCTGGATGGTGACATTTACACCACTTCTTACAGGAATCTGGACTGAAATTCTTTGTTTTCCTTAGTCATCAGGGTATAATCTCACTGCACTGACCACTGTGCATGGCATTGTGTTGTTTAACACCTGATTATTACAAATGCATTTTAACTTTGCTTTAGACCGATAGCATGTTGCAAAGTTTCCTGTTACCAAGTGTTAAATGATTTAGTGACAGTTGTTATGGAGATTAAATAATTTGCTCGATACTAATAAAATTATACATTATTAGAAGCATCATTTCTCATTGATATTTCGCTTATTTCTTCAGGTACATGGCCATTATCTACCCTCTCAATCCTAAAATGCCATCAAAAGTTTCAAAATCTGTCATAGCTGGAATTTGGATACTAGCTATTGGACTGGCTTCACCTCAGTGTATATACGCCACAGCACAGCAAATCCCAGGAAGGACCATTTGTTTTGTTAACTGGCCTGGTGCAACAAAACATTTTATGTAAGTATGATTCAGAATTGTTAACACCATATTAAATGATCCAATAATAATGCATTCAAATACATTAAAGAACATAATCATGAAGAAGACTCCAGAATATCGCTTTTTTTTAATTTTATTGCTATTCCATTTCCTCAGTGCAGAACACATCCATTTACTTTCAGATCTTCAGGGTTAGTGGGGTAGAAACCCCTTGACTGGGGACACTCCTTCACAGCGCACATTCATGAACACAACTGCTCTTATATACACTAGGGCCAGTTTAAATTTAATCAAACATATGTTTTTGTGGGATGTGGGAGGACAGCCAGAATTCCCAGAGAAAAATTAACATGGACAGGGATAATGTGTTATCTTCACATAGAAAGTGAACAGACCAGGGTTTCCAACACAGTCTCATGGAAATATGAGACAGCATTGCTAAGCATTGTCATTAAATGTGTGTTGTAAAGGTTCCACATAAATTAGGAAAATCAATGGAGGTGTGCATTTCATAAACAAGTCAATAAAATGTCGTAAGGTGTTATGAACAACAGAAGGTATACAATTGTTTGAGTATAAAGAGTCAAAAAGTGCTGCTATGGAATTATTCATGTCGTCTCCTGGATCTCCTGTTGGTGGATATTTAATAGGATATTTGTGGGTCTTAAAGTTGAGACCGATACAGGGTGACAGTTCCAGACTCGCAGTTGCTCAAAAATTAATAAGTAACTAGAAAGTTCATTACACCAAGGACTTGGTAAATTAATTGTGGTTTTAGGGGTCACATTTGTCTTAAATGTTTTATAGTTGAACAGGACATGAAGATATTGCACTGCATATCTTTTCACATCAGTCATACAGATTTCAAAAGGAAACACAAATGCCTTCATACTGGAGGGTCAGTTGCCGGGTCTTATTAGGAAACTGATAGAAAAAGAAAAGGCACAAAAATCCAACATACCAATGGAGAATTTCTGATGGCTAAAATAGACGTGGAAATATATAGAATTAAGATTTAGCTATAGTTGTGGTCCAAGAGTCAAATTACAGGCCAATGTTCACAGATGGTTTGATGTAGTTGGCAGTATCCAAAGGTCAGGGGCAAAGAGTCAAGCATTGTGAATTATGCCAGAGGCCCCATAAGATGTAATTTCATTTTTGTGGTGTGCATTTGAAAATGCTGGCCAGTGTCCAGGCATTAAAATAACAGAAGCTGGAGGTGACCTTGTCAGTGAGAGAATATCAGTGAGTCGGATGATAGAGGCAAAGAGTGCAAATAAATAAGAGAAAATGGCTATGCACAAAACCTTGATTGGCACTACATTGGCATAATGTATGAGTTGCTTTCTGCTCCAGATAAAATGCAAAACGTGTTACAAAAATCCAGATGTAAGCACACATCTAGAAGGAGATACTGATGGTCAGTTTTGAACACTTTTGGCTCTTTAGAATGTTGTTAGGGTCAACCCTGCCAAAACCAAAAATGGAATTGAAGGAATGAACATAGAAAGTGATCCAGCTTCTGCATCTCTAAGGCTACCATTAGAGATGCAATAGAAATCAGTTCCAAGATTATAGTGGCGCCATAAATTTCCAATGGAATGGGTCCAACACATGATTACCATTAAGACTGTGGGTTAGAAGAGAATTTGCAGGGCCCTAGATTGTTTAAAAGCAAAATGTTAGAAAATGGAAAAGACATAAATGTTAAAGAGAGTGGAGGAGAATAAATGAGTTGAGGGTTTGTGTATTCGGAACATGCACAACCAAAGTAACTACAGTAACTAAAAAGTGTTAGGGTACAAAACATAGAAGGATTTACAAAGTTTGTATTATCTGTACATTTACTTATTTATAAATGTTGTTTCTTGATTAACCCCACACTATTGCAAATACATCTGCCATGGAGTTGCTTTTTAAGACTTGTTTGCAAACAGTTGACACAAACAAGAGCACCATTGAGGTATCACAAGGTTATGAACAATCTCAAAGGAATCATACACTGAAAGGAGAGAACCACAAATGCAGCACGAGGGCACATCTTTATACCATCCTGATCGATGTGTTGTCAGCTCAGTGATTGCACACTATCAGTGTTCATCAGTTTCATAGGAATGGATTAGTAGGCACTTATTAAGCCTACCTGAACAAATGTGTCTTTCTGTCTTGTCCTCCCCTGTGCTTTAGTTCCCAGTTGTCTGTTGTTAAAATGAATATTAGTCTAAACTCGGATCCTTTCTTTCTGACTTCCTCTAAAAAATAAAGTGATCCTCCATCAAACACCCTTTATTAATCCAAGACAGATAAGAAAGGGAGATGCTTCACTTATCTTATACAAAAAAAAACTACACCCTCCATCCAATCTGGTGTCAGGCTGCCCTTCCCACAAATTCACAATTCGTACTCCCCATTGAACAAAATGTCTTCCCCATTCTATTCCTGTTTATCTCTTCAACTTCATGAAAATGAAGTCTCACATTCCCAAATTCATCATTCTGTTTCTCATGTTCTTGGGACATAGTCTGATTGAGACATGTTCAGATTGGCATTACCACATTCCAGTCTTTTACAACAAGGCTTGTAGAATCAATAGTTGCTCTATGTCTTCTTCATCCTGGAGCTACTTTTTGTTGATCTTGGCTTGGAATATTTCATTGGCTACAGACAATGAGCCTCATTTTTAATGCTCGCATATACTCTAAAATAGGCTCAAAATGTGTATATGCAACTTCCCACACAAATGTCAGGATTTATGAAAGAAAACTTATTGGAAGAACATGTGTATACGGCAAGTTTGACTCACGTGTACACAACATGTTGAGGAAATTGGGAAATGACGACACCCTTGATCATGCAGGAAAATGAAGCCAAACCAGCCAAATGGCAACTTGCACGCACAATAATTCATATCACTGAGCCATTATTATAATGTGTAACATATTACACCTCAAAAACAATGAATATGAGGCACAGACTATATTTTAGTTTCCTTTTAAACGTAGTCAATGCTACGTATTTGCACTGAAGAGCCTTTTTTAGTTTTTCATCAGTTTATATTGGTTAGATGTTGCCAGTTCTAAGGGAAGTAGCCAACATGTAACGAGTATCTTGACCAAGATTCACTCTGTCATGCTTGCTGTGCTGAAAACCATTAACTGACCAGTAAGGCACCACATCCAGTTTTCGTTTAGTGGGGTGTATAGTATAATGACAACTTAAAGTCATTTTGCAGCTGTGCCCGGTTCTTCTAAAATAGTCAGAGTAATTGACTGCATTAAATTCACAATAAGAAGAAGACACTATAGAAGAAAGACACTATAATGCCGCACATGATCCTGAACTTTCAGTTGCGAAGCACAGCCAGATACTCTTGAATGCAGATGGTGGGGTCGTGACGCATTAGGAGGGAGCTGCTGTACCAGCCAATGAAATTCTGCTGCTTTGTGATTATATATGTATGAGGCTGATTAGCATGCTCTATATATGGACGTTTCAGGACGGCATTCAAGGCACATTCATGTGTGCATATTTACAGGGTGACTGAGATTTACAAAGGGTACATTGCATAGAAATTTGTGTACACCAGGTTTTATAAATCTGATTTTTTTTTGGTGTACACATTTTCCTGTTATTTTTGGCATGCATGCATTTTCACTCTCAAATCCACAAATAGTTTTAATAAATGGGGTCCCAGGTTATTTTAATCATCTGCATTCTTTTTCTTCTATCTACGGGTGAGGTCCATTCTTAAGAAAGTTTTAGATATTTTACTTTTCTGTTTTCCCTTCAGCCTTTTTTTTATTAATATTGTTCTCTATCTCAATTAAAAGCTAGCATTTGCTTTGATTACTGCTTTGTGTTAAGCAATCTATTACATTAGATTTAAAAATATGCCATACAAGTGTGTTCCGTTTTTACTCTGGATTACTATTTTTAAAAAATATCCTTTACTTCTCCAAAAACCCAAATTACCAACACATTCAATAATTAAATTTTATACATTGCATATATCTACAAGAATGGAGCTAAAAGTTGTCCTGGGGCCTCATGTATAACGCCGTCCGTAGAATTCGCACTATAACATGGCGTAAGCACAAAAGCCGAAATGTGTTTACACACAGAAAAATCCAGATGCAGGAATCTGTGCGTACTCCAACTTCCACGTTCTTCCGTTACATAAATCCCGATCAGCGTGAAAACTAACGCTCGTGCACGCGCATTATGTAACGCCCCAAATCCTCCCAGAATTACGCCTATTTGAATATGCAAATCTATATAAATCGCCCTTAAGCGCAGCCTTCTGTGAAAAGACAATGGGAAAAGCACGGGGAAAATATAAGAATTTCAGCGAATACCAAGTGGAGGCAAAGGAAAAACATACTATTTGTTCAAATAAACCGTGGTATAATCAACAAAATGAAGTTGATCGAGTGACATAGTGTGTTGGAGAAACTTGAAAGCTCACATTCACAAAATCGCACAGTGCCGGAAATTAAAAAGAAGTCACATATCAAAGTTGCGTGAAAAGAAGAGTTGTAAGCCCACTGTCTGAGTGTCATATGAAAGCTTATTAGGGTACAGAGAAAAAAGGCACACGGTGGCATTTCCACTTTAATCACGTAGTTTATTTTGTCATTTAGTAGAACATTATAAACTTCATCTTAAAATCATTTAATTAACCAGTTTCTCAAATCACATCGTAATTAAAGTAGCACGTTAAATGCTTTGTTTTGTATTTGATCTTCTACTGTATGTGATCTATGTGTGTGAATCACTACTTGCTTCTTAAACTGGCTCTCTTCCTCCAACTGGACACAGAGTCCATTACATTCGTGATATTAGAGCTCTCTGAATAACTAAAATACTGAGATGTATACGTGATGTCATTTTCATGATGATAGGAGCTAAAGCACATTATTAAACATGTATTTCATGAGCCTCGTGCTCATGACAAGCATTTATCTTTTGTCGAAATTTGTTGCTGCGTTTTTAGCTGTGTTGTTATTTTCTTTCTGTTTTATATTCAATATATATTGGCGTGGCCGCCCCAAGAGTCCTTGCTTTTCTTTCCCCAAGTAACCGATCGCCAAACAATCAGCTCTGTAATAGACGTTAAGCCATCTGTAAGCTTAGCGCCGATTCTTCAAAACGTTTAAAGAACATTGAAATATCTTCGTAGTACATGTTTAATTATTCTATCCTTCACGACACTCCCAGTGAAGAATGTAGATTATTTAAATGAAGTTAAAGTTTTACGTGTATAACAAACATATTTTGCTGCATTTCACCTTAAAAATGATATCGTCATCATATGTAAATACGCGCTTTATAAAGTGGCCCAGGTTGTGAGATATTATAACTGTAGTGCAAGTTTACAGTGGGGTGATTGTACTTATAAGTACAAACCGTTCTACAAGGAGCAATTGATTGAGTGCATTTAAAGTTCTTGGGATTAAACTGTTTCTGAACCGCGAGGTCTGTACAGGAAAGGCTTTAAAACGTTTTGCAGTGGCTGAGACAGCGTGTCCTTGAAGCTGTATACCAATAATTCTCTTTCCGATCAGCTGCTGCTGTGATTCACACTCAGATACAGTGATATAAATACTCTGCGTCGTGCAGTGAGAGTAATATGGAAAAAGATGATCCGCTGTGGCAACTCCTAACGGGAGGAGCTGAAAGAAGAAGAAGAAGGAGAAGTGAGAGTAACAACGCTAAAGCAGTTATGGTATTTGGAATACTATGGCTGTTCCCTGGACCATTATATTGTTACGAGTTAATTACAATCAGATGCATTATACTAATAAACAATATGCGGTTAGTTTCTGTGTATTTATAAAGCTGCGTCATGAAAATAATGAGTAATCACACAAGAACAGTACCATTGCTTTGACGCTGGGTGCCGCCAGTTTGCAAAACCGAGCGGAGAACTTGCGTACGACAAGGCATGAGGTACCGTGGAAAAGTGCATGGCTTTACGCCAAGTGTAGGTTTTATACATCGCGATTTGAACGTCGAAAAGTTCTTACGCAACATTTCTGTGCGTACGCACCGTTTATACATGAGGCCCCTGGTGATTAGACACCAATAAGTATACTTACTTGTATACCATGCCAAATTATGGAAATTAAAATAAGATACAAATTAGAAAAGTACCTGTGTGAAAACAGTATACTACATAACAGCCAATATGATATTATTCAGTTTTTTCAATTCAGTTTAATTTTGTGCAAGCACAGACTGCTCTGACAAGTTCATAGATACAATGCAATTGCAAACTTTACAAATTACTAACTACATAATGAAAGAAATAATAATCTGTTACACTTTTTTGTCCAGGCTACTCAAGCAACTGACAAAGTTGAAACTTTGAAAAAAAAATCTTTGATACACTTCTGCAATGAAGCTACTGAAATCAGAGGTCACCTAAAACCTCGGAATTTAAGATCCAGGTGGGGTGAAGTCATCAGTGGAGTCCCTCAGGTAGTTAGTCTTTGGACCCTTACTACTTCTAATTTATACTAATAACATCCATCCATCCATCCATTTTCCAACCCGCTGAATCCGAACACAGGGTCACGGGGGTCTGCTGGAGCCAATCCTAGCCAACATAGGGCACAAGGCAGGAACCAATCCCGGGTAGGGTGCCAACCCACCGCAGCTAATAACATTGATTCTGGTATTATTAGATAACATTAAAAACGGAGAGACAGCAGATGCTGGAGAGGCAGTAAACTAATTCAAATGGCCCTAAGCAAGCTTCGGAATTGGCAAACATTTGAAAAATGAAGTGTAATATAGAAAACTGCAAAGTGCCACATGCAGGTGAAAGGTGGACTAGCCATAAATACAAGATGAAAGTCACTGTCTTACAGGAAGCAAACTCTGAAAAGGATTTAGAGGTTTACATTGACACAATGCAAGGAATCATCTAAGGAATATGCAGAAGCAATTAAAAAGGCAAAAAAGTAATGTTAGGCTTTATTGTAAAATTTGTTGAATATAAGTCAAGGGGTGTTATACTCAAACAATGTGATGTACTACTGAGACTGCATCCAAGGTACTTTATGAAATTCTAATCACCAAACCTCAGAAAAGGATATGACAACATCAAAAGTGGGTAGTAACGAGTTACATTTACTCCATTGCATTTACTTGAGTAACTTTTTAAAAAAATTGTACTTCTACGAGTAGTTTTACTGCACCATACTTTTTACTTTAACTTGAGTACATTTGTGAAGAAGAAACGCTACTCTTACTCCGCTACATTGGGCAACACTCGACTCGTTACTTTTTTTCATTTACACATTTATATACACAATATTTTACTTGGAGAGAAGTTGCCAGTAGATCTACTGCATGTCTGTTTCACCAAACAGACGTAGCAATAAACTTCCTGTGTCTGCAGCCTGTGAGGGACTTTTTAGTCATACAGGGCTCCTGATCACTGCTAAACGGTCACAACTTCACGGCAGGAGCCTTGCAAGCCAACCCCTGCTGAAGCTTAAACGTCACTTCACTGAATGAAGAACAAGCACGTTTTAACCAAACATGCACAGACACACACAGTCAAGGTAAAGTGAGACAACTTATACGTGCACAAGCTGCCTTGTTCTAATGTTATTTTCTATCAGCTGTGCTATTTGGAGGGCAAATGAATATGCAGTATTATACTGTCAGTGTACAGTATATCTTGTCACTGTAAGTAGTTTGCACAGTTCAAACATACATGTCACCTACTGTAGGTATTGGCTTCAAAAGCTTTGTTTTGAAAACCTGAGATTTGGAACTTTGTGTTATTTGTGCATCTGTATTTTGTAAATATGTTATTTATTTTTACTCATTTTTTATTTTGTTATTTGCAAATAGCAGAATTTGCTAATTATTTAATATTTTTGTCTGTCTTATTACATTTCTAAAAAATAAATAATTTATTATGATCAAACAGTTACTCAGTACTTGAGTAGTCTTTCCACCAAATACTTTTTTACTCTTACTTGAGTAATTTTTTGGATGACTACTTTTTACTTCTGCTTCAGTAATATTATTTTGAAGTAACGCTACTCTTACTTGAGTTCAATTTTTGGCTACTCTACCCACCTCTGGGCAACAGTTGAAACTGTGCAGAGGAAAGGAGAGCAATGAAGTGCATCTCAGGATTAAATGGCATGTCCTACCCTGACGGGCTCACAGAGTTAAATCTCCATCCATTTCCATCCCGCTGAATCCGAACACTGGGTCGCGGGGGTCTGCTGGAGCCAATCCCAGCCAACACGGGGCACAAGGCAGGAACCAATCCTGGGCAGGGTGCCAACCCACTGCAGGACACACACAAACTAGGGCCAATTTTAGAATCGCCAATCCACCTAACCTGCATGTCTTTGGACTGTGGGAGGAAACCAGAGCACCCGGAGGAAACCCACACAGACACGGGGAGAACATGCAAACTTCGGGAAGCGAACCCAGGTCTCTTTACTGCAAGGCAGCAGCACTACCCACTGCACCACCGTGCCGCCATGAGTTAAATCTCTTTACTTTGCAAAAGAGGAGACTACATGGGACCTAATTCTAGTCCTTCAAATCTGCATATGCATGTAGTGGATCCAGCAGAATTCTTTCAACCAAATATTGAATCATGTACTTGAGAGCACTAGTGGATGTTACGGAAAAGTGAATTTAACAGTGAAAGTACTTGTGGGAGTCTGGAACAAACTACCCATTTATGTTGTTGAAACTGAAACCTTAACAAACCTTTAACATGTTTTGGGATGAGATATTGGGACAAGTTAGCTATAATCTAATCAAGTAAGACTGATGGATTTAATGGTCTCTTGTTTATCAGATTTCTTCTTGTTTTTATGTACACCCTAAAACAGTTACACTTTGGATGTGACCATGGATTTGTATTGCCACTTCAGTTCTGTAAGTGATCATGGTCCTTTGTTCCAAATGGTTTGTAACTGTCCCAAGTCTATTCTCTTCTAATTTCTTAAAACCCTCTTTCTACAACCTGGTAGTTCTTTAACTCTGCCTTGTTGACATCTTAAAATCATTATTACTGTTGTAGTTGTAGGCCTCTCTCATGGCTTTCCTAGCACTTTCATTTTTTTCCATTTTCTTTACCATTATGGAAACTATTTACTCCAGATCAGGGTCATGGGGCTGGAGCCTCTCCTGGGTACAAGATAAGAATCCAGGCCTAAGCCTATGTAGCTGTGTGGAGAACATAGAAAATCCAAAAAGATTGTGCCTACAGCAAGATTTCAACCCAAAACTATAGAGCTGTGAAGCAACTGTGCTAGCATTACAATACTATCCACTTAGAATCAGGCATTTCTTAAATGTGCTGTTTTGATCTAAGTGGTAATAATGAGTTAAAGTTAGTCCAAAAATGTAGGACTGCAATTTTGAGAAAATAAATAATTATTATTTTGTACAGGGTCTTTCAATAGTAAAACTATTTACATTCATTTTACAGTCGAAACACACTAGTGGCATACATTGCTTGTTTGGGTTCACAGACTAAGAAATGGCTATTATACAAGTATTTTGAAGTCCAGTGTGTTAGGTATTGGGCTAATATGTCTTCCAAATGATCATATAAATATGCTTTTCAATGCTTTAAAAATGGTTAAGGTTAGTGATGGGTCAGGGAGAGTCAATAAATGTATTAATTATAATAAAATATTTTCAAAATGTTGTTATTACAAATGTGTCTCTGTGAGGAAAGATATTGTGATGTATTCTGTACTTGGGTAAGTTCCAAAGCACTTTTTCTGTACTTTACCATTCTTATTAGTCATTAAATCATTGTTGAAAGCTTTTTATTTGGCTCATTAAGCTCTTACTGGCCAATTTCCTAGCAGCTAATATGTACTGATGATATACACCAAATGGTTGGATAGCAAACTGGATTGCAGTGTGAAAATACATGTGCTTCAAGGATAGTTGGAAGACCTTATCATCATGACTGATAGCACAGAAATAAAACCACAAGGGACAATCAGGCCAGCAGCCAATGGGATATCCAAATAAAAAGTCCACTAGGGTCCATAGAAGGTATACAATATTTGAGATACCTGTATTGCTTCTCAGAAATAGAGAAGGAAAGTTAAATAGAGGGTCTATGGAGAGCTGACAGATTGCCATAAAAGCAGCAAAGCCAGAATCATGCTACCCATTTAAGGGGGGTTTGGAAAGACGCTACATATCCCTGTGGCTATTAGTAATAAGTACATGGTCTCTGACTTTATTGCCTCCTTAAAATACACATAGGTTCTTGACAAAGAAATCCAGCCCTTTAAAGGTAACCAAGGACTTTGGAGTACAGGAATGTTGGATTCCTTCTAGGGAAGTTAACTGGAGCTTAGAGAAGACACCTAGGGTGTGAAAGAGAGAGAGTGGGGGAAAGCGGGATAGTGAAAGAGCGCTGTCCAATTTGTTAGTCTCTGAAGGTTGTGAGGGGAGTGAGCTACCCCACCAAACAGGACAATTTGCTTACAGTACAGTGCTGTGTCAAGAAGTATATCAAAGAAAGAGTATTAAAGGTAAGGCTCCATGGTGGCTCCAGAGATGTTAAATAAATAAGCCAAATTAGTAGTGTAATAACTTCTGTACTGAACATTTAACCAAAACATGTAATTAAGGAAATTAAATTTTCAAATGTTGTGTGTAATCCTGAGAAAGTTTTAAACAAAACTGGGGAGAGGAAGAGAGATGTGCTTGACGCAGAAATTTGAACTGAATCAACTAATGTTGGACACAGATAAGAGAAGAGTCTGTTTAGAGTGCTCCCTGAAAAAAAAAACACTGCTGCAGTCTTTTATATGTGTTTTTAAATGATGGTTCTTCCTTATAGCTATTCATGCTGAAGTATTGACTTTTCTGTACTGTCTGATCTTTGAATTCATCTAATTTGCTTGGTGTTTCATCAATTTATAAATAAGTTGAAGCTCGGGATTGTCTGTGTGCCTGTCTTCGAGTCAAGACCAAAAGGCATATTAAATGGATAAGGTGCTGTAGGTGACGTTATGACAGAAGGCCTTCACCGCAGTGTATGGATGCGAAATACACTGTAAACATGTTTCTCATCAGATAAGACACCTCCATACTACCGTGCAATGGTGTGTAGGAAATGGCAACTGGCTATCTGAGGGGAGGCAGCAGCATGCAGAAACTGAAAATGTTACTACAGCTTGAGGAACTAGAGCGTAAGTACATTGTGATCTGTTTAGCTAACAGACGATTTTGAATAGGTGAACACTATCTTTGTAGCATGGAATTGGCACAGAAGGACTAGAAAAAAACCTTTCTATAGAGAACTTCTCCCAAAGAAATATTGCAAATACAAAGGCACTGCACATCTGCTTTCTTATAGAATTTCAGGCAGTGCAATGTAAATCATTTGGTTAGGGTCACAAAATGAGATTAAACTGAGGATTGAGCTGAGAGTCATATGGTTTATAGCAGCGTTTCTCAACCTTTAAGTATTTGCGACCCGAGTTTTCATAACAGTTTTAATCGCGCCCCCACCAACATTTTTTTGAAATGTAGATGCATATTTTATTATACCTAGTTAACTTTTATCGACATTTATCTAACTCTATATTTATTATTCTAGTATCAGAATGTAGTTTAAGGTAATTTGTTTTGGTTTCAACAGATTTTTTTTCATATTTTTGCTTCTTGTTTAATTTTTTTCACATCTTCAAGCCTCCCTTTTTGTTACTTCGCGCCCTCCTAGGGGGGCCCGCCCCACAGGTTGAGAACCACTGGTTTATAGTCTAATACTGTTGCTACTAGGGTGCATTACTGAGTTGCTAGAAACAGAAATTGAGAGCATTGTGCTCCCAGTAAGGAAGGACGAGATCAGTTTTAGCAACCACATGCATGCCAAACAAATACAGCTGCATTGTAACATGGGAAGTGAAGTGTCATCATAAAGGCTATGTCACATAACACAATTTTTCCAGTGATTTTCAGCCATAGCCTTCATTCACATAATCTTAGTGAGTTTGAGGCAACACTCCCATGAAGCTGGTTGTGTGATATCGTATACCCAGCTACTCACTCAAACTAGTCTGTGACTCGCACCGATAAAATCAAACAGGTTTGATTTTGCCTTTAGCTATAAGACCAGGCTGTGTGTGCATGAGGGCTAACAACCTAAGAATGCTCATCCAAGGTACAATGCATATAATTCAACAAGGAGAAATAAAAAAAACATATGTGCTTTGGACCTCACTAACTAAACAGAAGCATGTCTATCTGACGTCTCGTGTTTTATAAACCTTGAAAAAATGGAAAAAGAAAAAAATGAGCCTTGGACCAGTATAAGATCTCAGGTGTCTGGCAACAGGGATGCAAAGTAATCTGAAGGAATGGAATTTACAGTGTAACACAAGAAAAAAGTGTAAAGAGTTGGTCACCCTCTTTAAGGAAAAATATGAGTCTCGAGCAGATATTATCACGGCTAATGCAGAGCCCAAGGATCAAACTAGCCTACACGTTGGCTGTCCAATTGAATACGGCACTCCTTGAGAGCTGGTTCACAAAAGAATACCATCTTGTGACAACAAAGTACTTTCATGCCACATGTCCAGAAGAGGAGGCCTTCGGAGGTGGAACAGTATTAACATCATGTTTAAAAGAAGAGACTGCAACTAACCTAACCGTACCTGTTACTCCTTCGTGCTACACCGATTCTTTCAGGCAGCATGTTATTGGCTGTCACAAAAAGGAATGAGTATAAATGTGCTGGAAAGTTGCCACTCAATTAGTAAATGTGACATGCCCAGAGATTTTCAGTTGTTTAAACTGACATGGTCCAGTGACGTGTACAGCAACCACAACTGGCAAATATGGCATACCCCACAACTAGAAGTCACATAATGTGACATAGGCTTAAGGATCAGAAGGCTAAGGGTTGTGCCAGAAAAATCCTAAATAGCACTAGTGAGGCAGTTTAGCGGCATACTGGGTCTACACTGTAAGGAATTTATTGTTGATTAATTTTGGTGTTTTTGTATCTACTTGTATTAATGTGTCATTCCCATTTATTTTTACCTTTTCTCGATATTCATCATGATGAGAGACAAATTAGTGTTTATTTTCTCACATTTTTGTGTTATTTTAATATTTTACTAATGTTTACTTTTTGTTCTTTTGATATTTTATTGTTGTCCATCTTCTTGCTTAGACACTGCCACGTTTTGCAAGGCAACAATATTGCACTATAAATGATTACTGTATGCAATACTTTTGACTAATCAAAGAAACACTTCCCTTAGAGGCGAATCCTGAAACAAGAGTCAGAATGAAAAAGAGTTTTAGGAAGCGCAAATCTGGTTTTAACTTTTGAGACAATGATTCAATTATCAGCCCTAATAACATGGAAAAGATATCTAACAAATTCTCTGTGACAAATCAATCAATCAATCAATCAACATTTATTTATATAGCACATATTCATACAAAAAATGTAGCTCAAAGTGCTTTACAAAATGAATAGAAAAATAGAAGACACAATAAAAGATAAACATAAGTCAACATTAATTAACATAGAATAAGTAAGGTCCGATGGCCAGGGTGGACAGAAAAAACAAAAAAAAATAAAATCTGTAGGGGCTCCAGACCACGAGACCGCCCGGTCCCCTCTGGGCAATCTACCTAACATAAGTCAAACAGTCCTCTTTGTATTTAGGGTTTTCATGGAAGGACCTGATGATGATGGTCATACAGACTTCTGGCTTCTAATCTTTCCATCATTGTTGGAAGATCAACAGTCTTTGAGTAGATGGTGGTGGCACAAGCCATACCGGAAAAGGAAACAGAAGAGAGAGTAGGGGTTAGTACAGATTTTAGAGCCACCATGAATAGTTATTATAATTAGTTGGAGATATAGAGTATCCGGATTAAGTTAAAGTGAAGTTAGAATTTTGATTACAGTAAAATTCATCAATGTTGGTGCATCATGATGCTTTGAGTAGGTGGTGGTGGCGCAGGCCGCCACCACAAAGAAACCGGAAAAAGAAACAGAAGAGAGAGTAGGGGTCAGTATGGATTTTGGAGCCACTGTGAATAGTTATTATGAAGAATTGAACATACAGAGTATCAGTATTAAGTTAAAGTGAAGTTATAAAAAGGCCATGTTAAAGTAATGTGTTTTCAGCAGTGTTTTAAAGTGCTCTACTGTATTAGCCTGGCGAATTCCTATTGGCAGGCTATTCCAGATTTTGGGTGCATAACAGCAGAAGGCCGCCTCACCACTTCTTTTAAGTTTAGCTTTTGGAATTATAAGGAGACACTCATTTGAAGATCTAAGGTTACGATTTGGAATATAACGTGTCAGGCATTCCGATATATAACATGGAGCGAGATTATTTAAGGCTTTATAAACCATAAGCAGTATTTTAAAGTCAATCCTGAATGACACAGGCAACCAGTGTAGTGACATCAAAACTGGAGAAATGTGTTCGGATTTTCTTTTCCCAGTTAGGATTCTAGCAGCTGCATTCTGCACTCGTTGCAAGTGATTTATGTCTTTTTTGGGTAGTCCTGAGAGGAGTGCGTTACAGTAATCTAGTCTACTGAAAACAAAAGCGTGAATTAATTTCTCCGCATCTTTCAATGATATAAGAGGTCTAACTTTAGCTATGTTTCTTAAGTGAAAAAATGCTGTCCTAGTGGTCTGATGAATATGCAATTTAAAATTCAGATTACAGTCAACAGTTACCCCTAAATTTTTTACTTCCGTCTTAATTTTTAATCCTAGTGCATCAAGTTTATTTCTGATAACCTCGCTGAATCCATTATTGCCAATTACTAAAATTTAGTTGAATATTGCTTGATTTCTTTACAATTTCTACCAATCACAAAATTTGTTTGTTCTCCAAAACTTCCAAGAAAACTGTTATGTACTGTCTCTGATAAAGATAAATTCAAATAAGTGTATGACAAAATATTATTTAGAAGCCTTAATCCACACCCTATTTACCACTAGTAAAGTGACCTCCTGTTTTAGTAAATAAGTTATCTAGGTAACAGAACCATCTTGGCTGTTATTTGCATGGTTGTTAAATTATAGAAGAGATACTTAATCAAGTGGTAAAACTGGACACTGGGTTTTTCAGGCTCAAAGTATGTCATGAGATGCGGTCCATGGCAGTGCAAATTCCAAAAAACAAAAAACAGTGCGTTAAGCTCGAGAGGTGGGGCATTATCCAGGTGTGTTGTCATGTCGGTGGAGTGACTGTGGGGTGTTAATGAGGTGGTCAGTGGATTGCGCATTCATGTGCAGACATGCACGTTCTGCCTGATTGCCTCATTGGCACTCCAATGCTTATTTAAGCATCTGTGCCCGCCAATATTTAATAGGAGCGGCCAAGCGCTAAAAGAAAAAGAGAGGTTGAAGAAGGAAAGTGTGTTCAAAGAAAGATTGGTGGTCTGCTTGAGTGCAGCACGGCTGGGCTGAGCTTACAGGGGCTATGGCACTCTGATGGTTCTCTCCGCTGAGTTTTATAGTAAGAGTGGAGACTTGGATGGACTTCCCGAGATCCAGGTAGTGCAATATGGTGTATGCGATGATGGAGGGCTGGCTAGGTGCATCTTGGCCAAAGAGTGTAGGTGGGACGAGAGTCAGTTGATGGCAACTGTAGGTGCCGGTGTTGCCTCCAGCTGAGCATACCCCCCTGGGTAATCGAGAAAGAGCCAAACTTATCTTGCCAAAGACAACCCGAATGCCCTGAAGCAGTCCAAAAGGGATTTTAAAGTATTTATTGACAGTTTTCAGCCTCCACAATTGAACTGCTTTTTTATGGACTATTTAACGACTGATTTACAGCGGGTATAGAAAGAAATCACCACCTTCAAAATATTTACACTTTTTTAGCTTTACAGCCTTAAATGAAAACGCACACAAAAAATATTTCTTCCCAGCTTTACTTACTGAATGCAATCTATAACATCCAAGTGAAAGATATCACAATTACAGTTTAGAAAAATTATCAAAAACAACAACATTTATTTATATAGCACATTTTCATACAAAAAGTAGCTCAAAGTGCTTTACATACTGAAGAAAAGAAAAATAAAAGACAAAATAAGAAATTAAAATAAGACAACATTAGTTAACATAGAAAATGAGTAAGGTCCGATGGCCAGGGTGGACAGAAAAACAGAAAAAAACTTCAGACAGCTGGAGAAAAAAAATAAAATCTGCAGGGGTTCCAGGCCACGGGACTGCCCAGTCCCCTATGGGCATTCTACCTAACATAAATGAAATAGTCCTCTTTGTAGTTAGGGTTCTCACAGAGTCACTTGATGTTGATGGTCATACAGACTTCTGGCTTCTAATCTTTCCATCATTGTTGGAAGATCAACAGTCTTTGAGTAGATGGTGGTGGCACAAGCCATACCGGAAAAGGAAACAGAAGAGAGAGTAGGGGTTAGTACAGATTTTAGAGCCACCATGAATAGTTATTATAATTAGTTGGAGATATAGAGTATCCGGATTAAGTTAAAGTGAAGTTAGAATTTTGATTACAGTAAAATTATGAGAAAGCCATGTTAAAATAATGTGTTTTCAGCAGTTTTTTAATGTGCTCCACCGTATCAGCCTGGCGAATTCCTATTAGGTGCATAACAGCAGAAGGCCACCTCACCCCTTTTAAGTTTTGTTCTTGGAATTCTAAGGAGATACTCATCCAAAATTATAAAAAAAATCAAAAACAAGACATACTGAGATTAATAAAGGATCGCCCCCAATTTCAATATTTTGTTGAACCACCTTTTGCTTTAATGACAGCCTTGAGTCTGTTGGGATACTTCTCTATCAGCTTTGCACATCTAGATTGAGCAATATTTGCCCACTCTTCTTTACAGAACTGTTAAAGTTCTGTCAAATTGGATGGTGAGCGTTGGTGGACTGCTGTCTTCAAATCTTTCCACAGATTTTCAATGGGATTTAGGTCTGGGCTCTGACTGAGCCACACGAGGACATTCACTTTTTTCTCCTTCTGCCACTGTGTGGTCAATTTTGCTGTGTGCTTCGGGTCGTTGTTATGTTGAAAGGTGAACATTCTGCCCATCTTCAACTTTCTGGCAGAGGGTAACAGGTTTTCCTCAAGAATTTGACGGTATTTTGCCCCACTAATTTTTCCTTCTACCCTAACAAGAGCCCCAGGCCCTGCGGCCAAGAAACACCCCAACAACAAGATGCTGCCACCTCCATGCTTTTCTGTAGGTATGGTGTGTTGTGGATGGTGAGCTGCATTGGATTTCCATCAGGTGTATCATTTGGTATGGAGGCCAAATAGTTTAATTTTAGTCTCATCTGACCATAAGACCTTTTTCTAGTTGGTATCAGAATCTTCAAGGTGCATTCTGGCAAAGCTCAAACAAGCCTTAATGTGGCCTTTCTTGAGAAGTGGCTTTTTCCTTGCGACCCTCCTGAACAAGCCACAATTGTGGAGCACTCGTGAAACTGTTTTCACATGCATACAACGACCCCTTCTTCAAAGTGGCTATTGGCCTCTTGGTAGCCTCTCTTACCAGTTTCCTCCTTGCTTTTCCATCCAGTTTGGAGGAACGGCCGGATCCAGTGAGGGCCCTAGTAGTACCAAACACTTGCCACTTCATTATGGACTTTACTGTGCTCCTCGGGATTGATAAAGTCTTTGAGATTTTTTTGTATCCATCTCCTGCCTTATGTCTGTCCACAACTCTATCCCAGAGACCTTTTGAAAGTGACTTGCCACCCAGAGTCAGTTGTTTGCTGTCAGTTGCACTACCAAGCAAGGGAATGGGCCAGAAACAGCAGTTTTTATGCTTCACTAATCACACTGATTACGATTGATCACAGGTGGATGGAAGCCAGTAACCATGTTCTGCAATAGAAATGGTGGTTACTTATACCTGATTAAGTTTACAAATATTGTTTAGGAGGGGGGTGATCCTTTATTAATCTCAGTATTTCTTGTTTTTTATTTTTTAAAATTCTTCTGAACTGTAGCTGTGATATCGTTCACTTGGATGTTATAGATTGCATTGAGTAAATAAAGCTGGAAAAAATATTGTTTTGTGTGTTTCCATTTAAGGCTGTAACGCAAAAAAATGGGAATATTTCGAAGGGGGTGATTCTTTTCTATACCCACTGTATTTCCTGCACTGCATTATTTTGGTTTTAATAAACATGCGCTATGCACTTTCGGACAATGTGAACCTAGTTGTTATCTTTCACTCGCTGCTGTGCCCATCTCAGCTACGAACTACAAGACGGTCATGTGGACAGTTTGATGGGTATACCACCCAGACATTGACCCCTGGCAAAGTATCTGCTGTCACACTGGTTGCAACTAATCTTTAGTCAGTAACTCCATGTCTAATTTTCTTATTTTAATCAGTGTAAAAGTAACTTTTACCATATTTATGTAAGGACCTCTCTGTTTTTTTCTCACAGTGGGATTCAGACTGTTTTCTTTTTCAGTTTCATTGCCTGGTGTAATGGTCTTAATAACCAAAATTTGAAAGAGCTCCAGCAGATTACCAAACATGCAGCTAAAGTTACTAGAAATCATGTCAACTGATGACTGACACCCTTTACACACAGAACTTCAATAAATCAGGGAGAATAGTAAAATGCAAATAAATCGCTCCACAAATTCCTTTCTCCCCAGTGCCACACATCTTTTTAATAAGGAATATTATAATTTTCGTAGTTTTTCTTACCTAAAATACCCATTTTAGGTCAAATGTTCCAAGAAACTGCTAGAGGCAGTTTCAACAGAAGAGTCTGTTTTTTCAAATGAATTTTTGGAATTTCTGAAAGTTTTAACCTGTAATATCAGTGTGTTTCTGTTCTCTCTGTTGTTGGATGCAGCTGAGAAGGCAAATTTCATGTTTTCTTCTGTAAATATGGCAACCGTATATATTTAAGTTCTCCTGCAGATAAGTCGGGGCTTGATTTTACCGTATAACTTCCGGTATTTTATAATGTCTGTATTTTAAGTCGAATGCAAAAAACTCAGGCTATTGGATGAAGAGTTTATGATATGACTAGCAAAATACCCGCGCTTCGCAGCGGAGAAGTAGTGTGTTAAAGAAGCAATGAAAAAGAAAAGGAAACATTTTGAAAATAACGTAACATGATTGTCAATGTAATTGTTTTGTCACTGTTGTGAGTGATGAGTGTTGTTGTCATTCATATATATATATATATATATATATATTTACACACACACACATAAACATATATATATACATATCTATACATATACACATATATACATACATATATATATCTACATACATACACACACACATATATAAACATATATATACATATACATACATATCTACATATATACACACACAGCTATTTCGTATCAGTGCAATACGCTGCTTGTTAAAATGGATAACTCCTGCTCTTACGTGCAAGTCTGCGTGGATATTATGAAGTATCGTATTTGTTCAAGTTCTATTTAAATTTTAAATAGAAGGAATTTTTATTTAGTCGACAGAAATATCTTTGGTAGGAATGGTAAAAACAGACAGGAATATTATTCGTGAATAAATCAACTCAAACCTTAAACAACTTATAATATTTTGCTCTCCATAAAAATATATCCTGTCTAAATTATACAAGTTAGAAATAAAGTAAACATTAAAAGAACAAACATTCAAATTTCTTTACTCTTATGTAATTTTATATAAAAATAAACTTAGATTTTAAATATCCCAAAAGATTTTGCTCTCCATAAAAATATATCCTGTCAAAATTATACAAATTCAAATATGAACATGCTGCATAACAAAACCTGGAAATATAAATAAAATGTGTTCCTTTCAGCAATAACAAATCAAATCATTCAGTTTTCTTTGCTCATATGTCATTTTAGAGCTGGACGCCTGGCATCTTTTTTTGGCAACAAGTTCGTTTCTGTTTGGTGTGAAGTTCTGTGTTGTGGAGATTCTCAGGATGGATTGCAGGTGCTCATCAGTGAGGCGACTCCTGTGTGCTGTTTTGTTAGTCTTTATCACTGAGAAGAGCTTCTCACACAGATATGTGCTACCAAACATGCACAAGGTTCGAGCCGCATGTAGACGGACTTTTTTTGTTCTTCAAAGTCACCAAAGCGCCGTGCAAACTCAGTGCGCAGTGCGCTCAGTTTATCAGCAAAGTGCGTATTTGGGAACACTGTAGTGACGACTTGGTTTAACATTACTTGGTAACAGGGAAAGTGGGGCAAGGTGTACTGGTGCATTTGTGTCTCCCATAAAAGCAGCTTCACTTGGAATCACTTTGTGATTGTGCACGGGTAAAAACGTCCGCTGAAGTGTCAGGTTCTTATTTAATTATTCTGCTTTCTGTATCTTCTGCATTGCATTCAGGTTACCCTGATGTTTTGTCTCATAGTGCCGTCTTAGATTAAATTCTGTAATTACAGCCACATTAGCTCAACAAATGAGACACACGGGTTCAGTAAACATATACTCAGCCTCCCATCGGTTTTTAAAGGCTCTATTTTCAGAATGAACTTTTCTCTCCAGCATCGTGTGAGCTAGCTTCGCAATAACTTGCAGCATCATAAGCTAGACTTGATTAACGCGGTAAGTGTTCGGCAAGGCAGCTGAAGCGCTGCATTATGGGATCTGTAGTTTATTGTGTTACCAGCGCTTCATATACCCGGGCCATTAATAACAATAATACAGTATATAAAATGATCTCGGGGCGGATATAATTACACGCCGGGCCGGATGTGGCCCGTGGCCCTTGAGTTTGACAAATATGGACTAAATAGAACTTGAAAAGATATTTTTTGAAATGTGATCACGCAATTCAGATAGAGTTGACGCCACTACAGCCTGCATCCTCCTCGCTCTTACTTTTTTACCGTTCATCTAATGAATACACTGAGTATGGCTTTACCAAAACAATCATTGATGGCGAATAAAGTATCCATTATTCGAGTATGTAGATCGGGATATATATATATATATACTAGCAGAATACCCGCGCTTCGCAGCGGAGAAGTAGTGTGTTAAAGAAGTTATGAAAAGAAAAGCAAACATTTTAAAAATAACGTAAGATGATTGTTAATGTAATTGTTTTGTCATTGATATGAGTGTTGTTGTCATATCTATCTATTTATATATATATATATATATATATATATATATATATATATATATATATATATATATATATATATATAGCAATAGCTGCGATTGGCAGCGGAGAAGTAAAAAGAAAAGGAAACATTTTAATAATAACGTAACATGATTGACAATGTAATTGTTTTGTAATTGTCATGAGTGTTGCTGGCATATATATATATATATATACACACACACACAGACACATATATAAACATATATATACATATAAACATATATATATATACACATCTATACACATATATATATACAGTTATATATATATACATATACACACATACATATATATACACATACTGTATATATACACACACACATATATACATACTGTATATACAACATATACATATCTACATATATACTGTATATACACATATATATACAAATCTACATATATATATCTACATATATATATTAGGTGGGACTCGATTAAAAAATTAATCCAATTAATTAGAGGCTGTGTAAGAATTAATCTTGATTAATCGTATGTAATCGACACGAATTTGCCCCAAATCGCAAATGTTTTTTTTTTTTAAAACGGTTTTAGTGGGCTTACAGAATCAAATAATAGACATGGACATGAATATTGTAAACTGAAGCTGTTTTAATTTCTGAAAAAAGCTTTTAAACTGCATTTGAATTCAAAACAGAAACAAAAATATCATCCCTGGTTAAAATTGGGCAGACTTAAAAATAAAGTGGTAGTTTAAGTACTTTAAGTACATTTTCAGAATAGTATTGTCTTTAAATAATAATAACCAAAATTTCACCATAAAGTGCAGTTTTTCTTCTTAAAAAAATAAGTCAGAAACATAAAAGGTAATTTGACCAGCTTACTCTTTAAACTCTGAGTAACATTAGCCAAAATTATTTTGTACATTAGGCTAAAACAGTGTGATCATTGAACATTTTGTAATTAGATGTATTTAGAATTACTAACGGTCACGGAAGTCCAATGATCCCCAGTAAGAGCCACAAAGTCCGCTTTCTGTAATGCATCTAATTTTGCTTGCTTTTCAGTGTGCACAAAACCATGCTTTTATCAAGGCTTCGGGTAGTCGAAATGATCAGTCGTAGGAACGCTTTATTCCGACTCTAACATTTTTGTAGCTGTGATGTGTGCATCAGTGTAATGGATGTACCAGGAAATCATGCATTGACAAAAGTTCCCGCTTGCTTGGAATTGAAAGTGTGATTAAATGCGCTATTTTTAACGCGTTATGGAGTACATGCATCGAAGCTTCTCAACTGTGCTTGTGCTAAGAAAGGGAAAATTTTAAAAATAACGTAACATGATTCTGCGTTAACCTAATATTTTTTCATACGTCCCAAACCAAGGAGATGGGAAGGTAAAATGAATCGGTAGCGCTGCGACATAGTCAGTACATCCCTCTCGAATCGAACCTCGAATGTCGGCGTTAGAGGCTTAAGACTCTACAATTGCGCACCGCTTGTCTATGCTAAAGTATATATTGTAGATCGGGCTATAGATATACATTTATATATATACCCGTATCGCAGTGGAGAAGTAGAAGTTATGAAAAGAAAAGGGAACATTTTAAAAATAACGTAACATGATTGTCAATATACAGTAATTGTTTTGTGAGTGTTATTGAATGTTGCTGTCATCAAGGATTTGATTATCATTATTTCTTTCAATCAGGCTCGTATTTGTACGATGTGTTCAAGTTACATTCCGTGTTTGTCAATCGCTGTAAAGATAAGAGGTTTCATTCATCGATTAGTTCCTTACTGCATCAATAAACAGCTCGTCTTCCTTTTTATCTGTGATGTGACAAACTGCATGCACGGGTTTTTTTTTACGCTGTCTTCCTTTAGCGGACATTGACTTTTTCCACCGTGTGCTTTGTTTCCACAGTAGCTGCATTTATGAATATGCTTATCAGACGCTTCATATTTTTTGCTGCCTTTTCAATTGTGTAATTCGGTTTTTGTTCAGCACTCTTTGGAACTGTTGCTTTTTATCTGTGCACTGCATCAGTTCACGTGAGCCACTCGGTGTACTTGCATCGAAGGTTCCCAGCTGTGCTGGTGCCATCTCGTGCTATGTCCATAGCTTTATTTAATGTTACCTTAGTCCTGGCACTTAAAACTTTCTCTGGCAGTTTCGCTGAGTTTGTGTCAAACACCACCCTGACCATCTCATCTTCCTCTCCATAAGCACAGTCCTTCACCCGTGAATATTTACCCGTGGCAGTTTGCTATTGGATTGCCGCTGACGGATGGCCTTATATGGGCAGGCACTAAATTACAAACGCCAGCGGCAGCCTGTCTATGAACTTAATTTAAAGTGTAGGTTTACATCGTGCTTTGTTTCCGAAGTAGCAGAACTCGCTTCTTATTGTTTCGCTGCCTTCTCAATTATATAATGCATGTTTTCTTGAGCGCTTTTTTGAGGTCTTCCTGGTTTTCTATGTACTGCGTGATTACGTGGGAGGCGTGATGATGTCACACGAAACTCCCCCCACGGCGTTGAAGCTCATCTCCATTACAGTAAATGGAGAAAACTGCTTCCAGTTATGACCATTACGCGTAGAATTTCGATATAAAACCTGTCCAACTTTTGTAAGGAAGCTGTAAGGAATCAACCTGCCAAATTTCAGCCTTCCACCCACACGGGAAGTTGGAGAATTAGTGATGAGTCAGTGAGTGAGTGAGTGAGTGAGTGAGTGAGTGAGTGAGTGAGTGAGTGAGTGAGTGAGGGCTTTGCCTTTTATTAGTATAGATATATACATATATATATACCCGCGTATTGCAGCGGAGAAGTAGTGTGTTAAAAAGCTAGAAAAGAAAAGGGAACATTTTAAAATAACGTAACATGACTGTCAATATACAGTATTTGTTTTGTGAGTGTTACTGAGTGTTGCTGTCATCAAGGATTTGATTATCATTATTTCTTTCAATCAGGCTCGTATTTGTAGGATGTGTTGTGTTCAAGTTACATTCCGTGTTTGTCAATCGTTGTAAAAATGACAGGTTTCTTTCATCGATTCGTTTCTTACTGCATCAATAAACAGCTCATCTTCTTCTTTATCTGAGACCTGACACACTGCATGCACAGGTTTTTTTACACTGTCTTCCTTTAGCGGGACATTGACTTTTTCACCGTGTGCTTTGTTTCCGCAGTAGCTGGATTTATGAATATGCTTATCAGACGCTTCATATTTTTGCTGCCTTTTCAATTGTGTAATTCGGTTTTGTTCAGCTCTTTGGAACTGTTGCCTTTATCTCTGCACTGCGCCAGTTCACGTGAGCCACTCGGTGTACATGCATCGAAGGTTCCCAGCTGTGCTGGTGCCATCTCGTGCTATGTCCATGGCTGTATTTAATGTTACCTTAGTCCTGGCACTTAAAACTTTCTCTCGCAGTTTCGCTGAGTTTGTGTCAAACACCACCCTGACCATCTCATCTTCCTCTCCATAAACACAGTCCTTCACCCGTGAATATTTAGTGGGAGTTTGCTATTGGATTGCCGCTGACGGACGGCCTTATATGGGCAGGCACTAAATTACAAACGCCAGCGGCAGCCTGTCTATGAACTTAATTTAAAGTGTAGATTTACATCGTGCTTTGTTTCCGAAGTAGCATAACTCATGAACATGGTTGTATATGTCACTCGTTCGCTTCTTATTGTTTCGCTGCCTTCTCAATTATATAATGCATGTTTTCTTGAGCGCTTTTTTGAGGTCTTCCTGGTTTTCTATGTACTGCGTGATTACGTGGGAGGCGTGATGATGTCACACGAAACTCCGCCCCCACGGCGTTCAAGCTCATCTCCATTACAGTAAATGGAGAAAAACAGCTTCCAGTTATGACCATTACGCGTAGAATTTCGATATAAAACCTGCCCAACTTTTGTAAGGAAGCTGTAAGGAATGAACCTGCCAAATTTCAGCCTTCCACCCACACGGGAAGTTGGAGAATTAGTGATGAGTGAGTGCGTGAGTGAGTGAGGGCTTTGCCTTTTATTAGTATAGATAACGCACACCTGAGAGAGTAACTACGGAGCACACCTTCTTTCTTTTCTATGTATTGTGCCTATGTGACCACACGGTAATAATCGAACTATTCCAAAGCAATGTTTGCACTGTTTTGTGTTTTTTGTATCTCACACCCTCATACCCCTTTATCGTAAGAGCATCCCTTATTTACGATGGAGCATTCAATCAGAAGAAAATATGAAGCTGGATTTAAATTAAAAGCTGTTGAAGTGACGAAAGAAATTGGTAACTGCGCTGCTGCATCAAAATCTGATGTGTCTGAGAAACTGGTGCAAGATTGGAGGAGGCAAGAAGATGTTAAAAAAAAAAATTAAGTGTATTTTTGTACGGGTTTATAAGTCGGGTGATGATTAATCACCGCTTGTTTTGGGGTAATGCGATTTTTTCTATCTTTTCTTTAAAACTGTACCGACTGACATGATAAAGTGTCACAAACGTTTTACTTGAACAATCGCTGACTGCGTAACCCCAAACACAACTTTCTAGCACCTTCTCCAACCCCTCATCCACCGTGTCTCGCACCCCCTTACCGCGTCAATCAATACCCCGCTATCAGTCTTCCATGCTGTACTCCGCCCTCCCTCAATCAGACCGAACAGTCACTTAAAATCAACCTGGCTGGGACGCTGCAATACTTTTCAATTTTACTGGTTTCATAATCTCTTATCTGCCTTTTTTTCTCTCCAACGCCTTTAGGTGTCTATTATCTGTATTGTCCTTATACGCTTTATATTTGTTGAGAGCACATAATTTGTGTGCACTACGTGCTTTTACACGACTGACTGTTTTTTGATGGATGTGCTCCTATATGATATCGGTTGTAAGTAGGATGTGTCTACTTGCTCCACATCCCTGCGAGATGGCCCAGGCACAGTCCCTTGGCACCAAGTCTCATGTTTACGGTCCCCGCGAGATGCTCCGTGGTAACTCTCTTTTGTCTGGCGGGTCTTTTAAATGTCTTTCGAGAGAAGATCACGTATCGTCAACTTGCTTTTGCTTTCCAGGATTTCTTTTTATAATAGAAAGATATAACTTTCTCTTTATCGTCTTGTTTATATGAAAATGTGCCAAATAAATAAATGTCATTGTTGTTGATTTAATATATAAAGCTGAATGTGTATTTGCTTGGTATACCAATTCCCACCATTGAACCTCTGTGCCAGATTTTTAACAAATTCCCCATTTGTACGGGGGAAGACAAGAGGTTATATTTTGTTCCAAAATTTCATTTGGTTTTGGTCACTCAGGGCAGCACTGGATACCCTTATTGTGTTTATCTACTATGCAAATCAACAGCGTTGAACCTATCTCTGCCAAATTTTGCTCTGATTCCCCATTTGTACAATGGCAACACCAATATCTGGTGTCTCATCCTGTGCAGCAGTGGATAGTGCCCTCACTACAGGAGTGAGTTTTAAGTATCACTTATCATACTCAAAAACTGTGCTCCTTGGCAGAGGAATTATTAGCTCTGACAAGTGAGTTTGCAAGAACAGATGTGCAGAAAAAAGGTTTCAGCAAAGAGATTTATTTAAATGGTGAGAACTTGGAACTCTTTGAAATTAACAGAACTTTTAATGATAAACTGAGAAGTCAAGTTTCTCATTGCATCCATAATGGCTAACATGGTACAACACCCTCCTGTACTTAATGATAAACTCTAACAGATGGGTTACCAGATCTGCTGCTTTGGTAAACTACATACCACTTATGATAAACATCACATTTTCATTATTTGGCAAGCTTTGCAAAAATTAGTGTTGTTATATTTAGAAATAAAATGGCATATTCACTCAATGCTATTTCTTATTGTTTATTAATGAGAGCAGCAATTAAGAACTTAATGAACATGCACAGACACTGAACCAGGCTATTTTATGCTAAAATCCAAATTCATTAAAGACAAAAGTCTACATAATGACAAATCGCTATCACTACATAATTCATCAAGAGGCTTAGTTTGTCACCAAATTGGAGGGATTAGCAGAAACCCTGGAGTAGCTGAATCAATAGATTGACCTAAACAGGACTCAGAAATTGCTTGATTTGTTCCAAATGAATGCAAACTTTTGTTTTTAAAAATGAAAAAATAAAACATAATTACAGAAGTGGAAAATTGGAGATGAAAATGCTCTGTTATAGTTGACAAGCCTGCTTGGAATAAATGAGCAAAAGGTTGCTTCCTATTTGGCATTTTCTTCAGTAGTTGTTGCTTGTTAGTTTTCAATTAATGGAAATTTGGAGCTCTGCTTGTAAATGTGTGGAACTTAGAAGTACTGTATGACTTGTGCTCTAATGTACTACTTAAAATCAGCTTGTTGCCTGATTGCATTTTGTTGAGGTTTTGAATTACATGTAATTTGAGGCAACATGTTGTAAGCAACGTAATGTTTCAAAAACAGCTTAATTCCATTCACGTTTAATGGGGGTTTTTGGAGTCCAACCCTGGACAGGAAACCAATGCATTTGAGGGTCTACAGAAGTGCAGAAATTTTCTTTGGGGATGTGAGAGGAAAACCCACACAGACATGTGGAGAACATTAAAATTCCATATGGATCATTGGGTGTGGTAGAGTGCTAGTGTGTCCAATGATAGAATGCCACCCATGGCTGGCACATGCAATAAAGCTGCCTGAGGCCATCATATTTTTTCCACCCACTAATCGACTCCCCCATGCCACTCTATAACTTACTACACACATACAAAGTTGTATACAAAGCATACAACTATACAGGCTTCATGATACAGTGGTTTCTCAGAACAAAGGACAAAATAACTTTTAAAAGTCTGAATTAGTATAAGCCGCTGTAATTCGGGGTGTTCATAAGAAACGTAATCACTTACTTCATGAAGTAGAAGTGCATAATAAACAAGAATAGCTATACCATATATTTGAAATATTAAAATGTTTGCATCAGTTTAAATGTTTAAAGTCTAAAAATTCTTGATTGTAACAGGATTTTTTTATTTTTCACCTTTGGCAGAGGTCCAAAGAGGGCTAGGTGTCTAGTAAAGGATCAGAAAAGAAAAAAAAAAATCTTATTCATAATTATTGACCTTAAAATAGTTGTTATTTGAAATTTTTTATTTGTAACCTTCTGGGAGTGGTCCGTGAGTAAAGAATCAAATATTAAAAATACGATCATATTCATTATCAGCAATTGTGAAATAGCATAATATGATACAGCACATGTCTGTTTTACTGATCCTCAAAGTGTTGTCAAAAGAAGTAAAGACCTCTTCTATCTTATTAGTGGGTAAACCACCAGGGTCAAGCACAACTTCAAGTCCTTCTGAACATTTTTGCCAAACTCACCTACTGATTTACCTTTTACCATAAGACTGCAATTTTCTGCACAACATATGGTGCAAAAATGGCCTAAAAATTATGGGGTTTTTTTTGGTTCTAGCGGGACCCAAAATTGAAGGGTCATCCCGATAGGTTTGATGTCTAGCAAACTAGACACCTAGAAGAGTCAAACAAAATATCATATATGGGGGCTTTCTCATATCAATGAGACAGGAGACCCCAGACAAAAAAACTGAAGTGACTTCATAGCATTAATAAGTTCATAATTTTAAAATAGACAAATATGAACAATAAACAAAGGTGAACAAATGAAAAAAGATTAGCTTAAAACAATGAAGCACACAAAATAGGCATTGAAAACAATTAAAATGTTCACATTCTTTGCTTCTATTTGACATCGTCCATAAAATAATTGTATTTACTTTTGCAATTGCAAAATAGAATGCAAAATAAAACATTCTGCGCAAAAGATGCCTGTCTTTTTTAAACTAAACATGCTCAGTGCAAATTTAAGAGGCATTTAACAGACATTGTATGTCTGACAGATACCTTATAAACATTCCAGAAATTAGCTCAATTTTGGAAACTAGCGGGGTCCGCCCCCTGCTCGCTTCGCTCACCCACCCCCGGGTTTGGTTTACCGGATATACAGTACAATTTAAAGAGATTGTTAGTTTCATGGGAATTGTTACATATGCATTATTTTCACTTTTATTTTAAAACTTTTCTAAAAACAATTTATGGCCCAGGGCGTGGTTAATTCTCTTTCTCGCAGGACGTATAATACTGCTCGCATTGTCAAGGGGGGCGGGGGGCGGCTGAACACATGCTAAGGAGGTGCTGTCGGATTATCTGCTGTCTTTCTGCTGCTGTTGCGCTGCTATCAGTCTTCCCTCAATCGGACCTAACAGTCACTTAAAACAAAAAAAGGCTTCAACCTGGCTGGAACGCAACGATACTTTCGAATTTTACTGCTTTCATATTCTTTACCTATCTCTGCATGTGTATCGCACCATTGTTTGTTTGAGCCTTTTGAATTCCACTGCTTTCATAATCTCTTATCTGCCTTTTTTTCTCTCCAACGCTTTTGGGTCTCTTTTCTCCATGCTGCTCTTTCTTCTTTGCTTAGTCGTTGACATTTCATCTAGAACGTATTGTCCTTATACACTTTATATGTGCTAAGAACACAGGATCTGTGTGTGTTATGTGCCTTTACACAACTGAGTGTTATTTGATATTGTTTGCGTCTTGCGGGTCTTTTAAGTGTCTTCTGCGAATCACGTCTCGTCGCCCTGCTTTTACTTTCCAGGATTTTTTTTTATAATAGAGAGAAATGACATAATCAGTTAATACACAATACAATTGGTGAAACTAAAAATAATAAACAATAACATCATGTAGTTGATAAGCAGCTTTGAAATGTGTATCGCTGTATTGATTCTTCGAAACTCACATGTGAATTAAGTCTGGCAAAAAACGAAACTTTTAAAATGAAAATATTTCTCATGATTTTTTAAGGAAGTATAAATGAAGCACTGGGTATGATTGTGGTTCTTACTCTTCTTTACAGTCCATTGCTGTCATGTCTCAGCAGGGTAGGGTTTAAATTCACATTTTATGTCTGTTTTTGATTCTTTTATTTATGTTAATGCAACTTTCATTGATTATGTGTATTATTCTTTGTTTTTGATATTTTTTGTGTGTGTGCAAGCCACCTGTGTTATGTTCCATGTGTTTTGTTGGTGGTCCTTCAAGAGGTGGCACCACCTGCCAATCACATCCAGGAACTGCCCTCCACCCTATAAATCCTTTGTGAATGCACCCTGGAGTGGTGAGTTCATGTGTTTTTCATGAATTTCAGATGCTTAGTGATTTACTGGATTTATTGACCTATCACTCTGAATTTCAACCATTCTTGGGATTTCATAGTGGAACTTTTTCGACTTGGATTGTCCTTGCTACCAACTCATTTTTGCCTTGTGTGCTCTATAGAGCTTCATGAGTTTACAGAGCTTTTTGTGTAATAAACCTTTTAATTTTATAAAGATGTGGTGCTTACCTTTCTTATTAACATGTTTCACAATGTGATCCCCATCCCCTCTAGTGGGAACTGTTGGAAGTTCTTTTGAACTTACTATGTTCTTTGGGACTCACAGTTCATGACAGTTGATCTGGCTCAGGGTGCAAAGTGCTTTCAACATGGGTTTGTACACCAAGGCACCAAGCCTGTCAGCAATCAACTACCCTCCACTCCTATAACTAGTATAACTGAGCTGTGGGTAAAAGTTAACTTTCAACATGGAAATAGATGAGCAAGGATGTCAAAATTTCCTAGTCATTACAGTATAACTATTTCCATCCATCCATCCATTATCCAACCTGCTATATCCTCACTAGAGGGTCACAGGGGTCTGCTGGAGCCAATCCCTGCCAACACAGGGTGCAAAGCAGAAAACAAACCCCAGGGAGGGCGCCAGCCCACCGCAGGGTGCGCACACACACACACACACACACACCAAGCACACACTAGGGACAATTTAGAATCGCCAATGCATCTAACCTGCATGTCTTTGGACTGTGGGAGGAAATCTGAGCGCCCGGAGGAAACCCATGCAGACACGGGGAGAACCCGGGAAGCGAACCTGGGTCTCCTAACTGCGAGGCAGCAGCACTACCCACTGTGCCACCATGCTGCCCTATAATTACTTCATAATTTAAAAAAAAAAATACTGTTGTATAAAGTGCTGCTCTTACCAAAGTGCTGTCTTACCCCATCTGCCAGCCCTGGTGCCATCCTAACCTATCTTGTACTCAGTGATTTTGCTGCAATGTTGAATCTGAATAGTAGAAAGCGAAAAATAATAGACAGACTCTTAAAACTGCATGTATGTTTATTGCATGTAGATGCACACATTAGCTGGCTGAGTAAGATTTATGCATTATTTAATTTTGATATACATAAAAAAACATTGAGCACTAATTTATATCTAGAAGTCCCCCTTCTTCATGGCAGTCTCCTGCTTTTATAAAGATGACACAAAAATGCTACCCTGTCTATGCTCGCAAAGTGATACAAGAAAGGGTGTCTGTGAAGCTGGGGACATTGTGACTATTTTTTAAAAAGTTAATCCCTCTTCATCATGATTCTCTTGTGCGACAATTTCTAAAGTGCTCTGATCATCAGCTGAACAACTGACTAATCTGCGTGCCGCCACATCACAATCCTTTCCAGGTGTTACTGGAGGAAATGAGTCAGAGTCGCTTGAAAGAAGTTTCAGACGCCCATATTGAACAAACCTGGCACCCAGGAGCTAATCCCTATTTGACATTCTGAAGGAACACTCATGGAGGGGCTTTTTTGTAGCTGATGCCACAATGTTTTCTAGGAAGTAATTAGTGCACTTCAAAAGGCCTAGGCCATCGGCTTTAAAGCAGGTTAGACGATATTAAACTGATAAAAATGACCTTTCAGTAATGTCTTCCAAAAGCAGCTTTTATTCTTAAACACCATAAAATATATTTTTTACTTTATAAACTGCTCAGAAAAATTAAAGGAACACTTTAAAAACACATCAGATCTCAATGGGGACAAAAAAAAATCATGCTGGCTATCAATAGTGATGTGGACTGGATAATATGTTAGGAACTAAAGGATGCCCCATCGTTTGATGCAAATGAAAATTATCAGCCTACAGAGGACTGAATACAAAGATAGACTAGTATATTGTGCCGAAATTTCATTGCAGCAACTTAAAAATTGTAGTTTGTTTGTATGCTTAGTATGCTTGTATCCATACCTGACAACTTAGGTGAATGCTTCTAATGAGATGACAGATGGTGTCCTGGGGGATCTCCTCCTAGATCTGGACCAGGGCATCACTGAGCTCCTGGACAGTCTGAGGTGCAACCTGGCAACATTGGATGGGCTGAAACATAATGTCCCAGAAGTGTTCTGTTAGATTTAGGTCAGGCAAGCGTGGGGGCCAGTCAATGGTATTAATTCCTTCATCCTCCAGGAACTACCTGCATACTCTCGCCACATGACGCCGGGCATTGTCGTGCACCAGGAGGAACCCAGAACCCACTGCACCAGCATAGGGTGTGACAATGGGTCCAAGGATTTCATCCCAATACCTAATGGCAGTCAAGATGCCATTTTCCATCCTGTAGAGGTCTGTGGGTCCTTCCATGGATATGCCTCCCCAGACCATCACTGACCCACCACCAAACTGGTCACGCTGAACGTTGTTACAGGCAGCACAACATTCTCCATGGCTTCTCCAAACCCTTTCACGTCTTTCACATGTGCTCAGCGTGAACCTGCTCTCATCTGTCAAAAGCACAGGGTGCTAGTGGTGGACCTACCAATTCTGGTGCTCTATGGCCAATGCCCATCAAGCTCCATGGTGCCGGGCAGTGAGCACAGGGCCCACTAGAGGATGTCGGGCCCTAAGGTCACCCTCATGAAGTCTGTTTCTGATTGTCTGGTCAGAGACATTCACACCAGTGGCCTGCTGGAGGTCATTTTGTAGGGCTCTGGCAGTGCTCATCCTGTTCCTCCTTGCCCAAAGCAGCAAATATCGATTCTGCTGATGGGTTAAGTACCTTCTATGGCCCTGTCCAGCTCTCCTTGAGTAACTGCCTGTCTCCTGGAATCTCCTCCATGCCCTTCTGTGCTGGGAGACACAGCAAACATTCTGGCAATGGTACGTATTGATGTGCCATCCTGGAGAAGTTGGACTACCTGTGCAACCTCTGTAGGGTCCAGGTATCGCCTCATGTTATGAGTAGTGAAACTGAATGTAGCCAAATGCAAAACTAGTGAAAAAATAGTCAGAAAAGATGAGGAGGGAAAAATGTCAGTGGCCTCCACCTGTTAAACCATTCCTGTTTTGGGGGTCGTCTCATTGTTTCCCCTCGAGTGTTCCTGATGTTAATTTCATTAACACCAAAGCAGCTGAAACTGATTAATAACCCCCTCTGCTACTTAACTGACCAGATCAATAGCCCATCACTGGCTTGATGCTATACTCTGAATAAAAAGTATCCCTTTAATTTTTTTGAGCAGTATATTTTTGTTGTAATTGCCACACTCAATACAGTCAGTGGACAAAACTCAAAATGAATTGATAAATAGTATTTTTATCCCATAATCTATATTAGAAAAGGTTGTTTATGCATTGGTGGTTCAAATTCTATTCCAATCACTGTCTTTTTGAAGTTTGCATGTTCTCCTCATGTCTTTGTGGGTTTTTATCTGATAATTCCACAACTTAAAATTATTAGGATTATAGTAGATTAGGTGGCATCGTATGAGCTGTGGTAAGGATGGCAAGAATGTTTCTTTTGGGGCCAGTGGCAACTAAGCTTGGTGGTGCAAGTGAGAGTACAAGGTGGTATGTAGCAGTTAATAAGAGAATCGGCTAATTAAGTACACCAATGTCATTAAGAGACTAGCACAATTATACCTCATTAGCAGCTCTGGGTGTCACAAGTGCAACTTCTACACTACCATATAAATGTTTTGAATCCTGACAGAAATGGGAGGAAAAACAGAAGAGGAAGAAAGGAAGGCATACTGTTAGTGTGGAAAACCAACATCAGAATCTGAGTGAAAGCGGGCAAGTCCTTTGGAGAGTATGTGAGCAATGTCATTCCGAGGAGATGGATAAAACCCTGTTGATGATTAGAAAGGGCAAGGGAAGGCCGATGGCTTATAGGTCACTGCTGACACCAATGGAGGTGCAAGTGTGCAGGGTGGGCTCTGAGAAATGGATGCTGGTGGAAGTGGCTGGGAGGGAGCTGAGAAGACAAGTACACTTGGCATCTCAAGCCGGCCAATTTAATGTTGAGCAAGAGGCAGGGGGGACAGACAGTATGTTTGCTGGTGAAGATGGAATTATGATTTTAAATGTTTTATTTATTTATTTATTTATTCTCAAAGTCTGTTTTTAAGGATCTTTTTATTGAAGGATATTTATTTGAACTGCACAATGACAGTTTTTTTTTCTTTTTCATTAAACATGCACTTTTTTTGCACCAAAACAGTCGTTGTGTCCTCACTTGCCCTAGTCCAAGAGGCTGTGGGCTCCTAAGGCATTACAAAGTATGTACTGTTATGTAATTTTTGGCCTTCCATTCCCAGAGTAGCTTTTGACTCACATGAAATGCTTCAAGGAGTAGCTGCTGCTCCCCACAGCTTTAAATATGGATTCAGAAGTTTTTATCAAGGAATTTCTCCTTTGTCAATATGTTATGTAGTTAAGTGAAACAGCCAAGTCTGATACACTGGCTACTGTATGCAATGTAACTTTTATCTTCAAAGATTCAAACCCTTGTGTAGATTCAAAATTGCATCAGTAATGTTGACAGACAGTGAGATAGAAAGAGGAAAAATAACTGAAAATCACAGATGTCTACAACCAAATTCATTCTACGCTTCAAAAATATCAGTTTTGTTACTAACATCCATAGCTGTCTGCCTTATTAGTTAGAGACCAAGGGCAACACCTGAGGGTCTGGATGCCTACTAGTCCTTCCTGAATGTACACTTAAAGGGACAGTTAAAGGTGTTCACTGTGTTAGACTGGGACTGATTTTAATGACTCTTGAAATGTTATTATTATATTTGTTTCAATTTTGGATGATACATGTATTATTGCTACATATTTTATTATATTTGACTGCTGGCTAAAGGCAAATGATGAACTGGATCATTGACTGGAAGCAGAAAATGTAATCTTTAATACACATGATGAGAATGAATTTGAGGGTAGCGGCTGCTCCATTGTTTTTTTTATTCTCTAAAGGACAATTTCACTCTACCCATTAAGGAATGACAGCTGACCCCTAGTGGCAGACATCCTACTTTTTCTAGACGTTACCTTTAAAGAAATAGCATGGTGCCATCTTCCTAAACTGTGGACAACAAGCAGAGCTACCTATTGCCCTGGAAGTCTTATAAAGCCTTCTAAAAGACCTCTGCAGAGCTTACTTTGGTTTGTGGTGCATGCACTTCAACTGCTGTGCCTCCTTGTCCTCTAGCATCCTGTTGGAACTCCTGCCCAGAGCACCATACCATCAATGCCTGGTTGGTTCCCTTGGAGGTTTATCCCTTGGGATGTTGGTAATATTATGAGACTCTTTTCCCCATTGGTAGCTCCTGGTCCCCAACCTGAAAAGTTAAAGATTGCATTGAATGTCACTGTGGGTAGCTGTTTTTTTGGGATTCTCCTTCAGGACTATCCTTCACCCTGTGTGGCGGACGGCCGGGACCCATGACTGGCCTGGATGGCCCTTTGATAATGGATCCAGGGGAGCAGCCATGGGATGCACACTACATCCCCCGGAACATTTGGTGGCAGCCCCCTTGGGTTGCATCAGGGCCACAATGGTGGAACACTGGAGCTCATCCCTGTTTGGCTCCATGGCCACTGCCAGGGGGAGCTGCGTGACTTAATGAGTCCATGTGGGCTGGACTGCGGCCACACCCAGAAGTGCAGCCTGAAGTAGGTCAACGAGCACCTGGAGCACTTCTAGGGGTGCTATAAAAGGAGCCTGCAGCCACTACTCTAGGTGCCAGAGTCAGGAGGAGAAGGACGAAGCTGTCTGGGAGGAGTAGTGGAGGAAAAAGAGGATGGTTTGGGGTGTTTTTGCTTTTGGGTGTTTTTGGACTGTGTTGGGCCTGTAGGGCATGGGGAAGACGTGCCCTACAGCTGAAGAAAAATAAAAGTTCTTTTTGTTTATTTTACACGTGCCTCCACTGTCAGTCTGTTTCAGGTTGATGCCCATATAGCGCCACACCTGATAAATAGTAGTAAAGACTTTAATAAAAATATTAATTAGGCCCAATTTTGTGTACTGTATATGGTAGTCTTTGCTTGAGCATGTTTAAATATGTTACATTAGTTGAAATTAAGCTATTGTTAAAGTGTGATATACAGTATGACTTATGTGTTAAATAGTTAGCTCTGCTGTCTTATGGTCTCACACACTGGAGTCTGTACGTCTTTCCTGTATCCTCGTGTTTCCTCTGCACACACTGTTTTCATTGTGTATTCCACATATTTAGCTTGACGTGAATGAGTGTAGGTCTGTACCAGAGGGTGCCGTGTGATGTTAGCCCATTCAGAGATTGTTCCCACCTTGACTCTAAGCTGCCAGGGTAGACTTTGGCTTTTGCTTAACACTTTAAAGGAAAAGGTGAGCAGTGAACATGGGTTTACAAATGACTCTATATATTTGTGTTGATGTTAAATGAACAATATGGCATTAAACCCATGCATTAATATGGTGTAGTGCTGCTGCAGCTTAGTGCCGGGTTCTTTATTATTTAAGGTGAGGCTGCCCCTGTGGGAAGGAGGGTGGTTATCTCAGTGGCAGGATCCATGCTAGAGACAAGAGATGGTTGTACTTCTGGGTACATGGCAGAGGAAACAACTACTGTGGAGGATAAAGAAATGAATACTCAGTCAGTGGGGAGGCAAGTAGATGGGACTACTAAAGCTTTGGTTAATTTGCACATCTCCAGTCCATCTCCAGTTCCTAGCTGTCTCTCTATCTTTGTGTAGTTTGCACATTCCCATTTTTGTCTGTATGGGTACTCGGGGTTTCCTATAAAGCTTTGTCTGATTTTCAAATCTAAATTGTACTCTACAATGGATTGGCATGCTGGACATCGTACTGCATAAAATGATTTAAAAAAAATAGATAGGGGTGTTAACAATAAGGATCAACCTAATTAAAAATGCTGTGCACCTCCACTGGCTCATTCCTGCTGACAAGTTTTCAATTAAAATGCTTCAGTCTTGACAGATTGAGTTAAGGGAGTGACAGAAAGAGAATTTAACTGGTGGAAATTCTTTAGTTATTACCAACCAGAGCCACAAAAAGTGAAAATTTTCAGATACCAAAACTAATACAATGAAATACAACACTAGATATAGAAAGAGAAATATGCTTCAGTCAGGGTCTAAATGCTTAAATATTTGCCATGAAGTGTCTCTGGTAAATGGGTCAAAGCACATGTGAGATTAAAATAGTCAAAATCAGCTTTCATCCATCTAACTAACAGCACCCTGAAGAACCTAACCTGGGGCAGAGTGGCTGATTGAGCTGCCATGCATATCTTTTCAATTTCTCATAAATAAATGCACACACATTTAGTAAATCTATAAAAAGAATCCCCCACCTCAGGTGGTATAATCTCGCTTTGCGTGCTTGTATCCATTCTAGGGGAAAAGGAGACATCCCCTCCCCAAGTGGTACAACCCTGCACACATGAAATTGAAACTATCTATTCATCCATCCATTTTCTTAACCCACTCAAAGCATTCAACCATTTTACAATGGACACCGAAGGTAAAAGCAAAAAAGAAAGGTGATGCTGAGAAAGCAAGGAGGATGCAGCATTATGTGTGAAAATATCAGCTTTATTTAGAACAGGTGAGAAAAGTTATCATCTGTTAAGTTCACAACACTGCATTGGTTCACAACTTCAGTAGCACTTGGTGACAGTAATGTGGCTAACTAGCTACTGAATCAAATGTGATTGACCTTACTGTCTGTCATATTGTCACCGGCACTGATATTGCGTAAAACCCACTGTTTCTGGTGTTATCACATGCCGTGTCTAACTGACATGAATGCGTCACATGACAACATTGTTAACGTCAGCTCACTGAATGAAGTAGTAGTTATAATATAGCATCACTACCTAAATTTCATCGGTGGCTTTAGAATTTAAGCTATATGTAGCCTATTAATCAATGTACAATTCAAGTATTAAACAATTGAAACACAAGCTATGCACAGGGAAAACAAAACATTTCCCATGTTTGTTAGTTCTGCACCCACTGGCAGCCACAGAAAGCCAGTGCAATGATGATAATTATGGAAGGGGCACGAGGTAGTAAAGAAAGGACCGCAACAGATATTTGCAACATTGTGGTGCTGCGGTGTGGAAGTTGGAGGTTTGTGGGTATTTTATAATATTACAGAAAATTTTATGACCAGTGTGATATAATATTATGACTGCAGGATATGAAGAAATTATCTATGGTAAAACATGCAGTAATATAGCAATACAAACATCATGTATTATGTAGTGCAAACTTCTAATTAGCTATGGTCCTGTTATTGACTTAATTTCTTTGTTATTTAAGATGAGGTTGGCCCTGGGGGAAGGAGGGTAGTTATCTCAGTGGCAGGATCCATGCTAGAGACAAGAGATGGTTGTGCTTTTTGGGTACCTGACAGAGGAAACAACAGCTGAGAAGGATAAAGAGAGGAATACTCGGACAGATGGAAGGCTACTAGACGAGGCTACTAAAGTTTTGGTTAATTTGCACATCTCCAGCCCAAAGATCTTGATCTGTTTTTCTGCTATTACCTCAATTCCCCAGGACAAAGCATGTACAGTAATTGGAAAACACAGCCTTAGCTATCAGGGGTACAAAGCTGAAGCTACCTGTACTCAACAAGACGACACTCTTAACCATGTTTAACACGATGCTCCAGCATCCACAAGAGTGCATAGAAAAGAGCAAGTGACAGCTGATTTAGCAGCTGTATGTCTCTGTTCTTCTGTTGACAGTTACCATGGTGACCAAGTTATAATTCCCATCCCCCTGGAGTTTGGGTGTGCTGCTCTGTATCATGTCACTTCAGGACTGAAAGGCTGTTCCACTCTACCCCTGGCCTGACCACTTCCATGTGATTCTTCTCAGTTTTTTGAATATTTCGAAATAGCCAGATTTGGTTTTGATACACTTCATTCATTTCCAAGGGGGAGTTGTCTTTTCTCATGATCTTTGGAGGTCAGAGTGCAGGTTCAGCCATTGCACAGCACCACTGGTGTAATTTTCAGGTTAAGACCAAATGGAGTAAAATCCCTTCTAGCAGTAATAAGATTTGAACCAGCAACCTTCCAGGTATCAGCAGAGATATTTATATTCAGAATCGCCACTCCTGAGCAAAATAGAAGAGCTTTAAATGACTGAGTTTGCAGGATAAGGGAAGAGCACATACAGTAGCTTATGCCATGTACCAGCAAAAGGAGAGAGGAAGGGGACAATGAATACTGTATGTTGTTCCTATTAATTCTATTGATTTGGCTTATACGCTCACTAAGCAAATGATTATGCACACCATACTAGTACTTGAAACATCCTTTTACTCTCAGAACAGCCTCAATTCTATGTGGTGTGAACCCCACAAGATGTTGGAACATTCCTTAGAGGTTCTGGTCCATGTTGATATGATTGCATCATGCTGTTACTTTAGATTTGTCATTCTACCACATCCCAAAGGTGTTCTGTTGGGCTCAGATCCAGTGACTGTGAAGGCCACTGCAGAACACTGAACTCACTGTCATGTTCATAAAACCAGGCTGAGGTGACTTTTGCTTGGTGATGTGTTGTATTATCATTCTGGAAGTAGCCATTAGAAGATGGGTAGATTGTGGTCATGAAGGGATGCACATGGTCAGTAACAATACTCAGATAGGCTTTGGCATTTAAGCAATGATTTATTGGTATTATTGAGCCCAAATAGACCCCAGCCACAAGGTACACACAAACTAGTGTGTTTCTTCATGCCAGTCCCAAGCGCAGATAAATGGGGAGGGTTTCATCAGGATGGGCATCCAGTTTAAAATACAGATTTCCATACCGGATTGGTCAAGGCCTGGGGGAACAACAACTGCCACCAGTACTGTTAGCCAACAGGGTGCTGGCGGAAATTGGCCTACTGTTGGCCAAAGAAGGAAAAGAAGAGGGGGGTAGACGTGTCTGAATGAAAGAGGAAGGGAAGGATCATAAAGAATGTGGAACTGAGGGTAGGAACTTTGAATGTTGGCAGTATGACAGGTAAGGGGTTGAGAGTTATCTGATGTGATGGAGAGAAGGAAGTTGGATATACTGTGCATGCAAGAGACTAAATGTTAGGGGAGTAAGGCCAGATGGATCGGGGGCATGAAGGACAGTGTACCCAAGGGACAGAGAATGGTGATTGGAGTGGATTTCACTAGACATATTGGTGAAGGGAACAGAGGAGATGAGGAAATGATGGGTAGGTATGGTGTTAAGGAGAGGAATGAAGAAGGTCAGATAATAGTGCATTTTGCACAAAGGATGGACATGGCTGTAGTGAATGCGCATTTTAAGAAGAGGGAGGAACATAGGGTTACGTACAAGAGTGGAGGAAGATGCACACAGGCACATTATATCCTATGCAGGAGGGTCAACCTGAAGGAGACTGAAGACTGCAAAGTGATGGAAGGGGAAGGTGTAGTTAGGCAGCATAAGATGGTGGTCTGTAGGATGACGTTGGAGATCAAGAAGAGGAAGATGGTGGAAGTTAAAAAAGGAAGACTGCAAGGTTGATTTCAGGGAGGAGGAGGTAAGACAGGCAATGGGTGGCAGTGAAGACTTTCCAGACATTCCATTTGAAGGATTTGGATTTATCATACAATCAGATTTATCATATAAGCCGTCCCTTCCTAAATGCAGATCACGCACTGTGCCTGGGACCCATGATCAGTGGGCCAATGTGGTGGTGGGGGGGCAGTCAGGTGTTCGCAGATCTCTGTAATTCAGGAGCTCCGGTAGGCAGCCAATTGGATTACATGTTTTGTCAGTTGGTTTACATGACTGGAGTCAGGTAACTCCTCCCACATTAATCTTAACTATAAGATTAACATCTTTGCAATAACTATATATCTCACATAATAGGAGGGAGAGAGATTGCTTCAAGTCAACACCAGTCAGAAAAAAATAAAATAAAACAATAATAGAAAGCATGCAGAAGCATCTCATGCTGCATTTGCATTTGTGTTTAGAAATCTAAATCTGTCCACTTCCAGTAAGCTAGCTAACGTTACATCAGTTGCCACTACACTAAAGCTAGTTGTTTACTGGACTGATGGAGTAGCATTATGCGCAATAGTTTTGATATCAAGTGTTTAATAGATATTATATAATGTTACAGTACTTAGCTGTCACATGGTTTTAGGATTATTTATTTGCACCATACAGACCTCAGAATCTACACATTTTGTTATACGTAGCTGCTGACATTAGTCAACATGTGAGTGTTGTTGTATTGAGGACATGTCTGTAAGTTTTTCCAACACACATGCGGCTCTCTGTCTTACTAGTTAGTGTGGTAGATAGGGGGCGTTCTCGCTCCCTTGAACCCCTGTCCACGACTCCAGACACCAGGTAAAAGTCCAATTGTTGACTTTATTTTGTTGCCACAGTGCACAAAGCTCACTCTTCACCACAATACTCATTAAATACACACAATAATTCAATAAACAATCCTCCAGCTCCCAGATGCATTGCCACCCTTCCACCCAGCTCAGCTCGCCGTCTGGGAGCTCCCACAGTCCTTTTATAATCCCTGACCCGGAAGTGTTCTCAATCCCCAGTCCATGTGATCCTCAATCACTTCCGGTCAGGTAAAAGTTCTTTCTTCACCGGAAGCCCGTCGCTCTTCCTATGACGAGCTTCCGGGTCATAGGGCACAAATGAGTCCTCGGTCCTCCCTGCAGCACCCTCTTGCGGCCCCTGAGGTATCCAGCAGGGCTGAGAATAAAAACTACATCGTCCATGATTCCCTGCTGGTCTTCGGGGCACCTCCATACTGCAGGGAGGGCTCCATCTGGCGGCCTGGGGGTATTGGCCGGGATGATAAGCCGGCCAAATATCACATTAGTTATTGGCTAATTGTGGGAAAGCACCATGCAAGAAAGTTTGATACACAAAAAGAGTAATTAGCTTAGATTAACTTCAAATATTGGTTCATTTAATTTGTAGCTAACATTACTATTACATTATTAATGCTCTATTGCTATTTGCTGTCATTGGAAAGACAAAGTGAAGTTTTGATGAATTCATAAGTGTACATGACATATTCACATGTTCATTTTTTAAATATCTAAATATCCATTATGACCCTATATTGACTGCATTAAGTAGGCCTAATTTTATTCAGCATATTCAGTAGTAGTTTTTTATTTTTTTATTATCATTATAAGTAGTAGTAGTGGTAATAGTAGTATTAAAATTGTTTTTCTTGTTGTTTAATCAGGTCACAATTGATATTGTAGGCTGTAACAAGTAACAAAGAGTAACAGCACATTGATACTCTTGACTGTTATTATTATTATTATTACTAATTAATCCTTCACTTATAAAGGAAACAAATCAATTTGTATATCATTGCCATTCAAGTCTAAACCTATGGGTTGCCCTCCAGATTGCAGCAATCCTTCAAGTTACAAGTTTTCCAAAATTTAAGCTCATCAAGCCATATTTGGGGTCACCCATGGCACAACAATGTATGAACAGCTTGGCTGTCATCAGCATCAACTCAGACCTTGCCCTTCAAAAAACATAAAGGTGTTGTGATATACAACAAAGAGAAAGAGGAAACCCCTAAACATTCATTTTAAAGTTTTGATTATTTCAAGAAAGGTACTAGGGGGCTTTGCCCCCTGCTCACTTTGCTCACCAACCCCCCAGCCTGCGCTATGCGCCAGTCACTTCACGTGTCTGCCGCTCGAGTATGTGAATTTCACTTTCACCAAACAACAAATCTCTTAATTCTCACGGATATGCCTCTTCATTGGGAAGAAACACTTCTTTTCCCTGATGGCAACACAAATTAGACAATCTACAAGTCCCAGAAGTATCATCACAAGTTGCTTTTTTCAAATTTATTGATTGACAAGTGAAAAAGACAGATCAGTCCCAGGGGTGCAGAAGAATCACTTAAAGGACTTTTTAATTAAAGCAGTTATTGGAGCAACTGAAGCCAGGAAGCACTTCTTTACACAAAGAGTTGTGAGACTCTGGAATAAACTACTAAGACGTGGAGTTGAAGCAGAAACCTTGAAAACCGTTAAGACGAATCTGGATGAGACATTGGGACAGTTTAGCTATTAGCTTAACAAATGGAGTTAATAGACTGAATGGTCTCCTCTCATTTGTCAAATTTTTTATGTTCTAACAATAGACCTGAAATTTTTAATGAACTGAAGACAATTGTTGGCAAATATAATAAATCTTTGGAACCACTCCATTGAAGGCAGTTTATTCTATTACGGATGAATACCAAAATAATCTTTGTAGACTTTCATGAAACTTCCCAGAACATCCCCAAAAAATAACATATAAACACATTGGAAAAGTCTGAATTAGCCTAAGCCTTCCTAACTTGGGGAATTCATAAGAAATGTAATTATTTGCTTTATAAGGTAGATGTACAGAATAAGCAAGAATAGCTGTGTCAATGTGTGCTTCAATTTAAATATTTAAGTCTAAATATTATTGATTGTAATAGAAACTAGGGGGCTTTGCCCCCCTGCTCGCTTTGCTTGCCAACCCCCGGCCTGCACTACGTGCCAACCACTTCGCATCTCTGCCACTTGTGTATGTGGATTTCACTTTCACCAAACAACAAATCTTTAAATTCTTGCAGATACGCCTCTTCATTGGGAAGAAACACTATTTTTCCCCGATGGCAACACGAATTAGATGATCTACAAGTCTCTGACTTAAAGTTTAAATCCGAACAATATATTCAATCTCTTTTCGCTGTTCCGTTATTTTACTGAGTAATAATTTGTTTGCACTAATGTTATCTTTACTATCATTTTTTTGAGACTTTTGAATTTTAGTACTTTCATAATCTGTAACCTGCTCTGCATGTGTATAGTGCCAACGTTTTTGAACCTCTTTTATGACGTTCTACTTTGTCATCTACTCTTTTCTTTAATTTTTGGCCCTAGGCGTGGTTAAATCTCTTGGCACAAAGTCTTGGCTCGCAGGACTTGAAAATATGTCTTTGAAAAAGTCAAAGAGATTTATATTTGACATTAAAAGTTATAGTTAAGATAGTGATCTGTGCTCCTTTCTTTCTTTCTTTCTTTGATAAACACTCGTGTAAATGGGTATGCTATTTGTTTACAAATAAGTTTGATTTTATGATCCTGTGTAAATGAGGCCTGTGCTGTTAGTTTCATCTCTGACACTGTATTTGTCCCTGGAGTGTGACTGTAGATGTGGGCAGAAGTGAGCCTTTGAATGTTTTGGCATTGTATTCTTGGTTGATTCCTTCTTTTTGGTCATTTTTGTCAGTTAAAAGGTAAGAACAAACTTTCAGCTCTTCAATACACTGGACAATAAAGATCAAATTTAGACAGTAGGTAAATGAAATAATAAACACTTATGCATGAATTTAAGATCTTTTTGCAGAAAATTCAATTGCACATTATTTTGATCAGTTAATCAGAATGAGTACACAGGAAAGTGGAGTACCTACAATAGTGATGTGTATCTGAAATCCTGCCCTCTTGCCAAGTGCAATATGCTTAAATCATTTGGAAGGGATATTTGATGCATCTGCTCACATGAATGATACTGAGAAAATTACTTTGCTACTAATGGTGTTTCCTTGCTAATGTGAACTAGTATTTGATTCCTTTTCTTCCTACTTGAACACAATGGTCTTTTCTTGCCAACATACTTCATATTCATTTATTTGCACTGCTCTTTGTTGTGGGTTGAAATTTTCAAGCCATATTTTACATTGTTAGAAATTTCTTAAACTTTGTCATAAGTCCATTACATCTGTTACTCCATTTTTCATAAAATTAATTTATTCCACAAAACAAACCCAAACAACTGGCATGCAGAGTCACAATAATAAAGTACAGTTGTGTGTCATCTGCATGATTAAAAGGCCTGAAACCAGTCAATAAGCACAACCTCCCAATGACTCCACTGAGACATTGCAAGTTTGGCGTGGGTGCGAGATACAGAGTGGCAAACTTCACAGCTGGTAACAGAAACCTTTGAAAAAAAAGTAGTGGAAACAAAACAGGAATTGGGATTGGTCTGACTCTTTATAGTCTCTGATATTAGTGAAAAGGCATCGTGAAAACTTCTCGGTTGCTGTCAAACAGTGCATACCATGAGCTGCCATTAGTCCATGTAACATACTCCTCATGATTCTCAGCTCTTTTTGGGCTGGAAAATCTGGCTTTGCTTTAATAATACAAGCATCATATCACAAAGGTTGAAGTTTAATTTGGAAGTGTGAATTCAGCAGCAGAACAATCAAGGAAAAATGTGGAGAATGTATAATAAAGTAACATTTTTAGCCTTCATAAAGTCTGGGGCAAAGTAAATAAGGTTTTAACATCTAGAAGTTTCAAATAAGGCCAAGGGGAACAAAGCAGGCTTTCATAAAATCAAAATGCATAGTGTAAAACACATGTAGAAGTGTGTTTTCCACTGTTATTTCTAATCTTTCCCATCACATGTCCAGAGCATAGAGAAGCTAAGCCAAAGGCAGGCAGTATTTGAATGGAGGGCTGAGGGAGCAGAGCCAGAAATGATGCTGACAGCCTTCTGCTGAACAGATGCATTGATGAACTTTCATTGATTGGCTTTATACTGGGAAATTCACTGCTGAGGTGAACACAATTTAAAATATCACTCACTAATCTGAATGTACCATACAAGACATATATTTCCAACTTTAACATTGAAATCTAGAGCACTGAGCACTTTTGTGTTTTTCTTTTCTTTTTCTGCCACCTTGTTTCTATACATATTTGCATCTAACATGTGGTAACTGTCATTCGACATATGTTCAATGGCTGTCAGTGGTCTCTTGTGTCAAACTGATTCATACTGTAGACTGTGGTTTGATGGAGAACTGAACTGTATACAAGAAAATAGCAAGTAAAAAAAACTCTTATGGTCACATATTGTACAACAAATACTGCATATACACTATCTGAGCAAGTTAGTAGGAACACCTGTACCATGGAATTGTCAAACAACAGAATGGGAAAAAAATGTGATGTTGAGTGTGGCATGATTATTGGTGCCAGGCAGGCTGGTCTGAGTGTCTCTGTTGCTGTTGATCTCCTGGGATTTTCGTGCACAATAATCTCAAGAGTTTACTCAGAATGGCGCAGAAAAAACAAAAAACATCCAGTGAGTGGCAGCTCTATGGATGGAAATACCTTGTTGATGAGTGAGGTCAGAGGAGTATGGCCAGACTAGTTTGACAGAAAGACTACTCTGTACAACTGTGGTGAGCAGAAAAGCACCTCATAATGAACAATATGTTGAACCTTGAGGCTGATGAGCAACAACAGCTGAAGGCCATGTTGTGTTCCACTCCTGCCAGCCATGAGCATAAACCTGAGGCTGTGGTGAGCACAGACTTACCAAAACAGGGAAGCTGAAGACTTAAAAAACATAGCTTGGTCCGATTAATCTCGATTTCTGCTGAGGCATGCCAATGGTAACTCAGAATTCTGTGTCAATAAAATGAATCCATAAACCCAACCTGCCTTATGTCTTTCCAGGCTGTGGTGTAATGATGTGGATAATGTTCTCTTGACTCTGTTTGGGCCCATTCTTCTTCATTTGGCTGCTCCCATTAGGGGTTGCCTCAGTGGATGGTATTTTTCCATATCTTCCTGCCCTCTGCATCTTGCTCTGTTGCACCATCACCTAGATGTCCTCTCTCACCACATCCATAAACCTTCCCTTAGGCCTTCCTCTTTTCCTCTTGCTTGGCAGCTCCATTCTTAGCATCCTTTTCCCAATATACCCAGCATCTCTCCTCTCCACATGTCCACACCTGCACAATCTCACCTCTCTGACTTTGTCTCCAAACCACCCAACCTGAACTGACCCTTTAACATACTCATTCTAATCCTGTCTATCATCGTCACACCTAATGCAAATCTTAACTTCTTTAACTCTGCCACCACCAGCTCTGTCTCCTGTTTTTTGGTCAGTGCCACCGTCTCCAACCCATATAACATATCTGGTCTCACTACTGTCCTCTAGATCTTCCCTTTCACTCTTGTTGGTACCTGTATGTCACAAATCACTCCTGAAACTCTTCTCCACTGACTCCATGCTGCCTGCACTCTCTTTTTCACCTCTCTTAAACACTCCCCATTACTCTGTACTGTTGATCCCAAATATTTAAACTAATCCACCTTTGCCAGTTCTACTCCCTGCATCCTCAATATTCTCCTGACCTCCCTCTCATTCACACACATGTATTGTGTCTTGTTCCTACTGACCTTAATTCCTCTCCTCTCTACAGCATATCTCCCTACTCTCGTTTACAAATCACAATGTCATCCACAACCATCATAGTCCATGGGGACTCCTGTCTAATCTCATCTGTCAACCTGCCCATCACCATTGCAAATAATATAGGGCTCAGAGCCAATCCTTGATGTAATCCCACCTCCACCTTGAATGCTTCTGTCACTCCTACGGCAGACCTTACTGTCACACTTCCCTCGTACATAACCTGTACCACTCTTACATACTTTTCTGCCACTCCCAACTTCCTCATGCAATACTACAACTCCTCTCGAGGCATCCTGTCATATGTTTTCACCTAGTTCACAAAGACCCACTGTAACTCCTTCTGACTTTCTCTATACTTCTCCATCAACACCCTCAGAGCATGTATCCAGGAAAGAGCGCTAGCTCCCTGGGAATGAGTTCTTTCGTGACTGCAGCATGTTACATAACTTGAAACTGTATAGATATAACATCAAAAGGTGATATGATGGTAAAAAAATCACTCAAGAGAAATAACTTAGTTTTGTTTAATGATGGTTTACGCTGCATAACAGATGAAGGAAGGCTATGGCAAAAACCCAGTTTGGGAATGGGGGCCCGATGTGTAGGGTCTGACATTTTTGCTGTTGCAGTTTAGGATCAAATGTCATTATTTCCCATCCGTCCGTTGGCTTCAAAGATGTGACAGGCAATGTTCCAAGGCTTTATACTATTTCTTCATGTGCAGGCCCCCACTTAGGTGAATCATGCCATTTGAAACAAGGAAAAAGAGGATACAGTTTCATGCTGAACTTGACAGACAAAAATAGTATATAACAGTCCTCAGTCTGACTGCTCTTTTCCCAGATGTGTCGATCTGTTTTGTCTTATAATGCTTGCCTAGCAGTTCTATATGGTGAAGCCCTGTGTTAAATCTGGCTCTGTGTTACTGTGCATGTGAGTAGAAAAAGGCAGATTTATAAGATGTATTTGCACAGAGTACAGTGACATATTAAACTTATACTTTTATTACAGAGCAAACATCGCATCTGTGGTGCTCATCTTTCCCAGCTCAGTCCCTCTGCCTAGCCAATCGGCACAGGTCCTTTTCTCCCTCCTTAGTGTCCAACCTCTCATACAACTCATCATGCGCCTTATCTTTAGCCTTCGCCACCTCTCCCTTCACCTTATGCCTTATCAACTTGTACTCCTGTCTACTTTCTTCATCTCTCTGACTATCCCACTTCTTCTTTACTATCCTCTTCCTCTCTATACTCTTCTGTACTTCCCATTCCACCACCAAGTTTCCTTGTCCTCCTTTCTCTGTCCAGATGTTACACCAAGCACCCTTCTACTTGTCTCCATTACCACTTCTACTTCAGTTGCCAGGCTATCTGATAAGTTTTCACTGCCACCCAGTGCCTCCCTAAACTCCAGCTTACATTCTTCCTTTTTCAACTTCCACCATTTGACCCTTGGCTTTGTCCACACTCTCCTCACTTGATCTCATTTGATCTCAATTTCATCCTACAGACCACTGTGCTGCCTAACTACGCTTTTCCCTACTACCACTTTGCAGTCTCCAATCTCCTTTAGACTGATTCTCCTGCATAGAATATAATCCACCTGTGTGCATCTTCTGTTACTCTTGTACATTACCTTATGTACCTCACTCTTCTTAAAATATGTATTTACCACAGCTGTGTCCATCCTTTTCACAAAATGCACTATCATCTGACCTTCTTCATTCCTGTCCTTGACACCATAAGTACCCATCCCCTCCTCATCCATTCTATTCCCTTCACTAACATGTCCATTGATATCTGCTCCAATCACCGCTCTCTCTCCCTTGGGTACACTCTCCACCACTTCATCCAACTCACTCCAGAAATCTTCTTTCTTATCCATCACACGCCCAACTTGTGGGGTGCGTGCCCTAACAACATTAATCATCGCACCTTCAATTTCCAGCTTCATAATCACCACTTTGACAGTATTTTCAACTCCAAAACCCTCTTGACATATTATTATTTCAGGATAACTCCTACCCCATTTCTCCTCCCATCTACAGTACACCATGGTAGAACAATTTGAACCCCTCTCCGATACATCTGGCCTTACTTCCCTTCCATCTGGTCTCTTGCACGCACAACATATCAACCTTCCTTCTCTCCATCATATCAGGTAACTCTCTCCCTTTACCAGTCATACTGCCAACATTCAAAGTTTCTATCCTCACTTCCACTCTCTGATCCTTCCTCCTCTCTTCCTACCTCTGGATATGCCTTCCCCCTCTTCTACTCCTTCGGCCAACAGTAGCCCTATTTCCCCTAGCACCCTGTTGGCTAACAGTACTGGTAGTAGCCAATGTTAACCTGGCCCTTGACCGATCCGGTATGGAAATCTTTATTGTTGTCCTCATATTGATCTGGCAAAATTTTTAACCAGCAAAAAGAAACATGCTGGTTTGTGCATCCCCCAATGGCAATTTCTAAGAAGGTTTAAATGACAGCACCATAAATTTTAATATGCCCTATGGCAGGAGGCTGGGGACCAGACCCAGCCGGGACGCCTGGAAGGACTGGGAGGTGGTCTATACATTCCCCGGGCCACGAGGGGGCAACCACCCTAGATGATAAGGGGACCACGGGGATGGAGCAAAGAGGATCAAACCCATTGGGGCCCATGGCCACCGCCAGGGGGCACCCCGAGTGTCATGGAACCAGGGAGACTTGCACTTCCACCACACCTGGGCAGGTGGAGGAAGAACCTTCCAGGCACACCCAGAGTGCTTCCGGGTGCTAGTGCGGCACTTCCACCACACCAGGAAGTCATCAATGAGCACCTGGAGCACATCCGGGTGGACATTAAAGGGGCCACCTTCCTACAGTCTGGGAGTTAGAGTCGGGAGCGGGAGCAGGACGAAGCTCTAGTAAGGAGAGGAAAGGCGGCCCACGGACAATTGAAGTAAGGGTGTTTGGTGTAGGAAGCACTGTGAGTGTGTGTGACTATTGTTTGGGGACACTTTTTAAAATAAAAGCATGTGTTTTTATGTTTGGTTATCTCACAGCCCTTAGACTGAAATAATATTAATGCTACCTGCAAAGCACACAGATTATAGATAACACAAGTATCAAGAGCTCAAAAATACTTGTTTTTCTATTTTCACATATTGATAGGCATGAACCTGCAGCCTTGTTACTACCATGCCACATACAGTTATTTTTGTTTGTAATTACCATTTTCCTAATGAATGACAGAGTCTTAACCTATAAACTGATGGTATGAAAAGCCTGTCATTAAAAAAATTTACTAAAACATTTTGGAGAAAATGTAGCCAAAATATACAGTGCTGAAAAACAGAAAATCACTTTCTTCTCTGTTGTTATTGCTGTGTATTTAGATAGATAGATTATTTGTCACAAGAGGAAAATGTAGCTACAGATGATCAAGAAATCTAGAAATAATACAACAAAAAATAACAACAACCTCCCTCAAATACACAGAAATAATTACAAAAAATGAATCACTTTTGCATACTGTCTTCTTGTCTCCACAAGTTACAATCTCATCTCATGTCCGGATCAATGTTATGAACTTGTACCTGCCTTGCTTCTAGTGTTGGAAAACCTAGCGGTGAAACTGTTGAATACCAGAAAAATTCATTTCACTCATACAAAGCACCTCTGAGGGTCTTACACGATGGCCCATGCAGGGAATGCCTTCTGTCACTTTTTATGTTCCTCTTGGGGATTGATTTGATCATGAAGTCAACCACAGTATGAAAGAAGAATGATATACACTGGACCTTGGACTTTGCAAATGACATTGCCCTTCTTTCACACAATTACAGCCAAATGCAAGATAATACAGAATATCTGCCAGCCACATCAGCCAAAATAGGTCTAAATAGCAAGAAAAAGACCAAGCTCACAATAATCAACATCTAAAATGACAACATATTGACGACCTTAAATAAGTTGACTCTGTTACATGCCTGGGAAGCATAATGGATAAATAGGGGTTTACAGACAGAGATATCACTATTAGATTAGGGATAATAAGGGCAGCTTTGTGCCACTCAATAATATTTGTTTCTCCAGAGCAATACGAACAGTAACAACTGTGGATCTTCAATTCTAACATCAACCCAGTTCAATTGTATGGTGTAGAAACATGGAGAATGGTCAAAAGGATACAACAGAGGATACACACTTTTATCAAAAATTGCCTGTAAAGAATCTTCAACATATGGTGACCTGACAAAATAGGAAATGAGTACCTGTGGTCGAAAGCTGGACAAGAGCCTCTCACCAAGGAAATCTGGATGAGAAAGTGGGTTTGCATTGGACATACCCTCAAGAACCGTGCTTCCAGCATCACCCAACAGTCTCTGGCCTAGAATCCTCTGGGAAAAAGGAAGAGAGGCAGACCAAGAAACACCTGGAAGCAAGACATGGAAACAAAACTATGACACTAAAGATAGCCCTCAGTTGAACTTGCTGGAAAGTTACCATTGATGGGCTATGCTCCACATGGAGCTATGGGCGTTCGTACTTTAAGTAAGTTGCTTCTTGTGTTCCCTAAACCTTCTGCTTGATTGACCCAGTTTTCAGCCATCTTGCCAACTCCAATTCTTGTATCTTAATGCCCTGACTCATCTAATCTTGACTTTACCCCACAATTTCTTGCCTATCCCCTATTCTTCATTTCCCATTTTCTTTGGTTTGAACCTTTTTAAACCTCACCAGTTACATTTCTGTAACCATAGCTCCATATCTTTCTATGCTGCCTTTTCATCCGCACACTTTTTCTTGGCTATACCCACACAAGTCTTGCTTTCTTAGGCCGTCTCCCCTTATTGCTCCTTCACCTGTAATCCCTCTAGAACTGCTACTATCTTCACCATAAAGCCAACTCCCAACCCTGACATCTCACATATTGTGTATCTTTCTTTTCATCCTTTTTCATCCACCTTTTCTGACTAAATCTTCTCATGCATGTCTATCGTTGCTAACCTTTTTTTGCATGTTTAGCAGTGCCTCTCATTGCAGTGCTGCTTGCTTTCATTTCTTATTCCATGTTTCTTTTTAACCCAATGCGTGTGTCCTCCTCTCCCCTCCCAACAGCCACAACTGTCCCCTTACCCTGTCAACTACCCTCTCTGTTATAACTTTCATCTTTGTTAGTTAGGTCTCTAGCTAGATGTTGTTCTTGTTGCTTTTCCTGTTTCACAAGAGCCTGCTTTGTGAGTGTATGTTTGCAACTCCTTTCCATCACTCCCTCATTAGTTTTTCCCTGTCAGTCAACAGTGAGTTTGTCTCACCTTCAGGGCATTTTGCAGCTTTTTTTCATCATTCCCATTCAAAGTTTATTGCTCCTTGTCTGATCTCATTATGGTGTGTTTTTTTTAGGTAAGGTCATGTTGTCCTTTCTCAATATTACATGGACCTGTACTGCATGCCCTTCAGCTACTCCTACACCCATTTCCCGCTGTGTAACTTTTCTTCCTACCTCTTCTCTTTCCTTTTATTCCTCCACTATATTCATTCTTTCAAATCAAAGGATGTCTTACTCATTAATCGGGACCTGTTCTTCATTTCTGTAACTTTGATGGCTGTAAACTGATGGATGTGTGCATGAATATATACATTGCCAGTGCCAGTAACAAAAGAGCTACACTGAAAATTCAGTGAACCCAGGGTCAGTATCACAAGTATGCAGTTACAATACCAAAAAAGGTTTATATATCTGAAAGAGAACAAAAGCGTCCTTTCTGCATTACGCATGGGGATGGGGGGTGACAGGTGAGGAACCAGTCACTGCGAAAAGCTGCCGACATTGACTGAATTAGGAATGCCAAAACCTCCCCCTTTCTCCACCCCTTCGTAGATGTAAGCTGGCTTTGTTTTTCTCATGAGACTTCACAGCACTGATCTGTTTCATCACTATAAGTATGCCTGACACGTCCCAGTTTCACTCAGTTAGTGCTTGTGTTCTGTTAGAGGCAGCAAGGTAGTGAGTGAGCAGCTCATTCGGTCTGTAGTATTCAGCGAGTGGAAGTTGGCACAGACTCATCTATGCTTTTAGTTCATTGTTTGTATTGTAAAGGTTCAAAGACAGGGAATGGCCAACATTGTTAGGGCATTGATTATAATTAATCAGCCTCTTGCACAGGGTGACGGACCACACATTCGTGTCATACAAAGGCGGAATCACCATATTGATGGGCGTGGGGATGCCACAGTTACAGAAGTTACACACCAGCCTGCTCAGGCAGTGGCTCTGCTACCACCCAATGCCCTTCACCGTCAGCACCCTCTTGCCCCCGCAGTGCTGCGAAGAAGGCGGCAGCGACGTGCGATGCTCTTGTCTCTTCGGCGGCAGCTGCCAGCAATACGGATGAGGCGGTGGCAGCGGCGGGTAGTGCCATATGGGGGGAGGAGGAGAAGAGATTAAGAAGCACTTGGTATCTTAAGTATTAGAGCTTCATTTTTACTGCCTTGCTTTATAGTTTTACAATAGTAAAAGGCTTTTTTCATTAATATAATACTCATGTGCGCATTTTATTCTTTGATGTTCTCATGTCTTCTCCATTACTAACCCCTGAGATGTGAACGAGATGAATTAGAACATATTTTTTTTTCCTCAGGGATATTGATAATCTGATTTTCAATGTCTTTCTAAATATTTTGTATGTGGATATTTCTAAAATATTCTGTGTATATATGGATATTGCAACATGCTTGTTTGTTTTTATGCTATTTACTTCTTCCTGATCTAAAGAGAGCCAACCAATCCGTTGGAATTTTAAAATACAAACTACTGAAAATGAAGTCCATTATAAAGTTCTTAGGAGTTGTGACTGTGTGTAAAACTGGGTTAGGGGCTAAGACACGAGGAGACAATCGTAAAGATTAAAATACTTGCAGTTTCTGTTTCTCCCCTGAAGTTGCTATTAATAAGGATGATAGGCTAGCAAACGTTCTGAGCAGGTCCTTGTGTCACATCTTGCCACTGCAGTGTTTTCAAGTCATGTTTCCATTGTTTGACATTCAACTGCACTATTGTCTTGCATTAAATTTATAACTACATGTAAATGAATATTATTTATTTAATGTACTGTACGATACACAATAGATTAGGCGTTTTTTGTAATTTGCCAGGGGGCACGCTTTCAGCTATGAAATGCATCACTGCTACAGTCATTGGTCTTTTTTAAAAGCCCAGTACAGGATTGCTGTAGAGAGGCCATTGTTCAAAAAGTGATAAAGGCCTGCTTTCTGTATACAGGGTTATGGGTATGGAGAAATCAGGATCTGTTATTAATGACTGCATTTAATTAAATCATGCCGAGTGTGTGGTGGGCGGCATTGTGACACAGTGGTAGCACTGATGCCTCGCTGTTAGGAGACCCGGGTTCGCTACCCAGGTCCTCCCTTCGTGGTTGTTTGCATGTTCTCCCCGTGTCTGCGTGAGTTTCCTCCGGGTACTCCGGGTACTCCGGTTTCCTCCCACAGTCCAAAGACATGCAGATTAGGTACATTGCCAATCCTAAATTGTCCCTAGTGTGTGTTTGGTGTGTGTGTGTGCCTGGGGTTTGTTTCCTGCCTTGCGCCCTGTGTTGGCGGGTATTGGCTCCAGCTGACCCCCGTGACCCTGTAGTTAGGATATAGCGGAATGGATGGATGGATGGATGAGTGTGTGGTTTTAATATATGCAGCTATACGGTATGAAAAGGGAGTTTTATAGTAGAAGGTTAATACTCGGGTACACGTTTGTGATCTTGTACGTATTGTCTCTCTTTCCTCATGTGAAAACATTAGAACTATTTGACAAAACACAGATCATCAGTCCCAAGGTCTCTTAAATGACCTCAAGATGAAATTGGAAGCTCTCTGTCTTACTGTCTACCACACTACGTGCTAAATCTGTGTGAATGAAGGGAAGATACTGATCAAGATCTGTAGTGTAGTGTGGTGTTCAAGTGGATGAGAGAATCTGTGAAATGAGGCACACTGATTAGGCAAATATGTTTTGAAAACTGAACATGAATCCTCCAAGCTGAGCTATCTAATGGCACAAAACTGAGGTCCCCATATCCTTTTAGCAAGCGATCATACTGACTCATCTGTATATATTGTTCAGGTTTGCTCATAAAGATTGATATGGATTTGCTATTCTCATTTCAAAGTGGCTACTACTTGCTTTAACAGGGTGATGTCTATAAGAGGACTGGCACCTTGATTATCAGGACTTTGCTTTCAAATTACCATTCAAGGGCATAGTCAAAATAATTCTTGCTTTATTATTACTTGCTCATGTGTCTTCTCAATTTTCTCCAGGCTCACCTTTACAATTTGGTAAAGGTGGCTCACTATGTTGTTGGCAGCACTGAGAGCCTGTGTGTGATTGCAGGACTGTTGTTTAGTAGAGTTTTCCCCTTCGTTCCACCGGGTAATTATTTGTGTTACCAGTTTCCTCATAATCCTGGACTTGCTAATGTCATGGAAACTTGGGGACAGTCTCTACAAAGCATAGTTTTGTTGGCCAAATCAGTAAGTGGAAGAAAATCATTGACAAATATGATGACAGGTTTAAACCCTATCTAGCAAATCTTGTCTTCCGTGTTTATGTGAGCTTGCGTCTGCAGTTTGATTTCCTGTTCAGATCCAATAGGAATTAATATTTATGTTGGTCAATGGTCTAGTGTTGTCTTAAGTGCGGAGATCCTACCTTGCACGTCATGCTACCAGAATAAACTTGATCTCTGTTATCATTCTCTTTAGGAAGGACTGGGTGCAGAAACATAAGCTAACAAGATGTCTACTAGTACGTTATATTTGCTTGGCGACACTGCCTTCCTAATTCATGTCCAATCAAGCTTGGAGAGAGCCTGTTTATTTTTGGTTTACATGAAAGTGAAAGAAAAAGGCAATGCAAGATCTACTAAATCGTGTTAAAAGAAAGCCAAAAAAGAAAAATAAAAACAGCAAAAATAAAGAGTCACTCAATAGTTTGGATTTGTGGATTATAATTGGAGAGGTGGTTGACTTTCTGGTTTAACGGGAAACTCAGTTTGCTGTGGGAAAATTTATTTGCTCAATGGCAATAGTTGTCTGATTCCCTAAAGTTGCCAAGAACTGCTACGGGAGAAGCAATGATGGGGGGCTGGAGGAAGACTTACAGGTAATGCAAATGAGATGTGGATGGATTTTGCTGAGGACTTTGACTTGTCATTTGGCTCTCCTCTCCTGTATTCCATTATCTCAGTTATAATGACTACAATGTAAGTATTACCACATATTTGACAACTGTGTGCACTTAACAGTCCAAAATTTGGCTGAAGTGTTTTCATTTAATTATTAGTTTGGTGCATTCTATATGCTGCATAGCTAAACCACAAAAGATGCATTTGCTGGCCATATTTGTTGATGAAATCATACATTTCTGTCAGTAGACTGCTCTAAAACAGTTTTTTTTATGTTTCTATTATTTGACTTTAATGAACAAAAGCAGACTACTTAAATAATTATTTCACTTTAATGCTCTTTTGACAGATAATATTTTTCAAACACTTTTTTGCCTTGAATTAGAAAAGCACCCCTGCCTATAGTTCTACCTGCAATGCCATTAGGTTAAGAACAATAATTAGTTGTGCGGAAAAAAAAATCCCCACTGTGCTTTATATTTACTTTCTCTTCAAGCAAAGCTCTTCATCTAATAGGGCACTGCAGAGGAAGGAGAACAAAGCTGGCTCCAGATCATTTTGCTGACAGAGCACAATAGCCGCAGTGATTGGCATGGAGGCTTGGAGAGCTTCAGATCTGCAGGGCAGAAAATGGCACTGACAGATCACGCCAAGACAGGTCTCCTTTGATCACTAGCCTTCCTGGAGGACTGCAGGGATTGCAGTGCCGCAGTAAATGTGGAGATTAGCCAAAAAAAAAGAGAGAAGGTGCTTTTCATAGTGAGACTCGGAGGAAACTGCAATGTGTAACAGCAGGCTTACTGTAATCAGCAAGGTGAACACTAAGAAACCTTGAAAACGCATCATTCATATTGTTCTTTTAATGTTTGTTTTGAATTAATTGGAGGAAATAGCACTTTATTTCCTTATAATATGAAACATAGATAATGACTCTAAAAACTATCTTTTTTTCCTTGAAGTGGAGCTTGGAAAGCATGTAAGGTTTCTTTTATTTGACTGTAGAAAACTACACAAAGTGGTTTTGAAAACCGAATTAGCCAAACTATTCATGTCAGACTCCAATAAATTTTAATAGAATTAAATATAGTAATCAGTATGGAAATACAGCAAATGTTTTTCTTTCATGAAAAAGTTATTACAATAGATGGAATAAACACAGGTAACTAATTACTTAATTTGAAAAACAGAATAATGTTATTAACTCTTCTGAGATAAGTTTGTTGAGCAATGGCAGAGTAGACCAAAAGACAACCTAAGCAGATAGCTACAAGCCATCTTTAATCCTGCAATTACATTTAAACTGAAAATTACAATGTGATTAAAACACCTTTGCCTGTGGATATGTGTGGGTGCTGTGTGACACCAAATATACCACTCTGTAATCTGAATGACAGAAAAACTCTGGCCAGGTTAGGGTGGCACATTGAATTGAGCTTTGGGATGCTTCCAGTTCACAAGGAGGGTTGTGAACTGATGCCATTTTTAAAGCTTTATTAAAGTGAGGGTTTTAGGATTTAAGAATAAAAATCAAATTATATAAGATTCACCTTTCTGAAGACTATATAATAAGAACTGGATTCTCAAAACCAATTAATCCAATTCATGCTCATGGAAGCTGTAGGCATCAGAGATAACCTGCAAAACTGGGTCTCTAGTTGATTAATCGTCAGGAGACAAAAAGTGATCCATATGGAGCAAGGTCATCAGTGGAGTCCCCCAGGGATCTAACCATTACTTTTTCTGATTTATATTAATGATATAGATTCTGGTGTAGTTAGTAAACTTATGGGCGGCATGGTGGCACAGTGGGTAGCGCTGCCACCTCATAGTTAGCAGGCCCGGGTTCGCTTCCCGGGTCCTCCCTGTGTGGAGTTCTTCATGTTCTTCCCATGTCTGCATGGGTTTCCTTCCTCCCACAGTCCAAAGACATGCAGGTTAGGTGCATTGGCGATTCTAAATTGTCCCTAGTGTGTGCTTGGTTTGTGGGTGTGTGTGTGTGCCCAGCAGTGGGCTGGTGCCCTGCCCGGGGTTTGTTTCCTGACTTGCACCCTGTGTTGGCTGGGATTGGCTCCAGCAGACCCCCATGACCCTGTAGTTAAGATATACCGGGCTGGATGATGGATGGATGGATAGTAAACTTATCAAATTCACAGGTGACACTAAAATTGGAGGGATGGCAGAAACTGAGGATGTAGCAAAAAGAATTCAAAAAGACCTAGACAACCTTCCGAACTGGGTGAACATCTTTAAAATGCAGTGTAATGTAGAAAAGTGCAAAGTGCCACACATGGGCAAAAGGAACATAAGTTACAAATACAAGATGGGAGACACCGTCATACAAGAACAAACCTCTGGAAAGGATTTAGGCATTTATGCTGACACACCATTTTCTTTGACTAAGCAATACACAGAACCAATTCAAAAGGCAAAGAAGATGTTAGGTTATATCATATAAACTGCTGGATATCTCTCAAGGGACGTTACACTCAAACTATACAATGCACTAGTAAGACCACACCTGGAGTAGTGTGTGCAGTTCTGGTCAACACGGTAGAAAAAAGACATAGCAGCACTTGAAGCTGCTCAAAGGAGAACAACCTAGTGCATCCCAGGACTTGAGGACATGTCATACTGTGACAGACTCAGAGAATTAAACCTGTTTAGTCAAAAGAAGAGAAGACTGTGGGGGGACCTAATCCAGGTATTTAAAATCCTCAAAGGTATTGATAAAGTAGACCCAGCAACATTCTTTCAGCTTAAGGGTGAATCACATAGTCAAGGACATCAGTGGAAAGTTAAGGGAACCTGCATTTAAAACTGAAGCCAGGGAGTACTTCTTTACGCAAAGAGTTATGGGACACTCGAACAAGCTATTGAGACATGGAGCAGAAGAAGAAACCTTGACATCCTTTAAGAAAAATCGGGATGAGATTTTGGGTCATCTTAGCTATCAGCTAAAAAATGGGACTTGATGGCCTATATGGTCTCCTCTCGTTTGTCAAATTTCTTATGTTCCTATGGAAGGCTAGAGTCTATTCCTGCATTAAACACAAAGCAAGAAGCAGTTTTATTTTTGTAATTTTTAATGTTTATTTGCTTATCTGCTATTTTACTTGTATAAGCAGCTGGTATGGTCTGGTGGAAAGTGCACTACACTTTACACTTTAAGGTTATTAGTTCTTTGTGTCCATTAAGAAGTTTATTAAGCAGTCTGTGCTTAAAAATCATAAGTTATTATGCATCCTGCCCCTGCAGCTCATTTTTGGCAAAAGTGTTTTCTAAATATGTAATATTAATGTGTGACATAAATGATGAAGATTTTCATGATTTTTAAAGACATTCTCACACTCTTATAGTTCTTTTCATCTCAATATAATTATAACTGGACCATGTTCTGTTCTGTAGTTGCTAGCATATCATCTCATATTGTTTTCTTTAACATCTTTATCTGTTTTTTTATAACCAGGTATCAAGTTATAGTGATAGTCCTGGTGTATGTAGCACCCCTCCTCATCATTGGTGTCTGCTACACAGTCATTGGCTACAATTTATGGGGAAGCAAAGTTCCTGGTGATACGTCTAATAAATATCAGGAGCAACTCCACTCCAAAAGGAAAGTAAGTGTTTAAAACAGCCCGATGGTGGATACATTAAGAAAAGAAAAGGATACTAAAATCATTATGTGCTATGTACAGTGTGTGCACTACAGTACAAAAATCTGGTATATGAAGCAACAAAGGCATTTTGGTGTTTTTTACAAGCCTTGAGTGATTAGTGAAACGAGTTGACCATTTCACGATACAGAACTCATAATGTCTGATCAACATGGAAGTAATTAAAAAGTTATATATTCAGCAATTGTCATTGCTGGATTATGCAAAGGTCAAATTATGAACATATAGCAATATAATAAGATGATAAAAATAGCAACTATAAACAAATAATTAGGTAATCATTTCAAAATGAATTATATATTTAAAAGGTAATGGTATTAAAATAAAAATATTTGATATTGTCTGTACTGACAAAAATTTTCTTCTAGAGCATTAAAATGTTAAATTAACAGGGAAGCTTTTTTCAGTGAAACTGCTATGCTTTTTTTCAAATTTTGTCAATGTATTCATGATTTATTTGTTGTATATTGTAAGTTAATGGATGCTTGGTGGCGCTATGCCCACCTTTCTCCCAACAGACAGATACAGACACTGTTTAAAAGCACCCAGAAGTATTTTAATTTCTTCTATAAAGTGCACAAAGCACCTACTCCACCACAATACACAATAATCAATAATCACAATACAATAATCCTCCTCTCCTCCCAGCAGCTCTGTCACACTCCCTCTCAACTCCGTCTCAGTCTTCTGGGCTTCCCACAGTCCTTTTTATAGTCCTTGACCCAGAAGTGCTTCTGTCCTTCAGTCCATGTGCTTCCATAACACTTCCGGGTCAGATGAAAACTCTTCTTTTTCTTCAGCCCGGACGTATTTCAGTTCTTCAGTCCTCGTGACTTGCAAGTACCTCCAGGCTATAATAGAAACAGAAGTCTCCGTGTCTCTCTGCAGCGTCCCCTGGCGGCACCCACGGTACCCAGCAGGGCTGTGAAGCCAAACTACATTTTCAATAAAGCCCTGCGGGAATCCGGGACACCTCTAGGCTGCAGGGAGGATGCCATCTAGCGTCCTGGAAGTGTTGACCGGGATCAACAGCCGGCTGTCCATCACCCATCACTATATATATATATATATATATATATATATATATATATATATATATATATATATATATATATATGTGTGTGTGTGTGTGTGTGTATACAGTATATACAGTGTATATACAGTATATATATATAATACACACACACACAGTCACACATGTGGATCTGAGGACCACCTTACCGGCTCTGATCAGGTATGCAGTACCACCCTGGGAGAAGAGGACATATTGTCAAAACTGTTTTGCCTCTTCCCACTGCAGCTCAGAGAAGATGCCCAGAAGGCCCTATCATTCCCAAACCGACCTTTCCCCAAACTCTGGTGAGAAACATATAAAAATGGCCATCCCCAGAAGGCGGTGTCTCACTCAACCTGAGCCTTCAAGAGGATGGAGCTCCCAGTCAGGCCTACTGATATAAACATGCTATTAAATTGGTTGATATGTGTTCTAGCACCCCCATGTGCTTGTTTATTTCTTTGAAACTTTATTATTTTCTGTGGTGCTTCAAATTAAAAACAGGGTGGCCGGGTTGGCATCCCAACTGTTTTTGGGACTCTACATGTCACTTTGTTCCACATCTGGCATGGCCAGTCAGCCTCCTGGGGCATTTTCACTGAGCAGCAGAGGGAATAGACAAGACAGATAGTGACAGTGCCCCCTCTGACCTCGGGTTGGTACTCAGACACGCATGTGTGCTATATATATATATATATATATATATATATATATATATATATATATATATATATATATATATATATATATATATATATATATATATATATATATATATATATATATATATATATATATACTCAGAGGGCAAGCCAGAATACTAGAAAATGTACAAAAGAAAAATTATTATTTATTGGAGTCGAAATTCTACAAATATCCATCCATTATCCAACCCACTTTATCCTAACTACAGGGTCACAGGGGTCTGCTGGAGCCAAGCCCAGCCCACCACAGGGCACACACACACGAAGCACACACAAGGGACAATTTAGAATCGCCAATGCACCTAACCTGCATGTCTTTAGACTGTGGGAGGAAACCCATGCAGACACGGGGAGAACATGCAAACTCCACGCAGGGAGGGCCCGGGAAGCAAACCCAGGTCTCATTACTGCGAGGCAGCAGCGCTACCCACTGCGCCACCGTGCCGCCCCTTCTACAAATCTGTTAAAGAAAAAGTAATTATTATTTAACAGAGTAAAAAATCATGAAATGAGAATAAAATATTTACTCTCTTAAGACTAAATAAACGATCCATTCCTTTTAACTGACATTCTTATAAACCATGACTTTCTTGATATTTTACTTTATAATTTAAAAACAGAATAAGAATCAGAAAATCTAACAAAATCACATGAAAGTTTGATAAACTCTGAAAAGATTGATACCAAACATATATTATATGTATTATATTCGATATACGTTCCACAATATCGTTGCACTTTTAGGCTTAGGATTTTATATAGAGAGTATATATATATATGTATATATACACAACAAATTAGCACATTTAGAACATTACAATTTACTCCTAAATGATGAGTTTAACAGTGGAAAAAGCCCGATATGTACATTCAAGTCTGATAGCTTGAATAGGCCATCTTTTGTCACACCTGTTAAGTAAACAAATTTCAAATGTTTCAGAAAAGAATAATGCAATACATCTTAATAGTACTTTGCATCTTTGCATTTTTATATTACCACTGGCTCTGAATGATAAGGAAATGAGTTCCTTGACAAGCTCCCCTATTGAGCTCACTGCAGAGCAAGTCACTATTTTCTAGCTAATGGTATGTAGACAGGAAAGTTTTTTTTTTTTAGGCAAGGTAGAAGTGCGGGATTGCGATTTAGGGCAGCAAATGAGTTCGTTTCTCAATGCACTGCCAATAATTTGAGCTACTTTGGTTCCTTTTTTGAGTCTCAAGTACCTGTCTATTGCCGGTGAGCGTAAGTCTCCGACTATTTCAAAGCACAAACAAATTAGTGCCACAAAAGACAAACACGTCTCAGTATTCTTGCTCTTTTGTGATCATTTGAGAGCTTCATTTTTCATTAAATTGAGACAAATGGGAATAATTTTATAGAAATGAAGTAAAGTTCAATAAGGTAAGAAAAAAGTACATAAAGCCCAGAATGATTTGAGATGTAAATTATTATCTAAGAAATTTGCTCAACCATTAGTAGCTGCTGTCTTAATGAACTGGAGATATAACTTTAAAACATTGTAGCTTGTTCATTTGTTATTGAGTCTATTTGACAGATACCTGCATACGTTATGGAGACATGCTCTTTTGTTAGTATCTTAGATCATGTTCTTCTTCAATTCAGCCTTAAATATATAAGACTTAATCTTTTTATGTAAGTAAATAAATAAATAAACACCCTTCAATCACTTTTGGGTACCTCTTAACACATACCATAGAATAAAGCTTTCAAAATATGTGTACTTATAATGAAATAAAAAAGAGGTTGGTTACAAAAAGCCAAAATCAAAAAATAAATAAATAAACAAATACGACTTTTCTGTTCCAAATGACTCCTGGGATTTCCCTTATTTAAAGGCTTTCAAACTTACCCAGCCCTCAAGTACCACTCTCCCTTCTCCACACCAGTACCTCTTCCTATTTCCCTCTCATGATCCCAAACTCTTTCTCCTGGTTAGAGGAGGCTTTTAAACCCCACTCAATCTGGAATTGCTTTTTATATTGTATGCTAATGAACTACATGATTAGTGCCCATAATGGGTTCCTAGTTTCCCTGCACCCCAAAGTCCTTGTCAGTCATTCATGAGCCTTGTCTCCTAGGCTTATGTTGTAAAAGAGCAACACATACATTTCCTCATATTGGTCTGAAGGAGTTTTGGCCCTCCTTTGCCTTACTGTCTTTTTACATGGTTGGGCCTGCTCAATGTAAATGGCAATGCTTGACCTCTAATATCCAGGCAGACCTCTTCTAACTTCATAGGAGAACACACATCTGTGCCACTATTGCCACATAGTGGCTCCTACGTATTGCTAGCATGTGGATGACCTCTCTTTCTTTTCTTTCATTCTCCCTGGCTCTCTGACACTCCTACCAGATCTCAGATCTTGTCAAAGGCATGTGCTATTCTAGTGCCAGCCCTGCCCACAGAAAATTCTTTCCAAATGGGCAGCACTCCAAAAGATATTAATTAAATAAAGGCTGTCAGACTGGTTGTTAATATGTCAATAAATAGATAGAAACGCAGGCATGTAAATAAAGACAATTGTATAACTAAAATAGGGTAAAAAATAATGTGACAATCTTGTGATTTAAAAAAATAATGTGTAAATATGCAAGAGATGACAAGCATAAATGAAATTGCATGCACTGTAAGAATGAGTTTGAAGCAAAGATGTCTGAACTTTGCAAATGGCCTCACACTTAACTATCTATTAATCACAACTGCAAGTTACCCCCATAGCACCTGGATAAAGAATGGATGGATGGATGAATTTTCAATATATACGATAACAAATAAATAACTATATATAGTGGACATTGTATTTTGTTCCTATCTATCTATCTATCTATCTATCTATCTATCTATCTATCTATCTATCTATCTATCTATCTATCTATCTATCTATCTATCTATCTATCTATCTATCTATCTATCTATCTAAAAGGAAAATAATATATTTCTTTTTAGGTTGTGAAAATGATGGTGCTTGTTGTTATAACATTTGCCATCTGTTGGCTGCCATATCACATCTATTTTTTCTTGGGATGGCTATACAAGGGAATCTACCGTTGGAGGCACATTCAACAAGTGTATCTTGGAGTGTTCTGGTTGGCCATGAGCTCCACCACCTATAACCCCATCATTTACTGCTGTCTAAGTGAAAGGTACTTTTGACATTTCTCTGGAAGTGCTTAAATTGAATAATGAAGAAGTAAAAAGTTAGATTTTTTTTAAAATAAGCCCAGACTTCCCAGCATGTATATAGTCCTGTCCACCACAACTTGCGTAACAAGATGGTAAAATCCAGCAATAATGATTTGAGGCATTTACTGCACATTTGTAGCTCACCGTGATTCTTAAGTCCTTTTACTTAGCACCAATGGCAATTTTGGGCCAATACATTCAGTTAAGATTTGGGGCTAAGCTTTACTGCTTTCCTTTCCATTCATTAAGGGCATATTTAACGAGATTAAACCTTCAGTGTAAGAAAGAATAAAAAAGCAGACATGTTTTAATATTCATTATAGATTAATTATATCCTCACAGCAGTTAAATTAAGCCCAGATGCTGAGACACCTGCATATGTATGGATAGCACTTCAAATATTGGCTTGTAAATGTGATCAGCCCAACACAGTATCTGGTCAGAGGGGCACAAACAGATTGATGTCATGGATTAGTTTGGATTGGGAGAGTTGCAGATTTTAAGAAGGAAGGGCAGAAAACAGCACATTTAAGACATGTAATAACTCAATTTAATTATCCTACTGGCCAGATGCTTTGAAGACAAACTAGCAGCACTTTGTGTGTGGAATAACATCATCACAAGCTGGTCTGTACATTTATTTCCTAAGGAGCTTTCCAATAAGCTCTGAGCTGCAGATTTATTCTCCCTGCTAACTCCTTGTATGACCCCAAACAAGTCAATTAACCTGACCCTGACACCTGTCATATAAAAACGTTCATATAGGTAATGCCTCTTTAATGAGTGTAACCTTGTGTTGAAGTTCACCATGAAAACAGCCTTGCCTTTTTCCATATTCTAGATCATTACTTTGCCTGCTTGATCGGATGTTCTATTATAATAGAAGCTCAGCTTTTAGGTTCCTACTACTATTTACTGCATGTCAGTTAAATTCAGTTTTATAAGATTTGTTGAATTTAGGTGGTTTCATTTCTCTTCAACAACATGGTCATGGACATTACTGTTAGCTGTAGTGTACCCCATAATGTTTGAGTAAAATCATTTTTAAACAAAAGTTTTCAAATGTAAGATAATAAACTTTTTTTACCCATTGGGAGTTTTCAATGAAGAACCAAAGTGTAGACATTAATAAATCCATGTCTTGACCTCTTAACATCATATGTGTGAACACAACCTAGAAATTTGTTCCATTTCAAGAGCTGAAACAAAAATGGCCCTGGTGTTGATGTCACCACAATCATCTTCAAATGGTAAAAAGTAAGTAAAAACAAATTTGAAAAATTCATTTAATTTTTGACATCTTGTAGTGTGCCCTCAAGTTGACTGATTCCCTACAACTGCTGAGATACGCTCAGTACCTATGTAATGTAATTGAGTAAACTGATGGATGAATGGTTTAATAAATATTGTGAGTTTAGTGATCTAGCTCACTCTTTTAAAATACTGGAGTAACAACAGAGTTTGGTGAGATTAATAAATTGATATTTTATCCAAAAGAGATTACAAAACATATATAGAGATTTACAGAGCAAGCAAGTATGCAAAACATTTTGAATTACAAAAATGTGTAATGATTTTAGAAAACAAGATAATTCCTTTTCCTGTTTGAAAATCCCTCCATTATTTTGTTTTTATATAATTTTTTTTTTTTATTTCATCATAGGTTTCGAACAGGTTTTAAATGTGCTTTAAAATGGTGCCCATTCATAAAAATGTCAAGAGAGGAAAAGCTTGAGTTAACAAGGTACTGGACAAGACGAAGTACTACGTATAGCACATCTGTCAAACATACCAGCACTATCAGAAAGTCCAACCAAGCCAGCATGGCTGCAAAGGAAAGGACACATTCCACAGTTGATTTCCAAGCCAGCCTTAAGTGTACCATGATGAGGGATTCAAGTAAGCGTAGCACAGCCATGGATGCCAAGCAGTGTACCACACTGCTCAAGAACCCCAGAATCCTTGCAATGAATGAATGACAGAATAAAAGAGTGAAGGAAAGGGTATTGCAAATCATTGGCAACAGCAGTGCTTTCTCAAGTAAAGCCAACGAGTCCTCATTGTAGAATCAGCCTCCCTCTGGTAGTGATTGTTGTGCCACCAATGATCAGCGACTGCTCAGACCTTCTCCAAGAACATCAACATTTCCCTGTAAAAAACAAAGTCCTGTAGCCACTCTGTTCTGTCTGTACTCCTCCTCGAGTCAAACTGGAGACTTAAACACATCTTTTTCTCTTATCTCTTTCATTAGAAAATGGATGAAGCTAAGTAATTAATCAGATGTGGTGTTTGGAGTCTGTTAAAAAAGGACAAAAGTGCAACACTGGTATATTTGGTACTATTTATAAGTTAGTGGCAAACTTGTGGTCAGGAGGTACACAAAGTAAAATTTAAAACAGTCTCACTGCAAAATTGTAAGAACCTGAGGTTTATCCTGTCAGAAAATTTAAATAAAGTATAATCCATAGATTTTAAGTGTACGTTGATCCTTTATATACTGCTCACCAATGAAACCACAATGAGCTTTTCCCCTTTAAAACTATAGTTTTAGGAGACATACTCTCCAATCTGTTATTTTGGCTAGCAATCCTCCTTCCTTCAGCACTGGTGCAGACAATTGTGAGCCTGTAAAGAGACGGGCGACTGGGAATTTTGGGCCAGGATCACAACTGTTCTGTGACACTCAGGTCCTGCCTTGCAGACTAAGCCATGTGAATCTGGAAGGGTCTTCCCTCAAAGACTTAGGCCGGTACCAATGTGGAGATCCAATATGAGCAGGATATGACAAGTATTTAAAAATCCCAGTGATTGTGCAAGTTTCTCCTGTAATATGTCAGTTCAAGTAAAATGTATTGTTGAAAAATTAAAGATATGCTTAGCTGAATTCCGCAAATACAGTAAATATGTATTCTGTAATATACTGTTCAAAAAATTAAAGGAACACTTTTAATAAGAGTACAGTATCAAGTCAATGAAACCTCTGGGATATTAATCTGGTCAGTTAAGTAGCAGAGGGGATTGTTAATCAGTTTCAGCTGCTGTGGTGTTAATGAAATTAACAACAGATGCACTAGAGGGGCAACAATGAGATGACCCCCAAAACAGGAATGGTTTAACAGGTGGAGGCCACTGACATTTTTCCCTCCTCATCTTTTCTGACTTTTTCTTCAATAGTTTTGCATTTGGCTACAGTCAGTGTCACTACTGGTAGCATGAGGCGATACCTGGACCCTACAGAGGTTGCACAGGTAGTCCGACTTCTCCAGGATGGCACATCAATATGTGCCATTGCCAGAAGGTTTGCTGTGTCTCCCAGCACAGTCACAAGGGCATGGAGGAGATTCCAGGAGACTAGCAGTTACTCTAGGAGAGCTAGACAGGGCTGTAGAAGGCCCTTAACCCATCAGCAGGACCGGTTTCTGCTCCTTTGGGCAAGGAGGAACAGCATGAGCACTGCCAGAGCCCTACAAAATGACCTCCAGCAGGCCACTGGTGTGAAAATATCTGACCAAACAATCAGAAACAGACTTCATGAGGGTGACCTGAGGTCCTGACGTCTTCTAGTGGGCTTTGTGCTCACTGCCCGGCACCATGGAGCCTGATTGCCATTTGCCATAGAATATTGCCATTTGCCATAAAATACCAGAATGGGCAGGTCAACCACTGGCGCCCTGTGCTTTTGACAGATGAGAGCAGGTTGACCCTGAGCACATGTGGCAGACGTGAAAGGGTGTGGAGAAGCCATGGAGAACGTTATGCTATCTGTAACATTGTCCAGCATGACTGGTTTGGGGGTGGGTCAGTGATGGTCTGAGGAGGCATATTCATGGAGGGAGACACAGACCTCTACAGGCTAGACAATGGCATCTTGACTGCCATTAGGTATTGGGATGAAACCCTTGGACCCTTTGTCAGGCCCAATGCTGGTGTTGTGGGTCCTGGGTTCCTCCTGGTGCATGACCTGATGCGGTGAGAGTATGCAGGCAGTTCCTGGAGGATAAAGTAATTGATACCATTTACTGGCCCCCCACGCTCACCTGACCTAAATCCAACAGAACACCTCTGGGACATTATGCTTTGGTCCATCTGACACAACTAGGTTGCACTTTAGACTGTCCAGGAGCTCAGTGATGCCCTGGTCCAGATTTGGGAAGAGATCCTCCAAGATACCATCCATCATTTCATTAGGAGCTTGCCACAACATTGTCAGGCATGCATACAAGCATGTGGGGGTCATACAAACTCCTGAGTATGATTTTGAGTTGCTGCAATGAAATTTCGGCAAAAAGGACTAACCTGCCGCATCATTTTTTCACACTAATTTTCAGGGTGTTTTTGAATTCAGCCCTCTGTATGTTGATCATTTTCATTTCCATCAAACGATGTGGCATCCTTTCGTTCCTAACATATTACCCAGTCTATATCAGTATAGATATCCAGGAGGATATCCAGGAGGATTTCTTTTTCCCATTGAGATCTGATGTGTTTTCAAAATGTTCCTTTAATTTTTTGAGCCGTTTATATATCTCAAAGAGAACATTTAAAAAAATGAAAACATTTAAAAAGTTTTTTTTAGCATTAAAGCTGAGAAGGGGCTGGGTGGTCTTTTAGCCTTGGAACCCTTGCAGATTTATTTCTTCAGCATCCAGCCGGCTGGAGTTTTTGTTTTCCTCTCCTCCCAGGCTGTCTGACTGTAACATTTGTTTATTAAGCTGGAGATTTTATTCCTCATTGATACTGTTTTATAAAGTCTTTTAACCTGTGAAGTTTATGAACTACTTTCATGTATGAAAACTGTACTAAATAAATAAATGTTTATACGCTTGAACCAATGTTAAGTTGCTACTTCAATAAACTGCTGAGTTAAGCAGAAATACAAAGCAGGTTGTTGACAACTTAAATTATTATTCTAAAATTACCTTCATTATTTTATGTTACTATTTTTTATTTTACTATATTTTACCTTCTTTTCTGCATTTTGTTTTATTTTTAGGAGTCTGTACTTCCCTTTTCTTCACTTTAGGAAGGTGGTGCTAAAAAAAAGCTCATCTATAAAAATCGCATCCAGTTGCCCAAACTCTCATAAGCTACTTTTCTATTAACTGATACATTGGACCAGATTCACATCATTTCTTATTTATTGATGCAAAATGGCTTTGTAAATAAAAAAAGAGTTTCAATTAGCATAAGCCTCCTTAATTCTGGGGTTTTTTAAGAAACGCAATGATTTACTTCATGAGGCAGAAGTACATAATAAATAAGAAAAGTTATGACATATATTTGAAATATTAAAATGTATACTTTTAAAGTGCTAAATATTCTCAGTTATACTAGACATTTGTTGGTTTTCATCATCTGAGGGGGTCTACTGAGGGCTAAGTTCCTAGTAAAGGATTCAAAATCACAAATAACTGACTTTAAAATTGTCTTAAACGATACCTTACCTTACCTTTAAAATGGATCATTTTTAACCTTCTAGAAGCGATTCTCAGAGGCCTGGGATCCCCAGTAAAAAATCAAATGTCACAAATATTATCATTTTCATGATAAGCAAATTCAAAATAGCATACAATGAATCTTAACCTGCCTATACCACCAATCCCCATTTTTTGATGTTTTGTGAAAAGGACTAACTATGACCCCTTGTATTCCATTAGGGGGTGAACCCCAGGGTTCAGCTGATGTATCATGCACAACTTCAAGTCCTTCTGATCCTTTTTGCTGAAGACACCTGTCGGTTTATTCTTTATCATAGGGTGTAATTTCATGCACTAAATACGGTACTGAAAATGGCCTATAATGAGTGTGTTTTGAGTTTAGAGGGTCAAAAATAGGGGAGAGCCCCCTGAGGCTTTCATCCGGTCCTACATGCGTTAGTGCTAACTAGCTGACGGAAGTGGGACGAGAGTCTCATGCTGTCCATTGAAGGTCTCGATGGGTTGAAAATTGCCCTCTAATCATTATGGAAAATATGTCTCATTGTACTTGTAACTAAATGGCTACTAGAAAAGTGCTGAATAATTTTAATGGTTACCCAAATAAATGTAGTCTTGATAACACTTCAAAATGTATTTATGATGTGTTTTGAAATAGACTTCAAAATATTTTGACCAGAACTTTGTCTCCAGTATGAAAAGACAAACAGTGTTTATTAATCAATTTCTAATATACCTTTACAGGTGCTCATCATATTCAAATGAACTGCCATACAAACTAGTATTTTATAAATGGGGAATATATTTAATAGCATACATGGTTAGTTGACTTAATTCCACAATTAGGCAAATTCACAATAGAAATACACTTTACGTGTAGCTGCTGTGTGATGGTAAGACCGTTTGTCTTGAAAGGTCGGCCAGATTAAAGATTCCAACCGTTTCATATTTATGTTTATCATTTGATGGTGATATCTATTTGCATTTTTACATTAATGCATTATTTGTTACTTTTTACTGTTGCAAAACATGTACCAACTACCAGGTAATGACAGCCAGTATACTGTAATAGTCCTACCAGACAAAATAAATATATCACACAAAGTGACTACCTATGCTGCTATAATGTTTCATTAAACTTTGTAATTATGCTTTACATGCTGAAATTTTTACTTGATATTGCAGTTATTTTTTCTTGTGCAGTGTAGGATAATAATTTAAAAGGAAGAAAATGAAAATGGGTTTTAATCTGTATATCAAAAAGGAAGTATAGCATTGATCATTTATATTATCAATACACCCTAAACACCACTGTAATGAGTATGAACATCTTTTTGGTGTGATGTTTATTGCTGTATTTGTGTAACAGAGAGAAAACACATTGGTATGTGATCTTCAGAATTGTTTCTAAAATAATAGATAGCATCACGAGCAAAAAACAGAACTCTTGCACCCCCTAATGGCATCTCAAAGAACAAATCCAATCTGTGTGTGCCTGCATGGGTGTGCATGCGTGTGTGTGTGTGTGTGTGCCTGAGCTTCTCAAGGCTTATAAATCTCTCACAGGTGTTGATCTGAAAGTACATATACCGGGAATAAGAAATGCATTTGCATTTCAAAATGGATGTGTCATGTACAGATTTCATAACTAGCTGTTTGCAAACTTTTTTGATTCTTGAATTTTCAGGTAACTTGAGAAAATACAACATTTTCTCTACTGTAGTGAATTGTTAGATACAAAAGTCAATGGACTTTCATTCAATTTAAACAAAATAATGAGCTTCCCTGAAAACATTTGAAAAAAAATCTATTCAGAATAGAAAAGCAAGAGAACACTACAGGTTTGCTTCATAGCTTCTATTATTGATTTGCAGCATTTATTTCTTTGGTTTTTATTTTCTCATATACATAGTATAAAGAAAGTATAAGAATCGTGAAAAAATTCAACCTCATGATTGTGATGAAACATTTTAGACCTTACTGAGTTGAAAATACAATTTCCGAAAATTATGTCTGTCTGTGTGTCTGTGTGTAAACACAGTAACTCGAAAACACTTTGACCTATTGTATACCTGCTTTATATCAAAAATAAGGAACCTTATCAATTTTTGGGCCAATCTGAAGTGGTACTTTAATTGAATACCTCCTCAAATTTTCAAGTAAACTATGATTATAATTACAGATAGATGATTCAAATTTTGTATAGATATTTACAGTATAATGATAAAAAGCAAACAGATATGAAATTTGAGAAAAATTACTCAACCGGAAGAAGTATTTTATTTAAACAACCATCCAAATTTTTGTGTCATGGAAATATAAATGTGTACACAATATTAAAAACTATTCAATAACGCATATTTTTTCAGTAACTATTATTAATTTTATTTTACATCATCAGTTTTACAATAACTTGTAAATATTGAATATGTCATGTAAATATAAAGATGTAATGGGAATAATAAGCTGCCTCGTGTTCCTGGTAATACATTTAATTTTATGATATTTTTTTTTTATTTCCGCCATCATTATCACAATTAAATGTAGCTAAATGCAGTTTTACCTATAGCAATTTATTGCAACAAATATTATATAATACTTAAACTTTTGCTATGTTTTTAGGTGGCTATAACTCTTTTTATTTTCTACATGATCTAGGTAATGCTTATGTAATCATGAAAAAATTCCACCACTGTTTTCGACCTCTCTGAGTGTGAAAAAATTTGAATATAAAGTTTGATTATAGATAAAGATAAATGATTGGGTATCAATATTATCAATTAGTTATGATGAGAAACAAAGAGATATGATATTTTAGAAATATTGAGCAACTGGAAGTGACCTATTCCTCTATCTCAGTATACAAGAAAGTCAATGGGAACACACTCCCGATTTTTCCATTATGTTAAAACATTTGGTAAACCCTTTGTAATAAGTTGGGAAGTTTTGTGCATTGGTGAGAAAATATTCCATAAACAGTAAATCAATTGAATCAAATGCAAGCCAAGGAGAGAAATAATTACTTAAATACAGCAGCACACAACAAGATAACTGAAAACATTATAAAGATGCAATTCAGGCACAACAATCTATTGGTACCTTTGATGCAGCATTTTTACCAATCACGTCATCACAAGCTGCTTTACAAATTAATTGATTGACAAGTGAAAAAGCCAGATCAGTCCCAGGGGTCCAGAAGAATCACTTAAAGGACTATGTAATTAAAGCAGTTATTGGAGCAACTGAAGCCTGGAAGCACTTCTTTACACAAAGAGTTGTGGGACTCTGGAATAAACTACTAAGACGTGGAGTTGAAGCAGAAACCTTGAAAACCGTTAAGACGAATCTGGATGAGATATTGGGACAGCTTAGCTATTAGCTTAACAAATGGAGTTAATGAACTGAATGGTCTCCTGTTTTTTGTCAAATTTTTTTATGTTTTAACAATAGACCTGAAATTTTTAATGAACTGAAGGCAATTGTTGGCAAATACAATAAATCTTTGGAACCGCTCCATTGAAGGCAGTTTATTCTATTACAGATGAATACCAAAATAATCTTTGTAGACTTTCATAAAACTTGAACTAGCTAGCGCTGTGACACTGTGTCCTCACATGTTTAATTATTAACAATACAGATTATTTAAATTATGTTAACATTTTATCTGTATAATGTAATAAACATATTTTGCTGCATTTCATCTTAAAAATGATATCGTCATCATATGTAAATACGCGCTTTATAAAGTGGCTCAGGTTGTGCAATATTATAACTGTATCACAAGTTTACAGTGAGGTGATTGTACTAATAAGTACAAACAGTTCTACAAAGAGCACTTGATGGACTGATTGAGTGCATTTATAGTTCTTGGGATGAAACTGTTTCTGAACCACGAAAGGCTATGAAGTGTTTGCCGTATGAGAGCAGTTCAAATAGACAGCATGACTGAGGCAGCGTGTGCTTGATACTGTATCCTGATAATTCTCTTTCCAATCAGCTACTGTAGAGCTGTGATTCCACACCCAGATACAGTGATATACTGTAAATACTCCGAGTGGTGCAGTGAGAATAATATGGAAGAAGATGGTCCGCTGTGGCAACCCCTAACGGGAGCAGTTGAAAGAAGAAGAAGGTGCAGTGAGGGTAACAACGCTAAAGCAGCTATGGTATTTGGAATAGTATGGCCATTCTGTGGACCATTATATTGTTACAGGTTAATTACAATCAGATGCCTTAAAGTAATAAACAATATGCAGTTAATTTCAGTGTATTTTTTTAAAGCTGTGTCAAGGATGTGCACTTAAAAAAGAAAGGGAAACCACACAGGAACAGTAGCACTGCTTTGACGCTGGGTGCCTCCAGTTTCCAAAACCGAGTGGAGAACTTGCGTACACCAGGGTTTGAGCTAGCGTGAAAATGTGCATGGCTTTATGCCAAGTTTAAGTTTTATACATCGAGATTTGAGCATGGAAACGGGAGTACGCAACGTTTTTGTGTGTATGCACCATTTATGCATAAGGCCCCTGGTCTGTAGAGGGAGGAAGAGAAGATGTGTTAATAAACAGTGCCATCTTGTGGATCAGTGAGGAATTACCACCACCAGAGCCTTTAAGCCAGGGGTGCCCAGCTCCAGTCCTGGAGGGCCACAGTGGCTGCAGGTTTTCATTCTAACCCTTTTCTTGATTAGTGATCTGTTTTTGCTGCTAATTAACTTCTTTTGAATTAATTTAAAAAAAATATATAATTTTTAAAAAATGTTTTCCTGAATTTCTTCATCATTCCTCTGAATTGCTTCATTTCTTTCCTTAAATGGCACCCAAACAGAAGTGTAATGTGAAGTAAGTGAGCCAACAGAAGACCAACTAAGTCAGGGCCTCAAACTCCAACCAATTTCACTCCAACCAGTTGCTTAATGAGGCGATGATTCTTGTCGTTAATTAAACGCGTTCTTTATTCTTCATGGCTTGTTGCTACTCTCATTTTGCAAAAGCAGACATTTCCAAAATTGTGGATTTTCTCTCTTCTAAGAGTAGATCAGCATTCCTGAGACCTTCACCTTTCTTTATTTTCAGATATTGTATGATGGTCACAGTTTGCTGGTCCTGTTTTGGCTCATTTAGTATCTCATTATTGTTTGGCTGCTAATTAAGGAAAAAGAAACAATTTAGGGGTCTGAGTCTTCAAGAGCAAGTCAAATAAAATTAATTCAAAAGTAGTTAATTAGCAGCAAAAACAAGTCACTAATTAAGAAAAGGGTTAGAATGAAAACCTGCAGACACTGCAGCCCTCCAGGACTGAAGTTGGGCACCCCTGCTTTAAGCCATGCAGGTTTTCATTCTAACGCTTTTCTTGATCAGTGACCAGTTTTCACTGCTAATTAACTTCTTTCCCCTTCATTTTAATAGTCCTGTTTTTAAGGATTCAGTTCTTTGAATTGCCCAGTGACCCTGTAGTTAGGATATAGCGGGTTGGATAATGGATGGATGGAGTTCTTTGAATTGTTATTAAATGACAGCCAAACAGAAGTGTGATGTGAAACGAGCCAACAGATGACCAGCAAAATTGGGGCTTAAACTCCAAGCAATTTTACTCCAACCATTTTCTTAATGAGAAGCCAATTCCATCCATTATCCAACCCTCTATATCCTAACACAGGGTAACGGGGGTCTCTGGAGCCAATCCCAGCCAACACAGGGTGCAAGGCAGGAAAAAAAACCCTGGGCAGGGTGCCAGCCCACCGCAGGGTACACACACACCCAGCACACACTAGGGACAATTTTTAGAATCGCCAATGCACCTAACCTGCATATCTTTGGACTGTGGGAGGAAACCGGAGTACCCAAAGAAAACCCACACAACACGGGGAGAACATGTAAACTTCACGCAGGGAGGACCCCGGAAGCAAACCCGGGTTTCCTAACTGCAAGGCAGCAGCGCTACCACTGCACCACCGTGCCGCCCAAGAAGCCAATTCTTGCTGTTAATTAAACATATCATTTAATTCCATGGCTTGTTGCTACTCTCATTCTTCCACAGCAGCCATTTGCAAAACTGTTGTTTTTCTGATTTTTTCTAAGAACACTGTTTGTTTTGTGTCTCATTATTGTTTGGCTGCTAATTAAGGAAAAAAGAAACAACTAAGAGGGCTTCAGTCAAGTTAATTAAAACTAAGGCAAAGGAAGTTAATTACAAGCAAAAACCGGTCCCTAATTAATAAGATGGTTAGAACGAAAACCTGCAGCCACTGCGGCCCTCCAGAAATGGAGTTCAACACCCCTGCTTTAAGCTGGGGCACAAGCCAATCCATAGGTCATTAGTACAGCCAGGCTTTTTGAGGCTGCAGAGTGACAAAAAAGAGAAACAAAGCAAAGCAGGAAACATAAGGGCTAAAAACATATAAAAGGAAGCAATGCAAAACAGTATGTAACACCATTATGCTTTGAATCGGGCAGTGATTTAGACAGCTCAATCAATACGGCTGTCAAGCTACAGTAGGTAACAAGTCGGCAGAGTGATGAGAGGAACATCCAGAGAAATTTCTTAGTTTCAAAGCAGCTGCTGTGCCCCCTTTCACAGACTCTAGTCCAGACAGCTCTAAGAAGCCTGCATGCTCATGCCTGACAACTGATAAACCTCCTGTTATATAATAAAACTAAGATCTTATTGTTTGTGAAGGAATGAAGAATTACTGGCTACATTTAACTGATCTGGGGAAAAAATAATGGCTGCCTGACAGCGTCTCTGGCACTCTGTTGCATAAATATGACTATATTCTCTTTGCACCAAAAACCAGAACAATTAATAAATACTTTTGAGAGAATTTACATGACCAGTTAATATGTTTGTGTGATTCTAGTTAATAATAAATCACTATGCTGTGTATGAAAGACAGAACCTCTAATACAATCAGTTTGTTTCCCACTCCTGAATGTTCACAGATTTTATTAAACCTACAGTAATAAATACTTGCAGCCTGATGAGTACTTCATTATATGATAAATAAAAAAAAATAGCACTTAACACTAATTATGACTAATGTAAATATAAGCTGATGCACTATGGATTTGTGAATGAAAGTTTTTAATCTGTTTGTAAATGAATGAATGTGGTTTACCATGTGTCTTTTTAGTTAGTTAGATAGATAGATAGATAGATAGATAGATAGATAGATAGATACTTTATTAATCCCAAGGGGATTTCACAAGGACTACATAAAATATATTCCAAGAGTGCTTTTGCATCTCACAGAAATGTGATATTCATGTTCTTTTTGCAACATTTTAATAGTGTGAGATTAATGAGAAATGTTTTATTATGGGCAGGAAACAACTAGATGTTTTGAGACATGAATTGATTTTCTAAAATGTTTTTCTACGTATTGTGATGTGATGTCCTCTTGTAGGAGGAAGAACTCAAACCTGGAAGAGACACTAGTCCACTGTAGATGTTGCAAGGGAACAGCTAACTGAGTCAAATTAGTGTCAATAATCCAGTTGGTGCTTTGAGGGGAACCACTGCATTAATTCCACACCCGCTTGCTTCCACATACTCTCTGCCCGCATATCTAACCATTGCTGCCCACTTCATATCATTTGTACCTTAAAACTTTGTTACATTTGTCACAGCTCAGATAGTTCAATTCCATTGCACCCTAATTAAAAACCAATGAAAACTAATTTCAAACTTCACCATCTTTTTTAATTGTGCTGTACTGGCTGGATATGACTACTGTCATCCTTACCTGGCCAGACGCCCTCAGGATGGAAGGACAGCTTATAGAGGACTGAATCTCCCCCAGGATGCTAGATGACAGCAAGCCCAGTCTCAGATTCCCACATGGGTGCCCACAGGGCATGCCGGGTATTGTAGTCCAAGAAGAGAGTCCTTTTTGCATCCCGTGGGGGCCACCAAGGGGAGCTGCATGACTGGGGAGTCCATACATCATTGGGTTTCTGCCTCACCCAGAAGTGCTGACAGACCACATGTGCAGAAAGTCGGGAGCACTTCCAGGGTGGTTAAAATAAAAGGAGCAGCCTGCCTCACATCATGGAGCCAGAGTCAGGAGGAGGAGGAGGACAAAGCATATGAGACGAGTGGAGGAAGCAGTGAGAGACAGAGAGAGGAAAAGACAAGGAGTGTGCTGTATTGAGCTTGCTGTACTTGTGGCTGAGGTGGTGGGAAACCCTTATAAAAGAAGAGTTTTCCCAAAATAAAAAAACTCTTGGCCTTTTAACCTGTGTCTGTGACTGTTTGTGTTGTATTTGGGGGGGCTGGAGCACCCCCTACTGTCCACACTACACCTTTGCCTATTTTTTGACTTAATTTGCTTTGAGTATCTGGGGCCTCATGTATAATGGCATGCGTAGAACTCACACTATAACATGGCGTAAACACAAAAGCCGAAATGTGCTTACGCACAGAAAAATCCAGAAGCATAAATCTGTGCATTCGCCAACTTCCGCTACATAAATCCCTATCACCGTGAAAGTAATGCTTGTGCATGCGCCTGCTGTCCCGCCCCAACTCCTCCCAGAATTACGCCTCCTTGAATATGTAAATCAATATAAATAGCCCTTAAGCTCAGCGTTCTGTGAAAAGACAATGGCAAAACCACAAGGAAAAATAGAACAGTTTCAGTGAATACCAAGTGGAGGCAAGGAAAAACGTACTATTTGTTGGTTTAAACAGTGGTATAAACAAGAAAAGGAAGCTGATCGAGTGACATAGCGTGTCAGAGAAACTCGAAAGCTCAAGTTCACAAAGTCGCACAGTGCCCGAAATAAAAAAGAAGTTGCATATCAAAGTCGCCGTGAAAAGGCAAGTTATAGCCCACAGTCTGAGTGTCATATGAAAGCTTATTAAGGTACAGAGAAAAAAAAAAGACACACAGTGGGGAAAAAGCACGAAATGTCAACTTTAATCTTGAAATTTCCACTTTAATCACGTAGTTTATTTTGTCATTAAAGTAGAACATCATAAACTTCAAATTAAAAAACGTTTAATTTACTAATTTCTTAAATCCCATCTTAACTAAAGTAGCACGTTAAATGCTTTGTTTTGTGTTTGATCTTCTATGTGCTCTATGTGTGTGAATCACTACATGCTTCTTAAACCGGCTTTCTCTTTCTCCGACAGGACAAAGAATCCATTACATTTGTGATAATACAGCTCTCTAAATAACTAAAATACTGAGATGTATACGTGATGTCATTTTCATGATGATAGGAATTAAAGCATGTTATTAAACATGGGAACACGGTGGCACAGTGATTGTGCGCGACCTTCAATGAAATAATTTATTGCAGCAGTTCTGTCTCTTTCAAACGTACTAACCTCCAATTCCTGTCCTTTCTTTTCTTTCTCCAAATACCCAATTGCCACATAATCAGCTCTGTAATAGACGTTAAGACATCTGTAAGCTTAGAACGCAGATTCTTCAAAACTTTTAAGAAACATTGAAATATCTTCATAGTTCATGTTTAATTATTCTATCCTTCACGCCAGTCCCAGTGAAGCATACAGTGCGAGGCAGGAACAATCCATGAACGGAGAGCCAGATCCTTGCTAGCGTAGCAACACCATGTCCTGTAATTATTAACAATATAGATTATTTAAATGAAGTTAAAGTTTTATCTGTATAATATAATAAACATATTTTGCTGCATTTCATCTTAAACAGGATATCGTCATCATATGTAAATACGCGCTTTATAAAGTGGCTCAGGTTGTGCAATAATATAACTGTAGTGCAAGTTTACAGTGAGATGATTGTACTTATACAGTAAGTCCAAACAGTTCTACAAGGAGCAGTTGATGGACTGATAGAATGAAGTTAGAGCTCTTGGGATGAAACTGTTTCTGAACCACGAGGTCCGTACAGGAAAGGTTTTGAAGCGTTTGCCGTGTGAGAAGCAGTTCAAATAGGAAGCATTGCTGAGGCGGCGTATGCTTGATGCTGTATACCGATAATTCTCTTTCCGATCAGCTGCTCCGTATGGAAAAAGATGATCCGCTATGGCAACCCCTAACGGGAGCAGCTGAAAGAAGAAGAAGAAGGTGCAGTCAGAGTAACAACGCTAAATCAGCTATGGTATTTAGAATACTGTAGTTTGACCATACCGTAGACCAGTATATTGTTACAGGTTAATTACAATCAGATGCATTAAACTAATAAACAATATGCAGTTAATTTCAGTGTATTTATAAAGCCGCGTCAGTTATGTGGATCTGAAAAAGAAAGATAAACCACACAGGAACAGTAGCACTGCTTTGACACTGGGTGCTGCCAGTTTGCAAAACCGAGCCGAGAACATGCGTATGACAGGGTATGACCTACCGTAGAAATGTGTGTGGTTTTACGCCAAGTTTAGGTTTCATACATTGCAGTTTGAACGTAGAAACGTTTGTATGCAATATTTCTGTGCGTTTGCACCATTTATACATGAGTATACATGTGTTCAAAAATGATACAATAAAAATAACAACAATACAAATGGATTTTTAATACATAAATAAGACAACATTGTTTGTAAGATGTTTTTTTTTGTTTACAGTATATTCAATGCAACAAAAGTCTCTACTAGAGTAAAACTAATCATTACAGGCAATTTGTCATTTGGCATTTATTCTATACAGTAATCCCTCGCTATATCGTGCTTCGACTTTCGCGGCTTCACTCCACCGCGGATTTTAAATGTAAGCATATCTAAATATATATCACAGATTTTTCGCTGGTTCGCGGATTTCTGCGGACAATGGGTCTTTCAATTTATGTTACATACTTCCTCAGTTTGTTTGCCCAGTTGATTTCATACAAGGGATGCTATTGGCGGATGGCTGAGAAGCAATCAGAGCACGTATTACATATTAAATAAAACTCAATGATATACGATATGCTTCCTGCGCGCTGCTTCGCACACTTAAAAGCTCTAACAGCCCGTATTGATTTTTTATTGTTTGCTTTTCTCTGTCTCTCACTCTCTCTGAGAAATACAGGCAGATACTTATCCATCATGTAATACCATCAGGGAGGCGTATGATTGGCCCCATTATCTGCTCCTGACGGAGGGGGTGTGAGCAGAGGGGCTGTTTGCACAGTGGCTGTTTGCTTAGAAGATACGGACGTGCCTGTAAAAAAATGCTGAAAGGCTACCTTCACATTGATCCCTTCATTGAGCCGCTTTATTGCGGTGCTTGCATACTTAAAAGCGCAACAGCCCTGTTGATTTTTGATTGTTTACTTTACTCTCTCTCTGACATTCTCTGCTCCTGACGGCGCACCTTGAAGAGGAAGATATGTTTGCATTCTTTTAATTGTGAGAAAGAACTGTCATCTCTGTCTTGTCACGGAGCACAGTTTAAACTTTTGACTAAAGGGTGTTATTTCATGTTTAGAGGGCTCTAATAATGTTAAAAAAACGTATTTAGAAGGTCGTAAACAGGTTTTCAATGCTCTAACTGTGAAAATATTAGATTTATAAATAAAGAATCCTACTTCTTGGAAATTCATTTATCTGTCTGGAGCGGATCAACCGCGATAAACAAGGGTTTACTGTATAACTGTGCGGAGAATATTTATAAACAGTGTGGGAAAGTTTCTAAGGGCTTAAAATATATAAAAATAACCATACAAACATATGGTTTCTACGCGGATTTTCACCTATCGCGGGGGGGTCTGAAACGCAACCCCCACGATCGAGGAGTTATTACTGTAATCTCAAATCTAAAGCTCCATTACTGCCCACCTTAGAGTAAAATGTCACTTTCTCACAATTTTTATACTGCATCTCACAGGAATCCAGTGCCAATGCAAACCTCTAATGTGCCATGTGTGTCTTTCGAATCTGCGAAAAAACTGAAGTGCCTGAAAGAAACTTGCCCACCATGCAGCCTCTGGCCAACAACAACAACAACAACATTTATTTATATAGCACATTTTCATACAATAAAATGTAGCTCAAAGTGCCAGAATAAAGTTCTACAAAACAGTTCCAAATATTCATTACTAGCTGAATACCCAACAGGAAAAATGTGTTTGAAAATATGTAGAGTGACAGTATATGTCCTGTAAAGGTCATAAGGCAAAATTTAGCACATAAACGAAACAAAATAGGTTACTAATTATTACTTGAAATAGTTTACTCAAATATAAGCTATTTTAAGTATAGAAGACTTAAACACTGATGATCAAAACTTGTTTTGGACTAAAGCCCCAGTGATCCTATAGATAGATAGATAGATAGATAGATAGATAGATAGATAGATAGATAGATAGATAGATAGATAGATAGATAGACTATAACCACCTCTGGTATTATTTAGTAACCAGATTGCATAGGTTTTAAGTGCTAAATTTATTTGTTAATAAAAATAAATGAAGGTGAATGTCATAATATCAGTTATATTAAAAATAGATTTTTGAGGGGTTTTTAAAATCATAAAAAAATACAAATCCTAAGCAATCTTCCAAACCTGAAAATAAAAATCAAAATCCAAAATAACATTGTCATTTACATAGACTGTAATAGTTTAAAATAAGCCCAGGGATCTTACCACCCTCTCCAAAAAAAATCCATGGAGTAAACAGCCTATGTTTTAAGAACATAGTACTTTGTTGTACACTATATTCTTAGTTTTCCCCTCAGGCTGGAGGATGACCAGGGTGTCAGGGGAGCTTACTATAGAACAGGCCACGTACAACTGGCCATGGGGGAAACAGTCACTCCTCAAATCCACCCCAACCATTTTCAAACTTGGCCCTTGAGCTTTGTTTATGGTCTTGGTGTAGTAGACTTTCGGCAAGAACTGCAGCCTTTTAAACTGAAGGGGGTAGTCTGATGGGATTAGGGGAATGCAGAGAATGAAGATTGTTTCTCCCTGTCCAATGCCTGTAAATATTATGGCTTCAATGACATGTTTGTGTAGACCCATCACCTGCAGCCCAGTATCATTGCTTCGACTTAGGAGGATTGAGGTTGCGCAGGAGCATTATGGGAGCGCAAACCTTGAGGCACAGAACACAGGGAGGCACTCCAGGTGGGTTGAGAGTGTGAAGGAACTCCACAGGATAGTGCACTGTGTCCTCAATCTCCACCACGGAGTCCACTGACTCGTATCTAACCATCTCAGTTGGCAGCTTCTCCAACAGAGCGTTGTTGATGTTCAATTTTTAAAACCGTTTCTTAGCAAGCACATATGGGCCAAGGGTAACCTACATTCTAAATATCAAGTCCCAAGTCCTCATGGTTCAGGAGATTTCGTGATGAGTGAGTCAGTGGTATTTGGCTTTTATATATATACCAGTAATGGTGTACTGCACAATAACGTGCAATGAATACACTTGACTTGAGCATTCATAGTTTTCATCCTCTTTCTCTGTATGTTTAGCATCTGTTTGCTCAGAAGTTGATGCGCTTGCTGCTTCCTGAGCAGCTCTTCTTTTCTCCACCCAAACGGCCCACTGCTTATCTTCTTTCGTCGGTATCTTTTCACGTTAAAACTGATTGTTAGTTTTTTTTTGCAATTACTTAGTACATTTTCTTTAATTTTTCACTTAAGCTGGCACTTCAATCTGCCTCAAGAATGATTAGCGAAGGTGGTAGGGAATGAGAACGGTGCCCATATGCATGCGCCACATGGCTGTCCTACTGCACGCTGCTGAGAGTTGATTCTACAATAAAATAAAATAAAAATAAAATGAGTAATAAAAATCATCACCCCGACTAGTAGACGTCACGTAGTGTATGTGTACCAAATTTCAAGTCAATAGGTGAAACGGTTTGCGAGCTACAGGTGATTTAAAATCCTGGACAGACAAACGAACAGCCATGGTAGCGTATTATTTAAGAAGATAGATTCCACCATTGTTGAACTGGAACAGGATGATTCAACTGTAGGGTCAGTCAACTGTAATGTCAAAGTTTCCGGGGGTTACTATAATTATATCTGTTGCCTATTTTATGTAAGTTAGTGTACAGCTATAATATATATATATATATATTTATGACAATCAAGTTATTGGAACTACATTGATAAAAAAGGGCACCACCTTAATTTAGGTACTGCAAAAATGCATCTATTACTCATTTACTGTTACATAACAAGATCTTAACAAAGGCTTGTTTTGTTGTTTATATCACTTACAGAGCATCAGTAAAGCGGCTATTCATCTTGGTGCAACGTTGCATTTGATATGCTGGTAAAATTAGTTAAGAATATGAAGAATTCACAATTCTTATATTGAAGTATGCAAAAAAAAGACATATGTCTCACTTAAGCCACCTTAGACCACTCAAAAGTGTAGTTATTTTACAAGTCTACATTGCCAGGATGAATAACTAATCTACTGATGTTTTATAAGTGTTATGGAGACCCAAAGCAGCCTCTGATTGGTCTCCCTCTCCATCTTGATAAAGAGTGCAATTTATGCAAATTATGTAAAAAGATTCTGGAAACTGAGTGAACAAGCTGACATTCTGCCTTCAGGAGTGCTGCTGACAATCATCATTCTACTTTATAACAGCTTGTACAGATGATATTCTTTGCTCACACATGCAGGCCGGAAAGACAAACAGCAAAAAATAACATTGCAATGTTGCGGTGCCACAAAACAATAGAAGAATTATCAAATTTTTTTCTGTCTAGACATTTATTGTGTGCACTGACTGCAAATGCCTTTTTTTATTTGAAAATTACCAAGAGGCCAAGACTGTAGACAGCCTAGATAGGTACTTCCTTTGCTTTTTAACCTCATCTTTTATAGACCAGGTACTAAGAACACTTAAACTGGCTCTTTACCCTGTTAGCTTGATGCCAATAATAAATGCACGCTCACATAATGGAAACAACAGAGCCCCCTCTGGAGGATTCTGCTCATGAGCCAACAATATTTCTTTGTGCCTCAGTTATTTCAAGCCTGAGTGCTTAAATAGACCCATGCTGTATTAACTGCTTTCTATCTGCATGTGAGATGCTTAAAGAAGCTCAACACATGCTTTTCTTATGGCCCACTATATCTGAATATTTCTAAAAATATCTGAGAAATTGTCCAGTGTAAAAAAAATGATAGGCAATACTTGATATTTGTGTCTCAATTCATTTAAAAGAAATGAGTCACACATATCCTCCCACAGTCCAAAGACATGCAGGTTAGGTGCATTGGCGAACCTAAAATGTCCCTAGTGTGTGCTTGGTGTGTGTGTGTGTGTGTATGTCCTGCGGTGGGCTGGCGCCCTGCCCGGGGTTTGTTTCCTGCCTTGTGCCCTGTGTTAGCTGGGACTGGCTCTAGCAGACCCCCGTGACCCTGTAGTTAGGATATAGCGGGTTGTATAAAGGATGGATGGTTGGAGTCACACATATCCATTGACTTTATCAATGACGGACTGTTGATTGGTTTTGAAAGACTGCACATTTTGTTCCAGTTAATAAAATGCTTCTCTTTTGCAAATTGACATTTTTCTTTATCACATACACTACCTGTCAAAAGTTTTAGAACACATCAGTTTTTGTGAGTCTTTCTTCAAACTTAGTCAGTTGAAATGGAATGAATGACCTAAAATGGTGAAATGGTACAGTAAGCAGTAAACTGCCAAAGGTTCAAGTTTAAAGTTTATATAAGCAGAAACTGTAAAAAAGGAAATATCAGAATATTACAAATGGGCCATCATCAGGGAACAACTAATAGGTTACAACTTAAAGATGTTCTGCAGTAATTAAAGTAAATTAAGCCTTCCAAGATCAAGCAAACAATTTGCACAGGTGTCCCAACTTCTGTTGATTACTTAAAAACCCTCTGTCTGTCTGCCTTAAAACAGAGCTGAAGCAAACTGTGTTACTACACCCCCTGGACAATATTCTAGTGATAATGGCAAGAAAACAGAAATTAAAAAATGAAATGAGACAGAGCATTATTACCTTTAAAAGTGGAGGCCTTTCATTTAGAGAAATTCCAAAGTATGGTGTCCTACACAATACAAATGCAATTAGAAACTGGAAGAAACTCTAATAGGAAGAGATCTAGCAAACCTAAAGTCACAACCCAATCAGAAGACAAGTTTCTAAGGGTCACCAGCTTACATGATAGGCACCTCAGAGCACAACAGCTTCAAGCACAGCTTAACTATGATTGAAAAATGCAAGTCTCAGTTTCTGATGTGAAGAGGAGACTTTGTGCTGCAGGTTTGACAGAGAAAGTGGCAGCAAGAAAGTCATTCTTTAAAGGACAAAATAGGGCCTTGAAATACCAGTTTGTCCGGGGTTTTCACATTGCAGTCTTTAATTCCCAACCAGGTTTATTACTCTTTACAAATATTAAAAACTAGCAAAATACCCGCGCTTCCCAGCGGTGAAGTACTGCCTTAAAATTTTTATTAAGAAGAAAATTAAACCTTTTTAAACTGAGGGAAAATATACCAATAATTATTTGTTAAGGATCTCTTTGTATACCACATTGTGAGTTCGGCCCTCCGGTTGTAATATGACCAAGCTGTGCGCTGAGCTTACTCTTGAGCATGCAACGTACAGTTGGCCATGTGAACAGTAAGCTTGTTTCAAATCTCACAGCTTGGATTGCTGCCGTCGGTTTGAGTTTCATGGTTTGTTTCAATTCCGACAGTATTTGTAGGACTTGTGTTGAAGTGACATTTGGCATTTGTCAAGCGTTGTAAGTATACAGCCGGTTTAATCAATAACTTCAAATTCAGCTTTTGAGAGTTTAAACATTCATAAACATCAAAGTGTCCACTACTGAAATCGTCATCTGTGAATCTAAGATGTTTAAGAGGCATTGGCGGTTGTCGAAAGGTGTAAAATATTTCGCCATTTCTGTACACTTGAAAGCGACAACCAAACAATTCACCGGCAGCCATCAACTTACATGCAGATGCATAGGTGAAGGGCTTAAGCATTTCACTCTTCTAGTGCTCCTGTGTAGAATAATTATCTCCTGTACCGTCATCAGTCCACACCTTGAACCTGTCCCAGTCATTCAATACATAAGACACAATGTTCCTCCGGATATCAAGAGTGAGCCTGATATGGCCGTGCAATATGTAACAAAGAGAATGGAAGAGGCACGTGCCATCTCCGGGCATGGAAACCACTCAGTAAGTGACAGTTCTTTGATCGATGGTGATCACCTCGATAGACATGTTAATGCGGGTACGGTTGGAAAGATAAAGGAAATGGGTACCTGAACAATGTAAAGTAAGTCTAAAATACCTACACAATAACTATAATCGTAATAAACGAACAATAAAACAGCGGAGAAGCCATGGATTAAATAATAAGGCTGTAGTTATCAGCAGGGAGACGTGAATCCCGTGGTGAAGCAAGGAAGGGAATGTAGAGACTGGAGCGACGGATGGCCTTATATAGGCAGGCAGCCAACAACGTGGGAGGCGTTGGGATGGGGGACCCAACGCCACCTCACACGGTGACCGAGCTGCAGGCTATGGACGTATACAGCAATCCCTCCTCGATCGCAGGGGTTGCGTTTCAGACCCCCGCGATAGGTGAAAATCCGCAAAGTAGAAACCATATTTTTGTATGGTTATTTTTATATATTTTAAGCCCTTATAAACTCTTCCACACTGTTTATAAATATTCCCCGCAGAGTTATACAGCATAATCCCTTTGTATTCTCTTAGATATTATGTAAGATTCATTGAAATTATGTATATAAACACACTGTTTATATACAGTAAAACCTAAATATTATTTTAAAGATATTGAGTGTCTCCGATATCACATATGTTAAAGCCATTACGATAGACAGGCCACCAGCAATAGATAGATAGATAGATAGATAGATAGATAGATAGATAGATAGATAGATACTTTACGTACAATGCAAGAAAAATAGTATACAGTAAATGTGTGTACAGTGACACTAAACATATGTACATGTACTAAGTACTGTAAGTAGAAAATTAATTATGGTTACTCACCAACAATGACACGATGACTTGTCCGATAACAATGAGTTTAATTTTACTGCACAACAAAGGAAAGCGTTACAGCTCTTCTAAAGGAGCCACTTCAGGCAATTGTGTAGCACTGCCATTGTTCTTCTTCTGGCAGTCTTCAATCCAAATCCCTAAAGCAGATTCCATCCAGATTACTGCCTTATTACATCCACTTACAACTCGTTTTGCACCCTGGTTAAAAGGACACTGCGGCCGTAGATCTTATAGTCCTTTCCTACTTTTTAAATAAAAAGAATCGTAGCCTTCAACAAATCCAAAACGTTTACCTTTTCGGCAATCGTTAACATCTTCAGTTTGCGCTTGGGCACGGCCCCTGAAGCAGTAGCAGATCGTTTTGGAGCCATAATGAAGGGCTTGACTATGCACAAAGATAAACACAAAAGAGCACAACTCTTTACACAGCGAAACACGTTGATGCTGAATGAGCGAGACAAGACTTCCTGGTTAACACTGCATTCAGCACGCAGGAACTTAACTGCGTGCTCTGATTGGTTAGCTTCTTAGTCAGGAGAACTTAACTGCGTGCTCTGATTGGTTAGCTTCTCAGTCATCCGCCAATAGCGTCCCTTGTATGAAATCAACTGGTCAAACCAACTGAGGAAGCATGTACAGGAAGTAAAAAGACACATTGTCCACAGAACCCGCGAAGCAGTGAAAAATCTGCGTTATATATTTAGTTATGCTTTCATATAAAATCCGCGTAAGAGTGAAGCTGCGAAAGTCGAAGCGCGATATAGCGAGGGATTACTGTATATGTACGTAAGTAGGATTCAGTTAGCGTTGGGAACCCGCGTAATTTCTTGAAGATGGGCCCATAAGTAACAAAGACCGTTGAAAAGTTCTATATGACGACCGACAGTGACATCATACCACCGAAATAAGTACCAAATTTCAGCCTTCTACCTACATGGGAAGTTGGAGAATTAGTGACATTGGAAACTTCAATATGCCGGCCGACAGTGGCATCATACCACCCAAATAAATACGTACATTAGTTTCGGTTAGCGCAGGGAAGCCACCTACCAAATTTCATGAAGATGGGGCCATGAATAAGAAAGTTCAACATGGCAGATGTTGTTGACTGTTATGACCGTTATGACCGTTACGCGTAGAATTTCGAAATGAAACCTGTTTAACTTTTGTAAGTAAGCTGTAAGGAATGAGCCTGCCAAATTTCAGCCTTCTACCTACGCGGGAAGTTGGAGAATTAGTGACGTTGGAAAGTTCAATATGGCGACTGACAGTGGCCTCATTCCACCGAAATAAGTACGTACATTAGTTTCAGTTAGCGCAGGGAAACCGCCTACCAAATTTCGTGAAGATGGGGCCATGAATAAGAAAGTTCAACATGGCAGATGTTGTTGATCGTTATGACCATTACGCATAGAATTTCGAAATAAAACCTGGTTAACTTTTGTAAGTAACCTGTAAGGAATGAGCCTGCCAAATTTCAGCCTTCTACCTACACGGGAAGTTGGAGAATTAGTGACGTTGGAAAGTTCAATATGGCAGCCGACAGTGGCATCATATCACCGAAATAAGTACATACATCGGTTTTGGTTAGCACAGGAAAGCCACCTACCAAATTTCGTGAAGATGGGGTCAGCCTTCTACCTACACGGGAAGTTGGTAAATTAGTGACGTTGGAAAGTTCAATATGGCGGCCGACAGTGGCGTCATACCATCGAAATAAGTACGTACATCGGTTTCAGTTAGCGCAGAGAAGCCGCCTACCAAATTTCGTGAAAATGGGGCCATAAATAAGAAAGTTCAACATGGCGGACGTTGTCGACCGTTATCGACCGTTATGACCGTTAAGTGTAGAATTTCGAAATGAAACCTGCCTAACTTTTGTAAGTAAGCTGTAAGGAATGAGCCTGCCAAATTTCATCCTTCTACCTACACGGGAAGTTGGAGAATTAGTGATGAGTCAGTCAGTCAGTCAGTCAGTCAGTGAGTGAGTCAGTGAGGGCTTTGCCTTTTATTAGTATAGATTACAAACACTCCATTTGTCTACTCCCCCTCCACACCACTTGTTTTGAAAAGGAGATAAACTCCAAGGAAGTCTTTTTTGGGTTTTTTTTTTGTGTGTGTCCAGAAATATGTTAAGCAGCAAGAAGCAAATCCTTTTAAGTACAATGGAAGTGCTAAAAGTAATTTGTTCTGAAACTTTCCTGTATTTGATGGTTTGTCAATAGAAGACACTGAAAATGTCTGTAGTGGAGTTCCAAAGTAGATGGATGAGATGACGTCCAATGTGCTTAAGTTCAAATTTAAAATTAAATTTAAAGCATTCAGAGAACTGTATAAGGGCTGTCATATATGGACCAGTTTTTTTAGCCTTGTTTTGTGAAACTAGACTCTCTGTTCCACAAGAATGTGCTTTCATAACTTTCACTGTAATACTGTGATTGAGGTTTCAGATTGAACTAACAAAACTAAAATTTTAATTATCTCTTTGGACAAATTAAGTATAATCTAATCTATAAGAGCTGCAGTGGGCTGGCACCCTGCCCGGGGTTTGTTTCCTGCCTTGTGCCCTGTGTTGGCTGGGATTGGCTCCAGCAGACCCCCGTGACCCTGCAGTTAGGATATAGCGGATTGGATAATGGATGGATGGATAATCTAAAAGAGTTACCTTCTTATTGTTGTCCAGGTCACTTTTTCAAGAAAAGGACTTGAAAACGCCATGTCACAATGACCGCAAAATCAAGCTAAAGAGTCAAGATGCATGATTTCCTTTGACTAGCGCCTTGTCCGCTCCTTCCTGTGTTAAAGAATGTTTTCTTTATTTTTCTTTTTAGATGCAAAAACCCTAGGAATCTGCACAAACACAGATATTCTGTTGTTGCCCACCATTTGCTCTATTTTGGAAAGACAGTGAAAGCTGTATAGTGCAAATATATTACTTAATGGTTTTTGAATCATCACCCTACAGCAAACCTCCATCACAGCGTCTGCTAAATTAAGGCAAGCCTCAGCGGACCTTAAATACTTAGGAGAATATAGAAGAGTGGCATAATTAAAGTTATTAATTTTGACTAAAGCACATCATTCTTTGAGCACTAAAATGCAAAAATTGCATGAAGTGTATGATGGCTGAAAAGCCTCTTGAACAAAGACAATTTCTCTTCTAATGGAGTGGTTAAGAAGGTTAATTACCACTCTCTATGCAAAGGTCAAGATCCAAGTTTGAGACCAGCAGGAGAAAAGCATTCAGACCACCTGAAAAGGACTCCATTACATCAATGGCCATCATAACAGCAGACAAGCATATAATCCATGGTTTGCAAGCAAGTGTGCCTGAACACAGATACACCTCTGCACAAAAGCTATGCAAACCTGTTTACTTTTGAATTATTATGACTACAACGTATGTAGCAGTAACCAGTTTTGGTCTCACCAGGTGGACATTCATTTCGACAAGTGTGGTGGGGACCCTTTGGTGATTTGTGGCATGTGGACATTCAAATTGACCCGCATTTTGACAAGCATTCTTGGCAGCCCTGGCTCCAGACCAAAATGGGGGTATTTAACCTGCTAGGGGGAGCACAGTGTGATAAAGTCCTAAAAATCCAGCATTGTAACAACAGTATACCTGACAGAGGTGCCTTAAATAATACAAGTGCTCAGCCAGCAATAGTTAGTAACAGAAAAGGAGTCTCCCACTGGTCAGTGCAACAATCACAGCGCTTCTCATAAAGCCAGAGGCAAGGTACATTTTTTTCGCCCAACTGCCCAAACCTTAATCTGTTCTTATTAGTCATGACATGATATTTTCAATTCACATTGTGACGATGCGGGTTCGCTGCATGCTCCAATCTTGCTTCCGGGAGCCTTTGAACCCGTCACCATTGGTAATGTTACCGATGAGCTCGGCAGTGAGGCACAACAAATAGAGCAAGGGGATAGTGCAAAAGTGCAAAATGCTTTTATTTAAAAACAACAAACAAAAACAAGTGTTTAAACAAAGTGCAGTGCATCAAATCTTTAAATAAATAATCCATTAAAACAGAAGTGAAGCGGAGGTTAAAATCCAATAGAAAAGAAAAAACAATCCTTTAAAACAAGGTGAGGCCTCCCGATCCCTGGCTTTGGTCGCGCACTCTCCAGACCGAGACTTGGCTTTTACCCAACGGCCAGGACGCTCACGTTGGGGCTTCTCCTACCAAGTCTTCCGACTCCCACTGTCTTCTACGGTGAGCCGCCCTTCTGTTGGTCACTCCCCCTCCTCATTATGCTCATCGGGAGCGACCACTTCCAACTGCCCTAGGTGGTGGCCAAACACCCATGCTAGGGCTCACTGTCCAACTGCCTGTCTGCGAGCCTCGCTTTTGCTCACACCGCCTCTCTCTCCTCACTGCTTCCTGCTTTCTTCCACACTCCTGTAACCTCCGTCTTCTTTTCTTTCCATCTCCTAAGCCACTTCGTGCTTCTATTTATAAAGAGGACATGGCAGCTGTGGCAAATCAGCAGCCCCGAGAACAATCACCGATGCAGACGATTTCTCACCTGTGCACTTTAGGTGAGAAACGCCCACGTCACGAATCATCCCGGGAACTGCTTCAGGTACATAACTACCACGCCCCCTCGCTAAGCCGTGAGTGTGGTGATAATTTATTTAAAACTGACCTTCCTAATGGGAACACCACACACATACAGTACTTATTGCCGTACTGGCTTCACAAAACAATCAATCAATCAATCAACATTTATTTATATAGCACATATTCATACAAAAAAATGTAGCTCAAAGTGCTTTACAAAATGGATAGAAAAATAGAAGACACAATAAAAGATAAACATAAGTCAACATTAATTAACATAGAATAAGAGTAAGGTCCGATGGCCAGGGTGGACAGAAAAACAAAAAACTCCAAAGGCTGGAGAAAAAATAAAATCTGTAGGGGTTCCAGACCAAGAGACCGCCCAGTCCCCTCTGGGCAATCTACCTAACATAAGTCAAACAGTCCTCTTTGTATTTAGGGTTTTCATGGAAGGACCTGATGATGAGGGTCACGTGGACTTCTGGCTTTCAGTCCATCAATGTTGGTGCATCATGATGCTTTGAGAAGGTGGTGGTGGCGCAGGCCGCCACCACAAAGAAACCGGAAAAAGACACAGAAGAGAGAGTTGGGGTCAGTATGGATTTTGGAGCCACTATGAATAGTTATTATGAAGAATTGAACATACAGAGTATCAGTATTAAGTTAAAGTGAAGTTAGGAGAAGGCCATGTTAAAGTGATGTGTTTTCAGCAGTGTTTTAAAGTGCTCTACTGTACTAGCCTGGAGAATTCCTATTGGCAGGCTATTCCAGATTTTGGGTGCATAACAGCAGAAGGCCGCCTCACCACTTCCTTTAAACAATGCATTTTGTGAACTTTGAACAAAAAAAATAGTAACAATACAGTATATTATTTTTGGAAAAAATGTATAGCAATAAAAATGATTAGCTTTAAAACATTTGGTATTAACATCAATAAAATGTAAAACATGAAATTGAATTCAAAATGAAACTTGGTGTTGCTCCTCCTGCACACTTCTTTAAACTTGATGGCATTTATAAACTATTGTAAAAGCTAATAGGTACCTAACTAAACAAATGCGATGCAAAACTTAAGAAACTTTTAGCAGATATTGTGACTTTAAACATTTCCAGAATCTAACAAAATGTTACAAAAAAGCATAATCAGTTGTCACACATGTGTAATTAGAAGGGAGCTGAGCGGACCAAGTAGAGGTAATTACCTGCCAGGCCAGAGGTGGATTTGATGATGATAAAAAACATAAAAAGTGACTATCTAGCCTATCGAGAATGTAATATTTTAGCTCCGCACTGTCCCTCCCTTCTATGTCTCCTGCTTAACAAAACTAAAATGACAGCATAGTGCACCTCTGCAAAAGCCTTTAGCTGTGTTTGTAATTAGTAAAACTATTCAGTGTTTTTTAATACTTTTTATCTGCCATTTTTTTGAATCACAGAATAAAATATTGTTATGTACATAGGTTTTGTAAGTCTTTTGGGGACCAATTTATGAGGACAGGAGAGGAACTGGTGAAAGGGTTTCTTATCTATGCTAATAAAAGGCAAAGCCCTCACTGACTGACTGATTGACTGACTCACTCACTCACTCATCACTAATTCTCCAACTTCCCGTGTAGGTAGAAGGCTGAAATTTGGCAGGCCCATTCCTTACAGCTTACTTACAAAAGTTAAGCAGGTTTCATTTCGAAATTCTACGCGTAGTGGTCATAATGGTCGACAACGTCCGCCATGTTGAACTTTCTTATTTATGGCCCCATCTTCATGAAATTTGGTAGACGGCTTCCCTGTGCTAACCGAAACCAATGTACGTACTTATTTCGGTGGTATGATGCCACTGTTGGCCGCCATATTGAACTTTCCAACGTCACTAATTCTCCAACTTCCCGTGTAGATAGAAGGCTGAAATTTGGCAGGCTCATTCCTTACAGCTTACTTACAAAAGTTGGGCAGGTTTCATTTCGAAATTCTACACGTAACGGTCGATAACGGTCGACAAAGTCCGCCATGTTAAACTTTCTTATTTATGGCCCCATCTTCACGAAATTTGGTAGGAGGCTTCCTTGCGCTAACCGAAACCGATGTACATACTTATTTCAGTGGTATGACGCCACTGTTGGCCGCCATATTGAACTTTACAACGGTCTTTGTTACTTATGGGCCCATCTTCAAAAAATTTGGTACGCGGATTCCCAATGCTAACTGAATCCTACTTATGTACATATATATGTCCATAGCCTGCAGCTCGGTCGCCATGTGAGGCGGCATTGGGTCCCCCATCCCAACGCCTCCCACGTTGTTGGCTGCCTGCCTATATAAGGCCATCCTTCACTCCGATCTCTACATTCCCTTCCTTGCTTCGCCAGGGGATTCACGTCTCCCTGCTGATAACCACAGCCTTATTATTTAATCCATGGCTTCTCCGCTGTTTTATTGTTTGTTTATTATGATTATAGTTATTGTGTAGGTATTTTAGACTTACTTTACATTGTTCAGGTACCCATTTCCTTTATCATTCCAACCGTACCCCCATTAACATGTCTATCGAGGTGATCACCATCAACCAAAGAACTGTCACTTACCGAGTGGTTCCATGCCCGGAGATGGCACCTGCCTCTTCCATTCTCTTTGTTACATATTGCACGGCCATATCAGGCTCACTCTTGATATCCGGAGGAACATTGTGTCTTATGTATTGAATGACTGGGACAGGTTCAAGGTGGTCAACTGATGACGGTACAGGAGATAATTATACTACACAGGAGCACTATAAGAGTGAAGTGCTTAAGCCCTTCACCTATACTTCTACATTTGAGTTGATGGCTGCCCCTGAATTGTTCGGTTGTCGCTTTCAAGTGTACCAAAATGGCCAAATATTTTACATCTTTCGACAACCGCCAATGCCTCTTAAACATCTTAGTTTCACAGGTAACGATTTCAGTAGTGGCCACTTTGATGTTTATGAATGTTTAAACTCTCAAAAGCTGGATGTGAAGTTATCGATGAATCCGGTTGTATGCTTACAACGCTTGACAGATGATAAATGTCACTTCAACACAAGTCCTACAAATGCTGTCGTAATTAAAACAAACCATGAAACTCAAACCGATTATGACAGCAGCAATCCAAGCTGTGAGATTTGAGACAAGCTTACTGTACTGTACGTTGCATGCTCAAGAGTAAGCTCAGCCTAGTCAAAGTCCAGCACTCAATCCAAGTGAGAATTTGTGATTGGACTTGAACTTGAACTTCACAATCCCCTTTTTAACCTGACAGACCCAGAGTAGTTTTACAAGAAAAGAACTGGAGCACTCTCTATTTTGCAGAAATAAAAAATTGTAAAAGTTCAGTATCAATGTCATGACAGATATAATGATTTCAGTGCTTGAAATGTTCAGTGTTTACTGTACTAGTAGGCTTGCTTATGTCACACACGTGCGCATGGGAGGCAGGTAAAGGGCCTGAATAATGGTAGTTTCACGCCAGACCAGGGGTGGCAAGGAGCTCTGACTTTCTCTCTCGATCCTCTGCGGACCATCTGTAGGAAATCCCACATGCTTCTGGTCCCGATGACGTCACTTCCGGTTCCAGCACCAACGATGATGTCACTTTCTGGTTCCTGCGCCAATCACGACGTTACTTCTGGTCCCGCCTCCAATAATGACGTCGCTTTCAGTCTCAGCCTTTGAACCCGCCATCTTTACACCTCTCAATCAGTTCTGTTTTGGACTCTGAGTGAATAACATTACGACAAATGTATCAATTTGCAGCCAGGGCATAATATTCAGATGGCTGCCCCAAACTTTTTTTGATGTTTCCTGGTAATTCTTGCTACACTTGATATGTTCTGACATGATCAGGTTAGGCATGACACAAATGCTCATTTTTACGAATTCTTAAGCTTTCCCACCACAACTACTATGGTTAGATATGTTAAAGAGTGAAATTCCAGTTCAGATATATATAATGACCTCATGGGCACAGCCATCAGCAGTGTGTCTGTCTGTGGAGAGTGTCAACCTACTTGAGAGGTTTACATGGACGCTATCCAATAACCTGAGATGAAGACTGGTCTCTTTGGAGAATCCTTGGGTACCTTTGGTTTGACTTTGTGTCCAGAATGAGGCACATTACCTGCATTGTGAGGAAGCATCAGTTGCGGCACTACAGCCATGTGGAGCGATTCCCTGAGGGTGATCCAGCTCACAGGATCCTCATTGTTGAGGACTCAAGTGGCTGGACCAGGCCAAGGGAACACCCATGTAACACCTAGGGTAGTGGCAGATAGAGGGTCATTTCCGGAGGGTGGGACTGGACCATATGTCTGCCTGGGGGGTTTGCCAACTGGGATCCTAAGCTGTTTTGTTGTGTGGTGGGTGTGGCAACACACTGTGCCAGGGCATACTCCCCAGCCTAACCTGACATGAAAAGAGACAAGATAAAATAGAAAAAATATGCAGAGTACATACACTTGACTTGAATGGTACATGGCACATCTGGTAACAGCAGTAACTACCATGTGACCAGGGGTCTGCTGTTTAATATGAGCCCAGTAAATTTTCTAAAACCCTACCCTGTCCTTTCTACAGCAGAATTTTTTGTTTCTTTCAAATAGGACCATTATACTATTCCATGAAGCAGAAGGAACACATGTAGGCTTCTCTTATGCCTTTTTGTAGTGAAAAGTCCTGCAAAATGATACCTTATATTGGCTAACTAAAAAGATTACAATATGCAGGCTTTCGAGGCAACTCATATTGTATATTGTAAACCAGTTGTCTGATTAACAGATTAAAATTTGCTTTGTGGGTGCAAATTTTGTAATATTAGGAGACCCTAGCCATATGTGGGCAGCAGCTTCCACGGTCATTTTTCAAATCTTGTTATCAAGCTCAGGTATAAAACACTTATTGGTACATCCTTTTCCAGCCATCAGCTTCCACTGTTAAGTGTATTATTGTTGCTGACATTATTGTAATTGTTAAAATGATATTTCACCAGGTCCACTAGCAATCCACAAAATTTTAGGCTAATTTATTATTGTGTTTTACTTTCTGTTATTACTTTATTTACAAGTAGCATATGTGATCATGCAATATTTATATATTTTGTATATTGTAAAGGACAGCACACATGGGTTGGCATCCCTGCCAGTACAACCTCCCCATTCTCTTACCCGACCCAGCCAAATAGAAAAGAGAGATCAGGTGAGACTCAATATCTAGGCAGTATGCTCCCCCAACCCACTAGATAGCAGCATCCCTGGGCTTCAGTACCCATTTGGACACCCACGGGAATGCTGGGAACTATAGTCAAGCAGGGCAGCCCTGCTGGGGTCCATGTGTGCCGCCAGGGGGTGCTGCAGGGAATTACACACCCTACATTTTGGGACTTCTGATAATCTGGAAGTGCTTCAGATGAGCGATAGCCTGGCATCGGAAGTACTCCTGGGATTTCAATAAAAAAGCAGCACACTGCTTTGTCCAGGCGAGTCGGAGTCAGGAGAGGAGCAGGACAACACTTGCCTGGGAGGAGGGGGAGTAAGAAACAGAGAAATCAATAGAGCATTTGTGGTTGGACAACATATAAGAAACCTTTTTGTAAGGAATTGTTAATAAACCGTTTCATTTATACTGGGACTTGTGTCATTGTGGTTGTGTTTGCAGTGATGCAACATTCTTACTGGTCATTTATAGTAAAATCCATTTGAAAAATTAGCCTGAAATTTAAAATGAGATAAGGAAACATTTTGCCAGCACTATTCAACTTGAGTTATCAGGAAGTTGTAAATACTTTCACAAAACTTTATTCACAAATCATTAAATTATTCAAAAATTGATATAAGATTTTCTAAAAGCACCATATTTGTATTAGTACTGTAACTCAGCATTGAAACCTACCTGAAGTTCCAGTTTAGAGAATAAGCTTTATAAAGGTGTGATGAAATGACAGTTTTGTTACAATGTTAGACTTGGAATACATCAGTTTAAATAAATTGAAAGCAACAGAATCTAGATTTGGAAATTAATGTGACCAAGTAACCTATAAAGAAACAGGTCTGCAAGGGGACAATGTGCTCAAGTGTCACACTATGAGTCCTGATTACCGTTACAAATAAACAATTTGATTAACTGCATTATTTCAGTTTTGAAAGCATTGCTCTGTTTTTAAAGACAGCCATCAGGGTAAATGTCAAGCATTAATTGCTACATGTCATTCACACAGACTGTCCACTCACCAAAGAGAAACATAAAGTGATCTGCTTTCATCAGAAGAGTCTTTTGTGATATCATCAGCATTACTAGTATGCACTGATAAGTGACAGGGAAAAAACAAAAATGAAGCAGCCAGGTTAAAGTAAAAGCAGAAAATAAATGGTAAATTTAAGCAACAGGTCCCAAAGACAAGAAAGGAGCTGCTGATTGCCAAACTTGACGCAATGGTGGCACTCTATAATAAAGTTAACACTTTTCTGCTTTTTTTATTTCTTAAGCTTCAAAACCAAATTAAAAATTAAAAGTATGATGTAAAGGTATAACCAAAAACATGGCCATATGGATGACAAAAGGAACTGATGGCAGATCATCAGAGTTAAGAAGAACAAGCCTAAAATAACAGATAGGTCAGACGAAGTTGAGAATGCAGACATCAAAGTATTGGAAGTCGTTATTTGCAGAAGACTTTGGCAGGTTAGATGAGAAATAAAGACAAAACCTTATTTAAACAGAGGGGTTAAAGTGTGGAGGAAAAGAGAAAATATAACTGATCATAGCACACCAAATCCTCTGTGATTCAGGGTGAAGGTAGGGTCACAGCCTGGGCTTTACTGACAATGTCCGAGACAACCATGCATCAGAATAAACTCGATTTATAAAAAAATTAATCTGCCCTGTTACTAACTCTCCCTTAAGTCTAAGAAGGAGTAAACAAAAAAACTGCTGCAACACCCACATTTTATTTTTTTTTCACCTAATCCTACCATCAACCACATGGAGTTTTTGCAGAAAGTGTTCTATGAACAAGGTTACCAGGTCGTCAATTTACATGTAGAAGAATAAGTTCAAATGTGATGTTCTGTATACAAGATGGGTTTATTGAACAATTATTATCATATAGAAATGTCAGCTTATCTTCAAAGATATATATTTCATGTTGCATACATTTGTGTAAATTTAATAAGAAAATAATTAAACCATGAACTGCAGACAGACACCATACAATCAAAACATCTTATAGTTTTAGTTTTGTAACTTAGTGTAGACAGGAACATTAAGCATCCTTTGCCTTTATTATCAAAGGCCCCACATTGTCTCCGGTTTCTTCATTATGCTTGCTGTGCGCCCCATCACAATAAGGAAACTGAAAAAAATTATATAAATAAAAGAATTGATCAGATATTTTTAAAGGAAAATAGGAAAAACATGTACAATAAATCATGTTTTACTGCTTACATTAATCATATTTTAATTATCCATTTAAAGCTTGGAACTACAAATAAAAGCCTGAAATTATTCACTATATCCAAAGGAATAATGCCATCCCTTTCGAGGTCACAGATAATGTATACCTTTTTATTATTATTTACATCCCATTTCCTACACAAATATATGTTATTTTATAAGTTTAGAAACATTGAAATACAAAATGAAAAAATAATTTCAAACAAGAAAATATAATTTAAAATGGCCATTCAAAAAAATTAACATGTTTAAACTGGCCACAATAAAAAGAAAAAAAAAAAAAACTTTCAAGATTAACGATGCTGCAAGCACTTAAGCATCATATTTAATTCTATTGCTTGGAGCTGTATGGATTGTCACTCTTCAGAACACAAAAGGATAACTAGTACCTTCTTCGATCTCCAGCAACGACAATAAACTTTCTTGGTGCCAATGTCTTCAATGTCAAAGCTGTGGAACACTTTAGGGTTGTCTTTATCAATTTCTTGGTTAATTCGACTCTTCTTGCACCTCTTCCTGCAAACATAGTGGTAATACAAATATCCTCCAATTGCAGCAACAGCAACTGGCACGGCTACACAAAGATGGGCTAAAAGAAAAAAAAAAATGCATCAATAAAACAAGCTAACAAAAAATATTCCCAAAAATATACAACACACATATGAGTATTTAGAAAGACAGAGAATATACAGAATTAACATCCTTTATAAACAAAAACAGCACAAATAGTGAAGAATTCCTTACAGCCACAAACTGAAAACTACAGAAGGTTATTCTAATACACTTCAAATAAGTAATACTTTTATCGAAAACACAGATGCCAAAATTACTGGATAACCTTCAAACAAAATGGACCTGCATACGGTACAGCATCAGTGTTTCTCAACCTCAGTCCTGGGGACCCCCTGTGCCTGCAGCTTTTTGTTCCAACCAGATTCCTAATCAGTGACAACACCTGAGAGCAATGATCTCATTTAATTAGCTGGTATTATTTTTCTTTTCTTCTACATTCAGAAAAGCACAACAGCATATTTTTTACATTTATAAGACATTTACAAATATTGCTGCATTTGCTATTGATTTAAATGCTTAACTCTCTTTTGTTGATTTCATTATATTTTGCCCTTTCTCTGTGCAGCTTTCCCTCTTCATTGTATCTTATTAATGACAAAAACGAGCAGAGCAGAGCAGACACCCAGGCAAACAACACTGAATAATCAAAGGCTGCAACTACTTTAGCATCAGACCCACTAATTAGTAAATAATTGATTAATTAAACAATTAGAACACCTAAATAAGTAGAATGAAAATTAAGATATAAATATTGTTAAAAAGAAAAAAAACACATTATTTTCATATAACTGCTTGGTACATTTTAATATATTTATTATTATTATTTATTTATTTTTTTTTTACCATACTTTGTTTTCTAATTTCTATATTCTTCCCAAAACACAGAACTTGGGAAATAACACATCATTTAATTAGCCCAAGAGTCCAATTAAAAACAAAATCTGGTTGGAACAAAAACCTGCGGGCACTGAGGTTGGCAAACACTACAGTACATGATGATGTCATGCATGTTGGTCAGGAATGAAGAAAGAATTTCACTGTATTTAGTGCACTTTGACAATACTACTACTACTACTTCCAAAAATATATACACTTGCATAACTCTTTAATGTAATTCAGGATTACAGGGTAGGGATGTTCTCTATATTAGTAACACTGGATTGCAAGGTGGGAAGCATTCCTGAACTCAGTCTTATACATAGTATAGAGGCCATATGATCACACCCCCACCCACTCTCACTCAGAGGCCAAACCAAAGTTACCAGTTAACCTAACCTGCAAGTCTTTGGGGGTGTGGGAGGAAAAATAAAATCTCCAGAAGAAATGTATACATACACAGGGTGAATATGCAAAAGTGATCAATGCGATGAAGTGTGCTTATTTAGGGATAATGTAGTCTTACAGAACATTTTTAGGCTTCCTGTTTTACCATGGTATAAAAGAGGCCAACCTTAGTGATGTGTGAAATGTGAATTTCCCCTTGGGATTAATAAAGTATCTATCTATCTATCTATCTATCTATTCACATCAGAAACCCTTCTCCAATTTAGCACTATGGGAAGGTTACGAAACTTCAGTTCAGTTTATTTCTGTATAGCACTCAGCAGTGAGTGCAGATACAGAGCATTGAGAAACGACATCATGTAAAATGCAAGTATAAATTATACAAATTACTAAATACTGAGTTAGTACACAAAGACACAGATTTCTTAAAACACACAGAAAACAAAGTAAAAACTGATTAACATACAAAGAAACCAAAAATATCTGTCCGTTAATTAATTGTTGAACATAATGGATGTGTGAAAATGAATCTATTCCAATCTCAGGGTCATGGGGATTATAACCTAATCATGCAGCGTATGTTTTAAAAAATCATTCATTATGAATACTTGTAATAACTCACCCTGTTCAAGTAATCCCATCCTTAACTACATTTTTGAGAACCAAGAAAAAACAGAAGGCTCTACACATACAGTTTTGGGACAACAAAATAGCACCATTAACTACTGTAATATGGTGTTGCTCAAAAACATAAACTGAACATTTTGTGTGAATAACTAATGTTTTAAGTACACCGCAAAAACTACTATATCCTTGAGGGAATACTGTGTTGAATGGCCTCTGGTAGAAATTAAAGTTTAAACAAGCCTTGCACATCTGAATTTCATATTTTTGTTTAACAATTATTTCTTTCAGACTGACTCAAGCTTTGTCTAGCTGGTAGGAGAGATTTGATAACGCCGACTATGCAACTATTTCTTCTCATTTTTAATTGAATGCATTAACTAAACTAGTCAGAGGCCTATTCTTTCACTAATGTCACTACAGTGTTGATATGGTGTTCTGTTTTGCCATGTTAGAACATGAATATATGATTCTGTGCTTTCTGCCAACAACTCCTCTCAAGGAATGTTATTCTTCAGTTCTATCCATTGTTCTCTTTGTCCTGACAAGTACCCACAATCACAATATCTAAAAAAAAAGTATGAATTAGTGTAAGCCACTCTATTTCTGGGTGTTCATAAGAAATGTAATGATATATTTCATGAGGTAGAAGTACATAATAAACAAGAATAGTTGTGTAAGATATGTTAAATATTAAAATTTGTGCTTCAGTTCAAATATCTAAATATCCAAGACTGTAATAAAAAATGGCCATGTTCACCCTCTGAGGTCAAAAGAAGGCTAGCTCCTTAAAATAAAGCATCAAAAATCACAAACAACATCACATTCCTAATCCCTGGCCTTGAAATAATCTAAAACAATACCCCACATATGCTTATGTTTGTAATTTTTAAACTTCTGAGAGTAACTCTTGGAGGGTTTGGGCCACAAGTAAAGAATCAAGTATCAAAAATACATCCTATTCATGTTCAGCAACCTTAAAATAGCATAATCTACACTCTGCATAGCTATATAACTGATCCCAATCTTGTGAAAAGTTTGACCCCTTGTACTGGTGTGTAAGGAGAAGCTGGACAAAAAACACAATTTTTTTATAAGTAATTCTTATGAACACCATAAAATGGCACTATCACAAAACTGCTTCATGGTAGAGGCACTTTTACACTGATATGTCTGGTTGAGCCAAACACTGAATTTAACTTAACATCCAGGGCAAAGAGTTAAGCTTCATTTTTACAGAACAGTCTCGTACTCTGCCACGGCCTTTCTTGAAAATCTCAAATGCTGCTAAAGATGACCTTTTGTTAGAACTGAATTTCACTTAATCACTCTCACATACTGCCTACTGTATATCTGATCTCCAGACAGGTGGTCCTACCTAACCCAGGGACATCCACAGTTCTGTCACTGGGTTTCTGAATATAGGGAAGCTAAGTCTGTAAGCTCAGGATGATCACCTACACTAAGCAATGTCTGGGCAATTCAGTATATTTTTAAAATTTGGTTTTAACCATAATGCATAAATACTGTGTACAGTACACCCCAGATTTATGCCTCTCTCTTATATCAAAGACAGCACAATTAACGACATGACAACGTCTCGCCTATAATATGCAAAATTAGCTTAAAAGTTCATCTTCAGTAATGTATTAAAAAGTAGTACACTATAATAAAAAATAACTGGAAAAATATGTGCTGCGTGAAACTTTTAGACTGACCTACTAACACAACTACCTCAGCTAAAGATGGTCCATCATTGCAAAGGTGATGAATATTTACATAATCAAAATAGCACTGTTTCTTTATTTTAAAATGCACACAGTTGTAGTCCAAAATGTTGATTCAGTTTTGATGTTGAAAACAGAGTTTCTGTCAATACATTTATATTGTTTTTCTTTGTCATTTAACTCCAGTATGGTAAAATAAGTCATAGCATGCGTATAGTGCTCTAGTCTAGTTTAACTAGTACTTGAGCCACCATATAGGCTTAGTATGAAAAGAAGGCCGAGTGCGTAAGTCCTACCTGCATGTACATAGCCTCTGCCAACAGCAAGACTGTTGCAATGCCTAACATCGTAACTGGTTATCCCGGGCTAATATTGCCATTGTTATAGGTGATTTTAATGCAAACGTAGGCAACGTAAGAATGAATAACACATTAGAACCACATGGATTAGGAGACAGAGGTGAAAAGTTAGTAGAATGGTGCAGTATAAAATAAAATGCTGATTTTAAACACCCGATTTAAACAGAATCATTGAAAACTACGGACATGGGAGAGTCCTCAAGATGGGGCGAAAAATTAGATAGACAATTATAATTGGAGAAAGACTTAGGAATGCTGTAACAAACTACAAAAGCATTTCCTGGTGCAGACTAATTCTGACCATATTCTTGTGGTAATGAAAATGAGGGTAAACAAAATTAAAGGCAACTATCAACAGAAGCTGCAAATAGAATTATTAGGAATAAATAAAGACTTGACAGCTGATTATGCAGTAAAAGTTGAAAACAAATTTGATGAATTACAATTGGTCACAGACATTAAAACATGCTGGTTTAACTTTTAAAATTTTTTTACTGCCCTCGCTGAAGAAATTTCCCCAAAGAAAGAAAGCAAAATTGAAATTGACTACTAAAGAGATATTAGATAAAATGGAGGAAAGGCATTTGATTAAGAGTGAAGACAACACTGAACATGATCGGTTAAATAAGCAAACTCAAATAGCTTATAGAAAGACAAGACATAGCTGGTTGAATGAGAAATGTGTTGAAATTAATGCTCATGCATACATAAATTCAAGATCAATATACTAAAACATTAAGGAATTGATAAGACAAATCTTAGAGGACAGAGTGCTCAGACATAAAAACAAAAGAGGGAAAACTAGAAACAGAAAGAGATGAAATGCTTAATAGATATTAGTTATTATATATAGAGGAATTGTTTTGCGAGAACAGATGAGAAAAGTCAGCACTCACAGAGGAAGTAACAGGTTCAGCGATACTAAAATCAGAAGTTGAGCGTCTTGTCAAGAGCTTAAACAAAGGGAAGGCAACACCCCCAGATAAGACAGCATTAGAGATGAGGAAGCTGGTAAAACTGGTTTAGCTCACTTATCAAAAATATTGAGCAACATTTATGACACTAGAAAAATCCCTAATGACTTAACAAAATCAGTATTTACTACCTTACTGAAAATACCTGGGGCTTAAGAATGTGAAAAATTACAGAACAATAAGTTTGATAGGCCATGTTGTAAAAAAGATACTTTAAAAGGATCATAAAAAAGAAGTAAAATTAAGATCAGAAGTGAAGTTTCAGAGGTGCAATGGTTTTTTTTTTGGATGAAAAGAGTGCAAGAAATACAATGCTTACAATTAAAGAAATGTAATTGAACAAGGAATAGAAATGCAAAATAATGCATATTTATGTGCTGCACTGATTACACACAGGCATTTGATAAAATGAAACATGAAGAAATGTTACATTTTTAAAGGGTGTACCACATGTTGGAAAAGATGCTCTATGAATAACAAATCTACATGGGGAACAAACTGCAGCTATGAGAATCAACGGTGAATTTGGAGACTGTAAGTCGATAAGAAGAGTATGACAAAGCTGTGTACTTTCCCCGGATATTTTCTCATTGTACAGTGAAACGATTCTAATAATAATAATAAGTTACATTTATTGAGCACCTTTCACAAACCCAAGGTCGCTTTACATACAGAGTAAAAAAAAACATTACACAGAAGACAAAAGTTCGTAGAAGAGGAAAGTTTTCAGTTGAGATTTAAAGGTGCAGAAAGAGGAGCAATCGCAGAGAGACTGAGGAACAGAGTGCCAGAGTTGAGGGGCTATAGCACTGAAGGACCTGCCTCCCAGCGTGGAGAGTCTGGTGTGTGAGACAGTAAGGAGATTACTGCTTGAGGACCTGAGAGAGCGACAAGGAGCGTAAGGAGCTAGTAGCTGAGTGAGGTGGGTTTGGCAAGGTTATGTAGGGCTTTGAAGGTGAGAAGCAGAATCTTGAATTTAATCCTTGATGGAACCACTAACCAGTGAAGCTAGGAGAGAACAGGGGAGATGTGAGCAAAACACTTTCTGTGTGAGGACTCTAGCTGTGGAGCTCTGAATATACTGTAGCTTATGTATAGATTTTGCAGGGAAGCCAATGAAGAGGGAATTACAGTAATCAATATGTGACATTATGAAATAATGAACCAGAGTCCGATTATCATTAATGGACAGAAATGGACGGAGGCGGGCAATGTAATGGAGATGATAGAATAAAATTTTGGAAAGAGACCTAATGTGCTACTCAAAGTTAAATGATGAATCAAACAAAAACACCAAGATTTCTGACAACAGGAGCAGGTTTGACAAGTGTACCATCAACAGAAAAAGAGAAATTAAATGCCTTAGAAAGTTGGGAATTTGGGCCTACCAGTAACACTTCAGTTTTATTGGCATTAAGTTTGAGAAAGTTATTTTCTTTCCATAGCTTAAGATCAGTGATGCAGTCAGCGAGTATGCTGGGAGGTGAATCTGTAGGGGAGTCTGTACTAAGATATAAATGTATATCATCTGCATAACAGTGGAAGTTAAGGCCATGTCTGTGAATAATCTGACCCAAAGGAAGGATATAAAGTAGAAAAAGTAATGGCCCCAAGGACTGAACCCTGAGCAACACCATGCGACACAGGTGAGGTGGAGGATTTATATCGGCCAAGTGTGACAAACTGATGCCCATTAGAAAGCTATGATGTGAGCCATTGAAGGGCTAAGCCAGAGATGCCTACAGCAGAGAGACATGTCAGGAGGATTTCATTATTAAAAGTGTCAAATGCTGCACTTAAGTCAAGAAGGAGGAGAATATTAAGGAAACCACAATCTACAGACCAGAGAAGATCATTGACTACTCTGAGAACAGCTGTCACAGTGCTGTGCTGTGTACAAAAGCCAGACTGAAAAGGTTCATAGAGTGTACTATCTAGAAGAAAAGCATGGAGTTGTGTGGCAACCATGTGTTCCATCACCTTAGCCAAAAAAGGGAGATTAGAGATAGGCCTGTAACTGGAGAGAAAGAAAGGATCCGGTCAGGTTTTTTTAAGGATTGGGGTAACTGCAGCAGTTTTGAGGGCAGTTGAGACAGAACCTGAAATGAAACATGCATTTGCCAATGAGGCAGCAGGAATACTAATTATGGATGAGCATGTCTTAAGCAGAGAAGTGGGGGCATGTTCAAGCAGACAGGAGGAGGAATTAAACTTATTAATAAGTTCAGAGATGGTAAGAGAGTCAACAGGCAAGAAACAAGCGAGTCTTGATGGAGATGGCAGATCAGAATGAGTGAGTGGTTGAGGTGTGGAGGGGAAATTGTGATAGATTTGATCAATTTTGGTATTAAAGGAATGTAAGAAAGCCTGACACTGTTCACCTGTATTGGAGCATGCTAGAGGAGAGGGTTGAAGGAGTTTATTAACAGCTCTAAAAAGAGTTTTAGGCCTAGTCTTAGCACCATTTATGAGAGACAAATAAGAGTTGGAGCGAGCAGTGTTAAGGACATCCCTATTTAAGTATGTGCTCAGTGTAAAGATGTGAATGAACTATGAGGCCCTTTTTCTTATAAAGCCGGCTAGTGGCTTTCATAGTTCTGAGCTCATCAGTGTACCAGGGACAGGAGTGGAAGGCTGGAACATGTCTAGTCTTTAAGGGAGCAAAGTTATCTAACAGATTCTAAGAGATGTTGAAGAAATGAAAGGGCAAGAGATGACATTGTTTCCAATGTGTTATTTGCAGATGATACTGTATGGTTTGCTGAAGATGAAGCACTATGGGTTAGGGTAATTGGGAAATTTTAAATGTGGTTGTAGAAGAGTGTGAGAAGGGACTACCATTGAATTGAAAGAAGACAATATGGTGTTTACAAAAGACAAAGGAGTGCCAAAAGTTAAAAGTAAAATCTGAAAATGTCAAGCAAGTGGATCGCTTTTGTTACCCGAGTGGTATGTTAAAACATAATGGAAGAAGTGATCAGGAAATCAAGAGAATGATTACTATGGTAAAAGCAGCATTAATGCAGTTAAAACACATATTCATAAGCTAACACATAAAGAATACAAAGATTAACATTATATGTTAATGTACAATTGTGAAGCATGAACTGAGAACAAAACAAAGGAAATTAGACTAGAGAGTTTTATAGAAGAGTTCTAAAGATTTCCTGTATTGATAAAGGAATTAAGGTGTATTAAAAACAGCAAAGATGAAAAGTACATTACTAACTGAGATAAAGAACAGATAAGATATTTGGGACACACCATCTGAGACTGAAGGCACTGAAAGTGTTGTATTGCTAAGAAAAATCACTGGAAAAAGAGCTATAGGAAGGAAGAGAAACACAATCAGTGGAAATGCTGCGAGATGGTTTGGGTAAAACATTAACTGCAATGAGATTCTTAGTACTTGAAGGAACAGAGACAGGTGCAAGACTATAATCACTAACACCTCCATAAGACATTGCACTTGGAGAGAGATTGTAAAATATAAATTAACCCAGAGAAGGATATTCTTGTAAAAAGATATATCATTTTGCTAACTTTTTACAGAATATTTAACCTCTCATCCTGTCTTGCGATAGCTATGGCACAAAGCATTTGGAAAGAGCTATATCAAATATTTCTAAATGCCTGTTCAGTTCTCCGCCTGACGTCAGTATGGAAGAAGGCGGTACCATTTTTAAAGAGTAGTAATAATCAGGCTTGTGAATGGCTACTAACAGTTTTAACTTTGAAATTAGGATAAATCATTAGTTGCAGAATGTGAAATCCAAATGAAACAACTGTGCCTCGACCACTAGGTGGAGGCCAAAGAACACAAACTGGAAATGTTTAAAAAAAAACTTGTGCTGCTCGATTGCTTTTGGCCTTTAATGTCGGTATCTTTAGCACAAGAAAATGTTTACAAAGAAGAAAACGTGCACTGGCCATATCAACCAAAGCGTCAACGTCCAGCACGCTGGTCACTTCATTCCGCCAGATTTTGAAATCAAATCAAACTAACATGCCTTATTTCATCCAGACAACAAAAGAACCTCTTCCACCACAGCTTGTCGCATATGCCCCAGGCGCCCACCTTTGCCTCGCTTCGTAAGTGAAAACCCCGTTGAGAGAACTACCTTTGACAGAAGTACATCCTGAACACGACGAAGACATTTTTAATGAAGAACTGCAGATTTCAAGGTCAAGCGCGTTATGTGTTGTGTTCGCAGGCTGGTGACACAGTGTCGTGACGTAATGCACAATGACGCGCCGCACATGCGCGATGGGGCATGGGCGAGTCAGTTCTCACCTCTCACCTTTTTTGGTGTGGCACGCACGTAGTATTCCTCATATATACATAGACGCCGCATTCACTGTGTTGCCCAGTCAACACGATACGTCAGTGCGTCCGCCGTATTGCGAGTGGCAAAAGTGCCATTTAAACTAATACAGGTAGACGTGGAAACCGGGTTTTCTGATGAAAAAACAATAACGTTTAAAACAGTACTGTTTACATACAACAGATTTTGGCGATTAGTTTAACTGCAATTATTTGTATCCATGTATACACTAATAATGACAATTATTAAATAATAATAATTATTATTAAATAATTCCTCCCATATAAGTAACATTTTTCGGACTGCCTTCTTCCATCTCCGAAACATTTCTAAACTTCGTCCTGTTCTTACGCAACACAGTACTGAAGTATTGGTTAATGCCCGAGTCACCTCACGTATACAGGTATGTGGCATCCCATAAAAACCTATCCATGGCTTACAACTTCTTCAAAATTCTGCTGCCAGGATAATAACCTGTTCTAAATTCACTGAACATATTACACCTATTCTCTCTCAACGTTACTGGCTCCCTGTTAACTACAGTTTACGATGCAAAATACCGCTGTGAACATTTAAAGCTCTCCACAACCTCACTGATCTCCTACAGACTGACACTCGTCTCGCTCACTCAGATTCTCATCTGCAGCTCCACCTTCTGTACCACACATCAGGCTCAGTGCTCTGGGAGCTCGAGCATCTCTCGTAGTGCGCCTCTTCCCTCTCATATATGTCAGCTCGATTCAATAATACATTTTAAAACTACGCTCAAAACTTATCGTTTCAAACTGGCATACCAATTGTGAATTTTGCACTGTTACTGCCAGTTATCTTTGTTTGCTAATGATTGCTTTTTGATTTATCATTCTCTTGTTTTACTTTTACTAATGCTGTTTAATTTTATTCTAAGGTGACCTTGAGTGCTACGAAAGTTGCCTATTAAATAAAATGTATTATTATTATTATTATTATTATTATTATAATAATAATAATAATAATTATTGAGACGAAAACTTGACCAATGTCTGAAAGTCAAAATAGTAAGACTGCAACTGGCAGTCTGGTCTTTCTTTTAACAGTGAAATGATACACTCAATGACAAAAATAAACAAGTTTATTGTATACAGATTGGCTTAATAATTTCTGAAAACATTTCACTCATTCCTCTCTCAATCTCTCTTTTCCTCTCTCACACAAACGCACACACACACAGAATGTAGTTAATTAAATATATACAGGATAGGATCTAAAATCCATGAAACAGAACTGTCTTACATAGCTTTTTCCGTGTGTTGCTACTCTGTAATTTGAGAGTATTCAGTCTGGAAATATGGTGCAGCCTTAGTTTGTGGAAGACAGACGCAACTAAAGACATGAGCATTACATGATGGTTGTCAATTTCAAACTGTGTTTCCTCAATGCCTCTGAACCAATCTCAGCCTGAACAAACTGATTGATCAAAGATACACTGACAGCTTGCCCTAATGTCGACTGGCGGATAACACCCTCAGCTACTTTGACCACCTTGACTGTACCCTCAGAAGGAATCACCAAACCTCCTTTGTTTTTTAATGTGAGCATGTGGTAGCTTTGATCATATGATGCTGGTACAGCATCTGTTACCAAACTAGCACGGCACACATCACAGGACATCTTTCTCAAAATCCTGTCTAAGGGCTACCTACCACTGCTTCCTAAGGTGGATTTCTTTGGGAAACCTTCAGAGTTTGAGAAATGTTAATAGCTAACAACAATCTACATAGTTAGTGACTAAATGCATTTAGCCAAAACGTTGTTTGGAGGCTTACTTGAGCACATAAATGAATAGCTTTGCTAGCTTAGCCTCGCGTAGCTAAAGTTAAGATTATAAAACGGGATTTTCTACTGGCCAGATATTACCAAAACAATTGTTCAGCATTGCCTATGAAATGTAATCCCACGGATCTGGTTTAGAGCATACAGCGCTTTGTACAATCCCAAGCAGCACATGCGTGAGGCATCTTTATCCATTACAGTACTTCACTCCACAGCAGTGTCACTCGCAGTATGGCGGCAACATTGACGTACAATGCTGCTGGTCATGTGGCGTCTAGTAATTCTATGTCTATGGCATTCCTGACTATGTTGCTGCCTACTACTGGATTCTGCTTATAAGTAAGTCTTTAACTGCAGCTGAAACATCAACTGTACTAGTCTCTTAAAGCTAGTTTTTTATTCAGTAAATTCGCTAAATCATTACCATTTATAAACATCCTGTAAAACTGCCATATTCTTATTCCAGCTTAACATACTAAATTTACTGTATCACCTTTAATCAACTTGCTTGGTTTTGTTTTGATTTTTTCTTCAGCAGTAGGTAACTAATGTCATTCAGTGTAGAATACACTAAATCATAATCAAGGCATTGGAGGAAAGCTGTCACATGTCATGTGTTAAATATGTGTCACATGTCACCATTTCTGTTGTGATTTTACACTTGCTCTTAAAGTAATGATGTGTTCAATTAGAAAAAAAAGTTCATTTTTATGTTACTACATATTAGTAAAAGTAAGAAAGTTGCAAGTAACCATGCTCTGCATTGTGTGATTTTTTTGGCCACTGAATTCAAAAATGAAAACCATTTTTCTACCTCACATAACATTAGATGGGTGGCACGGTGGCGCAGTGGTAGCGCTGCTGCCTCGCAGTTAGGAGACCAGGGTTAGCTTCCCGGGTCCTCCCTGCATGGAGTTTGCATGTTCTCTCCATGTCTGCGTGAGTTTCCTCCAGGCGCTCCGGTTTCCTTCCACAGTCCAAAGACATGCAGGTTAGGTGGATTGGCGATTCTAATTTGGCCCCAGTGTGTGCTTGGTGTGTTTGTGTGTGTCCTGCGGTGGGTTGGCACCCTACCCAGGATTGGTTCCTGCCTTGTGCCCTGTGTTGGCTGGGATTGGCTCCAGCAGATTCAGTGGGTTGGAAAATGGATGGATAACATTAGACATTTGCAATCAATTAGTATAATTTTTGGACAGTTATCAGACATTTTTGAAGGTGTTCACTATATTTACTGTTCATTTTTAAATCATTGTAAATACTTTTGTATCCATGTGCCATCAATTATTAGTGTGAGATGAATTAAGAAAAACATGCAACTGTTAGAAATTTTTGCTGATTTGGTTTTTGTACACAGCTTTGATGATTCTTATGGTAAGGATGCCAATGAGAAATTTAACTGAGATTGTGTTACACTTTTCTGACATTATCTAATTACTTTTTTTTTTACACTTTTAAAAATGACTGTGAACACCATCTATCAAAAAAGTGGTCACAACAGAGCCTCTATTTCCACTTTTTGGATATGCTTCCTTACATAAGGTCTCATGTCATTTGTGCTGAGGATGTGAAACTATTAACTAGCTGATTGCTTTAAAGCCTGAAGCCTGTAATTTCCATTTGACTTTTCGGTGTGTTGTTGAATCCAGCCATTAATGGGTTGGTGATTTTGGTTTCCATTAACCATTGTTACTTAATTTTGTTCTCAACGTATTACACAGTGTTACTCAGTAAAGATTTTCCACTTGAATATTTTATTTATCAAGATACAATCTAAGATTTATGTGTACTCTTTATTTTTTTGAGAAGTGTGTATGTACAGTATTTATATATACTGCTCAAAAGAATTAAAGGAACACTTTTTAATCAGAGTATAGCATAAAGTCAATGAAACTTATGGGATATTAATCTGGTCAGTTAAGTAGCAGAGGGGGTTGTTAATCAGTTTCAGCTGCTGTGGTGTTAATGAAATTAACAACAGATGCACTAGAGGGGCAACAATGAGATGACCCCCAAAACAGGAATGGTTTAACAGGTGGAGGCCACTGACATTTTTCCCTCCTCATCTTTTCTGACTGTTTCTTCACTAGTTTTGCATTTGGCTACAGTCAGTGTCACTACTGGTAGCATGAGGCGATACCTGGACCCTACAGAGGTTGCACAGGTAGTCCAACTTCTCCAGGATGGCACATCAATACGTGTCATTGCCAGAAGGTTTGCTGTGTCTCCCTGCACAGTCTCAAGGGCATGGAGGAGATTCTAGGAGACAAGCAGTTACTCTAGGAGAGCTGGAGAGGGCCATAGAAGATCCATAACCCATCAGCAGTACCAGTATCTGCTCCTTTGGGCAAGGAGGAACAGGATGAGCACTGCCAGAGCCCTACAAAATGACCTCCAGCAGGCCACTGGTGTGAATGTCTCTGACCAAACAACCAGAAAGACTTCATGAGGGTGACCCAAGGGCCCCATGTCCTCTAATGGGCCCTGAGCTCACTGCCCAGCAGCATGCAGCTCGATTGGCATTCGCCATAGAATACCAGAATTGGCAGATGCACCACTGGTGCCCTGTGCTTTTTACAGATGAGAGCAGGTTCACCCTGAGCACATGACAGAAGTGAAAGGGTCTGGAGAAGCCATGGAGAACATTATGCTGCCTGTAACATCATTCAGCATGAGCAGTTTGGTGGTGGGTTAATGATTGTCTGGGGAGGCATATCCATGGAGGGTCACACAGACCGCTACAGGCTTGACAAAGGCACCTTGGCTGCCATTAGGTATCAGGATGAAATCCTTGGACCCATTGTCAGACCCTATGCTTGTACAGTGGCTCCTGGTGCACGACAATTCCTGGCCTCATGTGGTGAGAGTATGCAGGCAGTTCCTGGAGGATGAAGGAATTGATACCATTGACTGGCCACCACACTTTCCTGACCTAAATCCAATAGAACACCTCTGGGACATTATGTTTTGGTCCATCCAATGCCACCAGGTTGCACCTCAGACTGTCCAGGAGCTCAGTGATGCCCTGGTCCAGATCTGGGAGGAGATCCCCCACAACACCATCTGTCATCTCATTAGAAGCATGCACCGATGTTGTCAGGCATGTATACAAGAACACAGGGGCCATACAAAGTGCTGCGTACAATTTTGAATTGCTGCAATTAAATTTTGGCAAAATGGACTAGCCTGCCACATAATTTTTTCACTCTGATTTTTGGGGCGTCTTTGAATTCAGGGCTCTGTAGGTTGCTCATTTTCATTTCCATCAAACGATGTGGCATCCTTTCGTTCCTAACACATTACCCAGTCTATATCAGTATAGATATCCAGGAGTTTTTTTTTTCCCATTGAAATCTGATGTGTTTTCAAAGTGTTCCTTTAATTTTTTTAATATATATAATACTTGCAAAGTTACAGTGTATTGTTTACCACAGAACAGGGTAATTCAAAAAGCCTCATCCCTTAAGAGAAAAATGCTATTTTTAAATCTAAAGGTGCAGCATTTTAAACTCCCAGACTGGTAGTCAGAGGGCAAGCAAAGAAAAAAAAAGATTCAGGTTATTTCATTGCCTGATTATATTACATTTGTAAATGTTCTTGACAGACAGAAGTTTTTCTGTATTCCAGGCATGTGCTGTTTCAATCATGCTCCACGTATTTAAATACTGTCTTACCAGACTCGATACAAATGCTAAGTAAACCTATATTTATTATAAAAGCAAAATACTCAGATTACTTGAGGCACATGAGGCACTCACAGGCCTTCTTGGTTACTGCAAGTTAGATTGTTATTGATAAGTGTGCCCAAAAATTTGACACTGCTGACTGTTTTTATAACGCTCCCATTGATTCCGGTTTCTGGAATTTGGCAATGAAATCCTAAGTTTTTCCAATGATAAAAATGAGGTTATTGTTACAACTAATTTTGCTGCCAAATTTCACAGACTGGGGTATTCTTGTCAGAAATTTTAAAATACAGAGATTTTAGACAGAGTTAGTGACTCACTTGGAAGAAATAACATTGATGAAGAATAGTCTATGAAAATTAATACTGTACATAATTTATTTTAATATTGTTTAAAAAAAGAAAAAAAAATGCAGAACAATTCTAATTTCTTTCTCAGGGGAATTTTGAGCTGATAAGTAAATTGTACTGGGTATAAACTAATAATAATGCTGGAGTTAATGTATGAAATCACCAACCTCTTAAAGCAGGTTATTATAATTGAGTACAAATATGTGGTAGTCATAGGCACTGAAATGATTGTGGTTTTCTTTGTTAGGAAAAAAAGGAGACTGGAGAAATGTCAAAGATGTCTGTGAAGATGGCAGCTGGCTAGCCTGCACTGGCTTTGAAGACACGGTCAGAGACACGGTCCAGAAATGAGGATTAGTGAGATGACTATTGCCTTCACACCAGCCACTGCAACAAAGAGTACAGAATCATCAGCATCTGACACAAGTGTGTCGGTGATCATACATTCAAAATGAGGGGTACAGCCATTTCATTAATTTGGCTGTGAGTTCTAAAAATAACTGCCTATTGGTTCTACCACTTATGACAAGAGTTGTAAACGTACTGTAGGTCTAGCTTATTCTGAATATAAGTTTGTTTAATTATTTTTTGGATAATACTTGCTAGTATAGATCCATATTGCCAGATTTCAGATGTTTGGGTCAGATATTCATCAATGAATGCATATCATGCATTGAATTAATTACTCCGATAAGTGTACAGCATATTTAAAGTATGTGTACATTTTTAGATAATATCTGCAACAACATTTGTGTACACATTGAGGCTAGGTGAGAAGAACACTGTCCCATCCACAAACCTACAACAGTTCTTAAATCATGAATTTGTTTTCAGAATGCAACCTTAAATTGTTCTGATCACTAGCATCTCCTGTTTCAGCTTATTTGTAAACAAGAACAGGGAACACAATATATGGTCTGATTGGCCAAAGAATGTATGATACATCACATGGTAAACATCCTTGATATTGGTGTAGCAATGGTGAGGAATGTTAACAATCTTGTTGGAATAGATGACACAGTGCTAAGATTTTCTGGGCAATGTATGAATTTGGATTCATGATGTCTCTGGCAGCAATAAAGAACATGTTGGGATAAACAGTTTTTTAATTGTTGATAATAGTTATATAATCCATTCAAATGCTCCTTGGTTGCTGTCTAAGTTAGAATATAAATCTTGCTCAATATGACTGGTAAAAACTCCCTTGGTAGAGAAAAGCAAGTACAGTATACTGTCACCTGGGACAGCAGTGCCACATGGTTTTAACATATGAACGCCCAACTTGTTTTTTAGAAAAAATATACATCTACTTTTCTCTTATTGGGGGAATCTGTGTGAAACATGCAATTGATCTAGAATACATCAGGCGAATCCTAGGAATCTCATGTGCCTGGAGTTGGTTATGTCTCAGTGAAGCCAAAGAAACAATACTCTGTCATATCTTTTTGATGGATTAATCTAGAAACTATACATTAGTCCAAAGAAGACACAGGAGAGGTGTTTAGAATATTCAATATTTAAACCTCACACAAACACATCCACATTTAATAATGTGGACTCCTATATCAGCAGGTACAATTAATCACTGGCAAAAACTGCCAGCTGTTTTGATGCATCTGGGGACTCTGCTCAGTTACAAATGCAGCTGCAGTAGTCTACAAAGATGATGCAGTCCAACTTTTCATGGCCTGTCTAGATTAAATTATTTATCAAACATGAGTTAGTGTTCAAGGGTAGTAATTAAAGATTGTGAGTAAAAATTGTCCTCCGATAGCTTTCTATGTCAAAATGTAATGTCATAGCTGTTCATACCCAGGTGGCTAACATTAATGTGCAACAATATCTATGATGTGTCAATTCGTAAAAATTTTAACAATAAACTCTTCTGTGTCGTGGATTACAGGTCTTGTTTTCTAGCTGTATATTAAAAGTGTGTCATTAAGCACTCTCAATTGTCAAATTCTGTTAATTTCTGTATTGGCAAAGTTTCTTTGCAGCCATTGTCAGTTTTTGTAAAGTGTTGGACTCATTTGATCAAGCTGCCCTGTGGGACATCCTGAGACTTCGGAAGATCCCCCCAAACTTGATGGATATCAAGGCTGGCCTGTATGCTGGTACTGTGAGTCCTGTGCAGAGTGGAGGCAGAACCTCTGCATTTTTCCCACTTGATTCTGGAGTTTGTTGGGGGGGTGTTCTTGCTCCTACTCAGTTTAATGCTTCCATGGACTGGGTGTTGGGCAGGGTCATGGGGTCCAGCGGCTGTGAGGCATCTGTTAGTGAAGAAAGATTCACTGATCTTGACTTTGCTGACGATGCTGTCAACTTTGCTGAGTCAATGGAGGCTCTGATTGGGGCACCCGAGAGACTGAGCAAGCAGCCTGAGTGTCCTGGCTTGCAAGTGTCCTGGGTAAAAAGATCCAGGCTTTTAATGACCTCTTGGGCAAAGAGAGTGTTGACCTTGTCGAGTGGTTTACTTACCTTGTCAGCGACTCTCATGTCTGTAGTGACTCTTCCTATCAAGTCAGTACATGGATTGGGAGAGCATGGGTGGTTATGAGGACGCTGGAAAGGGGTGTGTGGCACTCCCAATATCTGCAAAAGATCAAAGTTCTTAGCGTCCTAGTGCTTCCTATTTTGCTATATGGTTGTGAGACATGGACGTTATCCAGTGACCTAAGATGAAGACTGGACTCCTTCAGTACTGTGTCTCTTCAGAGAATCCTTGGGTACCACTGGTTTGAGTTTGTATCAAATGAGCAGTTGCTCACGGACTCCCAAATGAGGCACATTACCTACATTGTGAGGAAGCATCAGTTATGGCACTACGGCCATGTGGCGTGATTCCCAGAGAGTGATCTGACTGGCATTGTTGAGGACCTGGGCAGCTGGACCAGGCCAAGGGGATGCCCATGCAACACCTGGCTACGGCAGATAGACAGTAATTTCCAGGGAGTGGGACTGGACTGCATGTCTGCCTGGGGGGTTGCCAACCAGGATCCCAAGCAGTTTTGTCTTGGGGTGGGTGCGGCAACACACTGTTGCTCCCCAACCTGACCTGACCTACATGTGCTGTTAAATTTCATCCACCCAGTTTAGGCTCAAGGGGAGCTCCCCAGGTTTTGTATTTTGCATGTTGCTTAGTATGCCTCGCAGTTAGGAGACCTGGGTTCGCTTCCCGGGTCCTCCCTGCGTGGAGTTTGCATGTTCTCCCCGTGTCTGCGTGGGTTTCCTCCGGGTACTCCGGTTTCCTCCCACAGTCCAAAGACATGCAGGTTAGGTGGATTGGCGGCTCTAAATTGTCCCTAGTGTGTGCTTGGTGTGGGGGTGTGGGTGTGTGTGTCCTGCGGTGGGTTGGCGCCCTGCCCGGGATTGGTTCCTGCCTTGCGCCCTGTGTTGGCTGGGATTGGCTCCAGCAGACCCCCGTGACCCTGTGTTCGGATTCAACGGGTTGGAAAATGGATGGATGGATGTTGCTTAGTAAGTGAAAAATCTGAGCTGCTGCTAAAACAGATGAAATTTATTTGATGCTTGTAGAAATGCACTACACAAGGAATATTGAATATTTATGATTATGTTTGCTTGTCCAATACTTTTTAGCCCCTGAAAATATGGGGACCATGTATAAAAATGTCTGTCTTTACAAAACAACTCATACAATATTTCTGGTAAACCCCTTGAATTAAAGTTGAAAGTCTACACTTCAGTCACATCTTGATTGCTTTGTTTCAAATCCACTGTAATGGCGTACAGAGTCAAAATTATGAAAATTGTGCCACTTATGGACCTGAATGTGTCTAGTGACATTACTGCTCACAATGGGAATCACAAAAAGTGTTTTTGAAATTAATAAGCATTTGCTTAAACTTATTGCAGGTTATAAGGTTACACTTGTTATTTAGTTCTTGCATTTTTGTTTATATTGTGAGCCTTGAACTGTGACCTTATGAGGAAAAAAATGGGTTTTTGTTGCAGACAGTAAAATTGTATGGATTAATGCAGTGGTTCTCAACCTGTGGGTTGGGTCCCCCTAGGGGGGCATTAAGTAACAAAAAGGGGGGGCGTGAAGATGTGAAAAAAAGAAAACAAGAATCAAAAATATGAAAAAAACATCTGTTGAAACCAAAACAAATTAACTTAAACTACATTCTGATACTAGAACAATAAATATCAGAGTATAGAGTTAGATAAATATCGATAAAAGTTAAGTAGGTATAATAAAATATGCATCTACATTTCAAAAAAATGTTGGGGGGGGCGTGATTAAAACTGTTTATGAAAAGTCAAGTCGCAAATACTTAAAGTTTGAGAAACTCTGGATTAATGGGACAGGGTCAACATGAATTATATATAATCTGACAGCTATAAACAAAGCTGTGTTTTTAGACTTGCAAAACTGTGTCCATGTGGACATTTTTATGGAAATGTATTTGGTGAGCAAAACAGAATAATAAAATGCAACAAAAGCTAAAAGTTAATTGTCCCGTCATTATCTAAACCTGGCATGTCAAACTCACACCATTGATGGGCCGCTTTGACTGCCATACGTGTGTCAGTGGGCTGCACTGTAACAAATACTATTATACTATTATACAAAGTTACTGTAGCTTTCTTTCCAATACTGAAAACTTTAAAAAATGTAACACTTAAAAGTTTAAAGAAAAGCAATTTATTTCCATACAATCTCCATACAACAGTGTACAATTAGAGTCTTAGCCTCTTAGCTAGGTCCTTATATTATTATATTATATTAATTATATTATATTAATTGCTTATATAGGAGTCTTACAGTGTGAGATCTATTTCTTTTGTCTTGACACTTGTCATCTCTTGTTAGTAACCAGTTTGTCAATATCAGGCTTGAAATCTTGTGTAGCTACAATTTTTATGAGGAATGAAATGTGCACAACAGTACGTCTTGAAGGATGTGTGGTTTTGGCACCTTTCATTAGCGAAAACAGTTGCTCACAAAGGTAAGTGCTTCCTAACATAGACAGTACTGTTGATGCCAACTTATGGATTTGCATATACGAGGGTGGCAGGTAAGCATACAAGCCTGGCACACCAACTTTGTTGTATTTTGCCTTCAGAATAGAATCTGACTGCAGTTCAATCAATTCCATTTAGATATTCACTGGCGCATTCTCAACGTTGTAAGAGAACAGCGTAAAGTCCTGTTCGTGTGAACTGAAATAACGAAAACGCTCACTGAATTCATTGCTCAGTAATTCAAGTTGGAAAACAAATCCTCCAAAAATCAAATTTTACTTTACTAAGTTTACTTCAAAGTTTATATTGTAAAATAAGCTGATATGCAAAAAGCCACCAGACTTACACTAATTTTACAAACTCAAAAACCCAAAAATATGTTAATAAACAACTCACCAACTTCTCGAGTCCACTTCAGATCTTCAGCTGTAGTCTGCACTAACTGTTTGTTACAATACTAGCACAAAATTACAAGCTAGAGCAAAAAAACGTGAAAATATGCGGGCTACTACTACTCGTGATGGTCAGTTCTGCCCAGTGGCCAGTCTCAGCAGCCCAGCCAGTAGTATAGCCTAGCAGGGGGCTCTAGGCTCGTGGCGGCCCTGGGCAGTGAAAGAATCGGTGCCCCTTCGCCCGCCAATGTCAATATGGTATCTTATGCACGGCGGATGGCCACATCCGTTGCGGACACTGCATAGCCGCCTCGTACTCATGACACGTTTCTATATGCGTGTGTCCATAACTTGAAAACCAAGTGGCGGCCCATGATATTCTCATTACGGCAGAACGTTATAATAATACACATAGCTTACTGCTCCGACTCTATCAACATTAGTAAACACAGCGTACTAATTAACAAGAAACACAATGTTTTTCAGTCACATTGCCGTCAGCTGTGTCGTTATTTTCTCTTTCTGTTTTATATTCAATATACTGTATATTGGCGTGGTGACCCCTGGGATTTGGTGGCCCTGTGCAGGTCCACAGTTTGCACATGCCTAAAGCCACCCCTGCTGCCCCCTGCTGCAGCCTAGCACTTCAGTTGTGACGTTGCTGCTCATTAACTTTGGTCAAGGCTCGTAGCTATACTAGCAGATGACGTTTCCGGTACCGTAATGCCATGGGACAACGCGCTTTTGTCAGAAGGCAGAAGTAAGAGAAGTCAATAAGTAACACCGAAGATGCAGAATAATTCAATCATAAACGATAGTAATCATTTTGTACAAGTTCAGTGCTAACTAGGATCTGCCATACGGCCCCACAGATTTCTGTTGCAGGCTGCATGCGGCCAGGGGGATGCGTGTTTGACATACCTGATCTAAACCACTTAATCCAGAACAGGGTAGCTGGGGGCAGGAGCCTATCGCAACTAGACAAGGGCACATGGCAGGAATAAATCCTGGACAAGGTGCCAGACTACTGCAGGGCAATCACACACACACTAAACACTCACTAAGGCTAATTAACTTCACCAATTCATCTTACCTGTATGTCTCTGGACAGTGGGAAGAAACTGGAGCACCCAGAGGAAACCCACAGACATGAGGAGAACATAAAAACTCCACGCAGGGAGGACCCAGGACATGAACCCCAGCCTCCTTACTGTGAGGCATTAGTGCTACCACTGTGCCACCCAAGTTAATTGATGAAAAACTAAATAAAAACTAAAACTAGAAAATAGTGAAACACTACAATGAAGTAAAAACTAAAAATAGAATTAAAAAAAAAAAAAAAAATGAAACTGAAAAAAGATTTTAAAAGTAGGAAAAACCAGTTCTTATGCTGAGCATTCCAAATAAATCGTGCTGAGCCACTACTGCAACATAGCATTTTAATCTATGATGGTAAAAATTATGACATTTATTTACGAGGCCTAGAACCATTTAAAGAAAAAACGTCCATAGTAACTGACCTCAGTGGCTTGTTGCATTTAACTCTTCCAGAAATGTCATGTTTTCTTTCATAAAACAAAATAACCCATCTGATGTTACTTCGTCTCATACATTTATACCTGAACTCTTCTTCAGCTAAGATGACTCTAAAAGATACATGGAGTAACGTTAGCATCCAAACATTCATTTAAAATTACTTTAGCAGAGTGCCACCCTGTTCTTGATGTCTCACCATGCTCACTGACCTCCATAACACTGATGTGGAATGCTGCTGCAATTTTAAGAATTAAGTCATGAAGCACTGCTTTAGCATTGGTGGAATAGGCATTTATATCTTTAAAATTGCATTTTCATATGGGCACAGCTTTAACAACCAGCAGCATACCACTACAGCCCGAGAGGAGGAGATATGACAGCTCTGTTGAAACTATTTAATCCGGTATAAAAGGAATGACTTTAACTCAACAGCCCAAATTCAGTTTGAACTTAATTGCCTTCTTTGAACCTGTTTTTCCACCTCTACGTCAGAGGTCATGTTTATTTGTGACACTGCATTGTTCTTGTTACTGAACCAAATTTCATTTATAGCTTGTGCTACCTCGTGTTTAGCTAGGTAGATCTTAAAAAATGGTTATTTTCTGAATTGCAGGCATCCTTCGTTTTGGTACTGATTTGTTTCCACAATGTTTGTACCCTTTGTTGCCAGTCTGGTTTTCTAGATCTGACTTGTTGCCATTTACGATAGAGTCCCTCACCAGCTCTTTACTACTTATTTAGGATTATCTGCAAGCACCCATAGCACAATCACAAAATGCTCAAAACTGTCATGCAATTATTCTAAATGTGGACACTATATAATTCATTATAGCTGTCACAATAGATTTTCATTCCCTTGAACATGAACTCCTTATTTTCCAAACAAAAAAACAAGGCAAGTGCAGTTTTCTAGTTGTCCTTTCTCATACTCTTCAAATGGTTTTAAAACGTGAATTCCATGTGTTGGTTTGATATTTTGTTACACCTTATTTAGTTTGCTGGCATTCCACTTTGTCTGTAGTTATGGGGCATTTTTTATTATATGGATGTAAAGTTGTTTGACATAAAAAAAATATTAGGCACTGCAAAAAATTGCCTACTTTCAGTAAAAGAGCATCTTCACTAATAGTTCAGCTCACTCAATGAAGATGATAATTAGAATCATCCAGCTTTAGACACTAGGCAGGAACCAACCCTGAATGGACATCAATCTATACTAATAAAAGGCAAAGCCCTCACTCACTCACTCACTCACTGACTCACTCACTCACTGACTCACTCATTCACTCATCACTAATTCTCCAACTTCCCGTGTAGGTAGAAGGCTGAAATTTGGCAGGCTCATTCCTTACAGCTTACTTACAAAAGTTGGGCAGGTTTCATTTCGAAATTCTATGCGTAATGGTCATAACTGAAACCTATTTTTTCGTCCATATACTATAATAGACTTCTGCTCGATGCCTGTGGGAGGCGGAGTTACGCTCACATGAAATGACGCAGTGCACAAACAAAAAGCAACAGTTCCAAAGAGTGCTGAACAAAAACTGAATTACACAATTGAGAAGGCAGCAAAAAAATATGAAGCGTGTGATACATACAAGCATATTCATAAGTGCAGCTACTGCGGAAACAAAGCACACGGTGGAAAAAGTGAATGTCCAGCTAAAGGAAGACAGTGTAAAAAAAAACCCGTGCATGCAGTGTGTCAGGTCTCGGATAAAGAAGAAGACGAGCTGTTTATTGATGCAGTAAGAAACGAATTGATGAATGAAACCTCTTATCTTTACAACGATTGACAAACACGGAATGTAACTTGAACACAACACATCCTACAAATACGACCCTGATTGAAAGAAATAATGATATCAAATCCTTGATGACAGCAACACTCATAACACAAAACATTTACTGTATATTGACAATCATGTTACGTATATGTATATGTATATGTATATATATACTCCGATCTACATACTCTCAAATAGACAAACCACACGCCATGGTGCAATGGTAGAGACTTCGCCTCTAGTGCCGAAGTTCGATTCCCGACAGGGGGTGCACTGAGTATGTACGTGCGCTTCCCGATTCATTTTACCCTCGCATCCCCTTGGTTTGAGACGTATGAAAAAATATGCGGTTAACGCAGAAAGACAGATCACCAATTGAAGCTTTATGAATAATGGATACAAAGCGCGTTCCTAAGACTGATCGGAGGCAAATTTCATTTCAAAAGACTGCCCGACAGAAGCCATGATAAAAGCGTAGTTTTGTGCAAACTGTCCAAATACGAACCTGATTGAAAGAAATTATAATCAAATCCTTGATGACAGCAACACTCATAACGGTCACAAAACTATTACATTCACAATCATATTATGTTATTTTTAAAATGTTTCCTTTTCTTAGCACAAGCACAGCAGAGAAGCTTCGATGCATGTACTCCATAACGCGTTAAAAAAAAATAACGCATTTAATCACACTTTCAATTCCAAGCAAAGGGGAACTTTTATCAATGCATGATTTCCTGGTATATCGATTACATTGATGCACACATCAGAGTCGGAATAAAGCGCGTTCCTAAGACTGATCGGAGGAAAATTTCATTTCAAAAGACTACCTGACGGAAGCCTTGATAAAAGCATGGTTTTGTGCACACTGAAAAGCAAGCAAAATTAGATGCATTACAGAAAGCGGACTTTGTGGCTCTTACTGGGGATCATTGGGCTTCCGTGACCGTTAGTAATTCTAATGACATCTAATTACAAAATGTTCAATGATCACACTGTTTTAGCCTAATGTACAAAATAATTTTGGCTAAGGTTACTCAGAGTTTAAAGGTGAAGCTGGTCAAATTACCTATTATGTTTCTGCCTTATTTTTTTAAGAAGAAAAACGTCACTTTATGTTGAAATTTTTGTTATTATTATTTAAAGACAATGCCATTCTGAAAATGTACTTAAAGTACTTAAAATACCACTTTATTTTTAAGTCTGCCCAATTTTGGCCAGGAATGATATTTTTGTTTCTGTTTTGAATTGAAATGCAGTTTAAAAGCATTTTTTTTTCAGAAATTAAAAGAGCTTGAGTTTACAATATTCATGTCCATGTCTATTATTTGATTCTGTCGCCCACTAAAACCCTTTTAAATTAAAAAAAAAAAATTGTGATTTGGGACAAATTTTCATGTGTGATTACATACGATTAATCAAGATTAATTATTACACAGCCTCTAATTAATTAGATACATTTTTTTAATCGAGTCCCACCCCTAATATATATATGTAGATATGTATATATATGTATATATATGTGTGTGTGTGTGTGTATACAGTGGTGTGAAAAACTATTTGCCCCCTTCCTGATTTCTTATTCTTTTGCATGTTTGTCACACAAAATGTTTCTGATCATCAAACACATTTAACCATTAGTCAAATATAACACAAGTAAACACAAAATGCAGTTTTTAAATGATGGTTTTTATTATTTAGGGAGAAAAAATCCAAACCTACATGGCCCTGTGTGAAAAAGTAATTGCCCCTGAACCTAATAACTGGTTGTGCCACCCTTAGCAGCAATAACTGCAATCAAGCGTTTGCGATAACTTGCAATGAGTCTTTACAGCTCTGGAGGAATTTTGGCCCACTCATCTTTGCAGAATTGTTGTAATTCAGCTTTATTTGAGGGTTTTCTAGCATGAACCGCCTTTTTAAGGTCATGCCATAGCATCTCAATTGGATTCAGGTCAGGACTTTGACTAGGCCACTCCAAAGTCTTCATTTTGTTTTTCTTCAGCCATTCAGAGGTGGATTTGCTGGTGTGTTTTGGGTCATTGTCCTGTTGCAGCACCCAAGATCGCTTCAGCTTGAGTTGACGAACAGATGGCCGGACATTCTCCTTCAGGATTTTTTGGTAGACAGTAGAATTCATGGTTCCATCTATCACAGCAAGCCTTCCAGGTCCTAAAGCAGCAAAACAACCCCAGACCATCACACTACCACCACCATATTTTACTGTTGGTATGATGTTCTTTTTCTGAAATGCTGTGTTCCTTTTACGCCAGATGTAACGGGACATTTGCCATCCAAAAGTTCAACTTTTGTCTCATCAGTCCACAAGGTATTTTCCCAAAAGTCTTGGCAATCATTGAGATGTTTCTTAGCAAAATTGAGACGAGCCCTAATGTTCTTTTGCTTAACAGTGGTTTGCGTCTTGGAAATCTGCCATGCAGGCCGTTTTTGCCCAGTCTCTTTCTTATGGTGGAGTCGTGAACACTGACCTTAATTGAGGCAAGTGAGGCCTGCAGTTCTTTAGACGTTGTCCTGGGGTCTTTTGTGACCTCTCGGATGAGTCGTCTCTGCGCTCTTGGGGTAATTTTGGTCGGCCGCCACTCCTGGGAAGGTTCACCACTGTTCCATGTTTTTGCCATTTGTGGATAATGGCTCTCACTGTGGTTCGCTGGAGTCCCAAAGCTTTAGAAATGGCTTTATAACCTTTACCAGACTGATAGATCTCAATGACTTCTGTTCTCATTTGTTCCTGAATTTCTTTGGATCTTGGCATGATGTCTAGCTTTTGAGGTGCTTTTGGTCTACTTCTCTGTGTCAGGCAGCTCCTATTGAAGTGATTTCTTGATTGAAACAGGTGTGGCAGTAATCAGGCCTGGGGGTGGCTACGGAAATTGAACTCAGGTGTGATACACCACAGTTAGGTGATTTTTGAACAAGGGGCAATTACTTTTCACACAGGGCCATGTAGATTTGGATTTTTTCTCCCTAAATAATAAAACCATCATTTAAAACTGCATTTTGTGTTTACTTGTGTTATATTTGACTAATGGTTAAATGTGTTTGATGATTAGAAACATTTTGTGTGACAAACATGCAAAAGAACAAGAAATCAGGAAGGGGGCAAATAGTTTTTCACACCACTGTATGTGTATATATACATGTATATGTATATATATATGTGTATATATATATCTGTATATATATGTATATATTTGTATATGTGTATATATATATGTATGTATGTATATATATATATATATGTATGTGTATTTATATGTGTGTGTGTGTGTATATATATATAGTGTCAGGGATGCCAGGGGCCATGACCCGGCCGGGACGTCATGAGGGACCGGATGTGGGTCTGCGCCCACCCTGGATCACGTGGGGGTCGCCTTCCTGGTTGCTCTGGGGGCCACGGGTACAGGGCATGGAAGCTCCACCCTGTAGGGGCCCGTGGTCACCGCCAGGAGGCACCCCAATGCCTTGGGGACCTGTTACTTCCTGGTGTGGCGGAAGTGCTGGGGGGAAGACTTTGGAGGATACCCGGAGAGCTGCCGGGAGAACAGCCGACTCTTCAGCCACGCTGGGGCGTGGCCAACGGGGGAGTGTCGGAAGCACCTGGAGCTCATCCGGGTCATGTATAAAAGGGGCCGTCTCCCTTCATTCGAGGCTGGAGTCAGGAGGTGGAAGGACAAAGCTCAGGAGAGCTGTGGAGGCGGCCTGAAGAAAAGGCATTGAGTGGCCAGGACTGTGTTTGGGGGTTTGTTTGTGCACTTTGGACTGGGTCTGTGTGACCATAATCATTGTAAATATTGTAAATAATAAATGTGTGGTGGTGAGTAACAACATGTCCGCCTGTCTGTGTCCGGGTCGGCTCCACAATATATATATATATATATATATACCAGCAACACTCATGACAATGACAACACAATTACATTGTCAATCATGTTACGTTATTATTAAAATGTTTCCTTTTCTTTTTCATTACTTCTTTAACACACTACTTCTCCGCTGCGAAGCGCGGGTATTTTGCTAGTCCATAATAAATTGCAAATCCATAATCAAACAGATGGGTAAGTAAGGTAAACTGTCTGAAAAAAAATTCCAGAAGTTGTTTGACACCAATGCTTTATAAGCTAGCAAGACAAAGAAACAGTCACAGTCCATGTAATGGGTGACACATGCTTCAAACACTAACCGAGGGCATCACAGTTTGAATGTTGTCCTATAAGTAGTTGTGTCATGTGCCATGGTGTTCTTAGAGTGACAAGGAGTGGTGTGCTGTGTGTTTGATACTGTCCAGGAAAAATAGGTTGCACCACAGACGTGAATAATTGGCAGAAAGGGGTTATTGTGTTAGGCTCTTCCAAATGGAATATTGTACAGGAAGTTGTCAACTTTGCGGGCGAGTCCAATGGGCCTTTCAGCAGTGATGTACATTGCAGTCAACCACTAACTGTTGCTAGAACTGTGAATGAAAGACTCTGCTCACAGATAGGGACTAACATTGTGTGTCGCACATGGTGACAGCAAACAATTTCTACGGGTGTCCCAGATTTTGTTGATTACTTACAAACCCTCAGTGCTATAACAAACAAGGTTATCTTTTGTGTTTTATCTCCAGAGTACAGAATTTCCAGCGCAGCCAGCCCAGTCTTCCAAGATGATAATTATCACATGCAGAGAGCTTGAACTGTGAGACTGACATGAAGAACATTCTGAAGCATTCTCGCATCTCAACTGAACTACAAAATCCACTTAGAAGAGCTGCTGGACTATTTGGAGCAATGAGTGAAATGTTGGTGGAGCCATCTGACCAACTGTGGGATTTGGTGCTGGAAGAAAGCATGAAAATTGATGTTGCCTACATCTCCAAACTTGTGATGTTCAAGCCACAGAGAATTGCATCTGCTCTTCCTTCATTCTTAACACAGGAGGTATGTGCTATTAGACTTAAACCGGGGTGATTCACTTTTTGTCAGATTAGCATTTACAATCTAGAGCTTAAAATACAAATGCTGACACTGACCCCTCTATCTGTTTTCCAAATATCTTTAAAACAAGTCTAGTCACTTGTAAAGCTCTGAGGTCATTGAAAAGTACTTGACTACACAATCATGAACTAAACGTAATGCATCTTGTAAAACCTGCCTTTTCAGCCTTCCAACATTACCATTGACAAATGCCAATTCAGTCTTGAGGCACAAACACCCAGGGACATTCTCTAAAGGTCCACATTTACTTAACTAAGTTAATTGTACTCCTTTGTTTCATGTTTACCTCCACTGATTTGGAATATGGTTACACTAACTCTCAGTTCAAGGTTGCGGAGGCTGAAACTTATCCAGGCAACATCACTAATCGGTAAAAAATAAATTGTTTCAATTACAGTATACTATAATGTGAATCATTTTATAAGAATTTGTAAAAGAGATACTTTTAAACAATGCAATCAAATCATTATCAAAAATCATAATCAAAACATTAAATTAAAAAGACAAAATGCAATTAATTAAACTATTAATGCTACCTTTGGATGCTTGGTTTAAAATGCAAACCTGGTTAACTAAACAGAGCATTTATTTGCTGTGCATAGTTTTCATTTGACACATAATCTTTTACATTACTTAACTGGTTCTTCATGTCCTATTAATTCTGGATCCAATTTTATGTTTCGTTTCAGAACAATGCATAAACCAGAGGAAAACATTCAGAACTACATGGGTTTTATCTTCAATTCACCAAAGACATGCACCTTAGATTCAATGGCAGCTCTAAATTGGCACAGAGTAGGTGGTCCCTACTATAGTGATATGTCTGATACTTCTGGCTCTGACTCTCTGATCTGGTGTTGATTTAAGCAAGATTCAGAATGTAGTATTACAAGTGATCTACACTGGACAAAAGAGGATAAAAGATTGAACAAAAATCTTGCCTGTTGCTTTTGTAAAAGTAAAATGAATGTGTCAACATTTGTTTTGTAGCTGCTACATGACAAAATGCAATACAGAGAAAATGTACCAAATATATATAAAACAATTCAAGTATGATAAAGCAGGCAGTAGGAAAAATTAATTTGATAAAACATGCTGTCTTAAACACAAAAAACTTTTTTCACTGTTAATTGCAATATACAGTCAATAAAATACCTTGGGAAACCACATCATCTTAAACTGATAAGTGAAGAAACAGGTTACAACCATACCCCTTGTCCAATAAAACAATAAACCTCACCACCAGCAGGTGGGGCAAGCGAGCTTAAGTCTAAAATAATAAATGCTTGCTATGTGCTAATTATTTAAGTTTATAGGGTCCTCATTATCACGAGTACAGGGTAGAGTAAATCCAAGTTTTTCAATGTTTGTATATGGGTTCATGTTTGGTAAAACACAGACTACAAGCAAGATGATGATTGAAGGGAAAACCATTTTTTTCTAAAGACTAATTCAATGTGATCTTTTGATTTGATATACTGTACGGTACTTTGTTAATCCCTGTGGGGAAATTGACCTTTCGCCTAACCTTTGGGGCTCAGAGTGCTGGGTCCATTGTACAGCACCCTTGGAGATATTCAGCACACCTTAAATTCTCAGACATTTGGAGATGTGGGGACTGCACAAAACGGTACAACACATCTCTATTAAAACATTGCATTGCACTTCATATACTTTCAGTCATTTGAAGTAAAAGGGCAACTAATTTTTTTTCCTAAGGTTTTTATTCAATCACAAGAATTGGCTCAAAAACAAGTAAGCTACAACTCACTACAAGTGAACCAATTCATGGCTAGCCATTTATCAACACTAACTTTGGAATACACAATCAGCTATGATTTAAACTTAACTATACAACAGACTTGAGTCTGTGCAGCAATCTGGTACTATAATTGCAGTTTCTGTTGAGCAGACAGACATCACTCATGGGGCTTTTCGGAACACAGCAGTTTTGGTACTGAATCACATTTTAACTTGATGTGGTGCTCTTGTGCTTTGTCATGCTACACAGAATGACAACCTTTATTTGGTTGCTGATCTGGTCCTCTGTGTATTGCTATAAAAGAAGCTGATGTGTAACATCTGTTCTGTACTATACTAGTGCATTCTTTGCAACATGAAAGTGTATTAAGGAGATCACTTTTTTTTTTTTTTAATTGCTTAGCGCTAAATTTAAGTTCTCACACGGTAGGTTCAGATTCAGAAAGTATGCATGTCTTCAGTTTTTTCACATTTTGATATGTTAGAGCCTTGTGGTCATTTAAATCCATTTTCCCCACATTAAGGATCACCCAATCCCCCAGAATAACAAAATGAAATCATGAGTTTTTGTAAATTTATTAAAAATAAACTAAAAGTATCACACTGAGACAAGTAAAAATCAAACCCTTTCCTCAGTGCTTAGTTGAAGCACCTTCGGCAGAGAATAGTCCATGGAATCAATCTAGGTAAGACGTGACAAGCTTCACACAACTGGGGATTTTCTGCCATTCTTCTCTGCAGATACTCTCAAGTTGTGTAAGGCTGGATGGAGACCATTGGTGGACAGGTAGTTTTGAGTCTCTCCAGGAAAATTGATTGACTCAGCCAGGGTCTCGACATGTGCCCACTTATGGTCATCCCAGAATTGCCCCAAGGCCACTCCTGGGCTGGTGGTTTCTCATTAAAGATATTGCCTGCATTTGCTCAGTTCAGTTTTCTCTTGACACTGTTTAGTTTCACAGTCCCTGCTGCTGAAAAACCACACTACTGCTTGATGCTACCACCACGCTTCACCAGTGGAATGATATTATATAGGTGATGAGCAGTGCCTGGTGTTCCTAGGACATGAAGCTCATTTAGTTCAGACCAGAGAATCTAATTTCTTGCAAACTGATTCTCTTAGGTGACTTTTTGCAAACTTCATGCAGGCTTCCATGTGTCCTTTACTGAGGGAAGGCTTCTGACTGGTCACTCTGTCATAAAGACCAGGGGTCCAATTAATAAAGCTTGCATACACACAAAAAAAGGTTTGAAATGTGTGTATACAACTTCCCACGTAAACATAAGGAAATATAAAAGAAAACTTGATTGGGAAATATACATATATTTACAACAACTCTGACCCATGTGTATTCCACAATTTGGAAAAAACTGGGAAATTACACCTTTAATCAAGCAGGAAAATGCAGCCAAGCCAGTTAAATGACAATTCATATTATAATCATAATAAAATGTATTACAATAGCTCAGCGATATGAATATATAATTCATATTCCTGAGCAGTTATATTAATGTGTGTCAATGTGGCAAATATTAAACCACAAAAGTGCTGCAAATGGTGTACAAACTGTATTTCAGTTCCCTTTTAAGATGGCCAATGCTGCACATTTAAACTAAATAACTTTTTTGGTTTTTCATCAGTTTATATCAGCTGCTTGTTGACATTTCTCAGGGAGCTGGCTGACAAATCAGGAACATCTCAGTCAAGCTTCACTCCAATCATGCTTGCTGTGCTGAATGACATTAGCGGTCTGTGGAGGCGCTACATCCAGGGTTTTTTTTTTTAAATGGTGTGGGTGTACATACTTAATACAACATTTTTGTCAACAAAGAGGACATCTGGAGCAGTGTCCCATTTTTCTAATGTAATCGGATCACTTTACTTCTCTCACTGCAGTAAAGGCATCTATAGAGAACAAAGCTGCTTTTTTCAACAACAAACTGCTACATTTCATCAATAACACAAGTCGCGTAGAAACGTGCAAACACCAGGTTTTATAAATCTGACTTGAATTTTGGCATATGGATTTTCTGTTTTTTATGCGTATGCATATTTGTCATGCTTGAATCCACACAATGTTTTATAATTGAGACCCCAGGTTGGTGGAGTATTGCAGTGATGGTTGTCCTTCTGTTTTCTGGAGATTAGCTAGAGTGACCATTCGGCTATTGGTCACCTCTCTTATGGCCCTAGTTCCATGATTGTTGATTTTAGCAGGGTTTTAGTAGCATTCACCAAATCTGTGTCTCAACACAATACTGTCTCTAAGCTCTGCAGGCAATTCCTTTGACCCCATGGCTTGGTTGTTGCTCCAATACACATTACAGACCATGGGACCTTGAACAGACAGGTGTGTGCCTTCCACAAACATGTACAATCAATTGAATTATCATGGCCATACTCCCAAAAAAAAAAAAAAGGTGTAGAAACATCTCAATGATAAGCAAAAGAATGGGATACACCTGAGCCACATTTCGCCCACAATTCAAATATCATAGTAAAGCATCAAAGTCTGAGTACTTGCGTCAATGTGATTGCAATTTATATAAAAGAAAAAAATAAGGCAAATATTTGTAAAATCCCATTTTCAGTTTGTTATTCTGGTCATACTGAGTGTTGCTTGATGTGAGGAAAAACATATTTCAATGACTTTAGCACAAGACTGAAACATAGCCAAATCTGTATGATACAGCTCTACTTAGCAAATCAAACAATCAGTGTATATTGTATACACAGTAAACATTACACCTACTGGCAGTAATTCATGAAACTGAGAAGAATCTATTTAAAAAAAAAAAAAAAAGTTTGCTTTGGAAGGAAGGAATGTGTTTGGAAAAAGCCATCTGTACTATTGTACAGCATGCCAAACATCTTGTACCAAAATACCTATGAGACATTCACAGACTAAAACTATATGCACAGACAAAAATTAGCAGCAATTAGTAATAATTTGTGTATTCACCTTATATCATGTATTTCATAATTATTTGCAACATTCACTTAATAGCCATTTTTTATTATATTTTAAAATTGAATTAAATTTTCATACATCCTACAGAAAAATCCCTTTACACATTTTGCATTTTTGAACATATGATTGTTAAACATTTATATCAATCAGTTCACACCATATCATACACAAACCTATTTTTCCTGCATATTGTACATCTATGCAAGATTAAAATCACTCTTTTCAAACATACGGACCTTAGTTATCAGTTTATTACAGAGTTTAATCATATTTAAACATAAGCTCAATGAGCTTTCATGTGTTTATTCACAAGTT